>NC_047056.1:49866095-50169125 GCF_000738735.6 Corvus cornix cornix
ACAACCAATCATTTGTTGCATCTGTAACATCCAAAAAAGCCTTGACCGTGTGCTATTTCTGAGTGCTGAGTTAAGCCTCAGTTTAACATTTCAAAGAAAGTAGCACACATCTTCTGAAAAAGGCGAATGGAGCTTCTCAGCCATATTCACTAACACAATCCTTTATCATCAATCCTTTTATTATCAGAATCATACATTTACACACCAGAAGAAAACCTCGTGTCTACAAGGCAAATTGAAGTGTTGGATTGTGGAAGAATAAAGCACATGCAAGAAGTAAGAGGACATGTGAGAAGAGAAGAATCCTATCCAGAATGCTTACCACAGCCTCTCCTGAAGTCAGTCATTAGGTCCATCAAAAATGAAAGTACTTGAAAAACTTAATTTTCATTTATTTACTCTTATGTCTTTTGACTAGCTACTCTGATTTCAGGAAGACTGTGCCATATAAAGGTTCTCCTTGGTCTGATTAAATCTCCCCCTTCCCACCAGTCCCAAAAGCAGTATTTGGCACAGGATTAGAACTTAGCAGTACTGTATCTCTAACACAGTGAATAGTTATCTTTGCATCTGGACTTTCTATATCTGTTGGGACAAAGAATTCTCTGGTATAACAGCACTTATCGAAATTCCCCAATACAACTGTATTGATTTTTTTTCATCACAATTTATGAGGAGTAAGAAAGGATTTGTTCTAAATACATTGTAAAGGGAGAGGGAAAAAACCAAACCAAAGCTCAACTCCCTATCCCATGTTTTTGTCAAGTAGAAATACCTCTACTCTTTGAACTACTCTATGGAATGAACTCTGTCCCAACACCTTTCAGATAGAATTTAAATTTTAGATATTGCTCTAATTTAGGTGCTGTGTAAGAGGTGCTGCTTCACCCACTTCACTGTCAACTAGATTGGCCCAGAAATTCCAAGAGGGAAGCATACTTGTTTCTGAATGCGCTCCATCTCTTCTTTCTCCTTCTGCTCCCTCTCTTCTGCCTGGCGGCGCAGCCGTTCCTCCTTTTCCCGCTCCTCTGCATCCTTCCTTTGTTTCTCTGCTTCTTGTCTGCGAGCTTCCTCCTCTTCCCGGCGAGCTCTTTCTTCAGCTATCCTCTGTGACAACTCTTCTTTCTTTTGCCTGCAATCATTAAATAAGCATAAGAGAAACAGGTAATAAAAGTAGGGGAAAAAGCCAAACCACCAGATTCCTGACCCAGCACTGCTATCCCAACTGGATGAAGGATGTACTGCTGTCTTATTCCTAAGTTGTTCTGCTTCCCATAGGGACCAAACATGAAGCCCGATGGAATACAAAACACTTTGCAATGCAACACCAATACTCCTCCAGCATACATCTGCCTGATCTATGACTCACATACTTTCTGAATCAGAAATAGTATCTTTGATTAATATATTTTGCAAAACACTCCTTTTTGCTATTCCATATAATCATATTTTGAAATAGTATGCATTTTTGGCACCCATCTCACCTCATGGCAAAGATTAAGAAAAAGTATCTAATTCTGCTGGTTTTTGAAGGTTACTTCCTAACCTTACTAATGGCCCCTCATCCTTGTATTACGGAGTGAGTAGCTTTTCCTCTTAACCTTTGATGTTTCCCAAATTATTTAGGAATTTTTACCCTATCTTCCCAGCTGAAGAATCCTCACCTGTTTAGTTGATTTTCATATGGGAACTGTATGGTACTTGTGATCTTCCTTGATGTCTGTCTGCACTTAATTTTCTAGTTTTACTGATTTTACTATCTCGAAAAAATATAAAACTCAACATTCAAAATGTAGATTTATCTTGATTAGTTCAGAATGACATTTTCATTTTGTTCTTGTTTTCTTTTAACTTGTAACAGTTCATTTACTTTGTCAACTGTGACTCACCTGATACTTTCATATATTCAACCCCAGACAAGATCTCTTCCCTCAGAAATAATTTGGCCAGAGACCACCAACACAGGAGTCAAGTTAGGATTATTTCCTATACACATTCCTTTATGCTTATCAGTACAGCAATCCAGCTTCCATTTTGTATCTCAGCAACATAAGATATGTCTCAGCCTGTTCACAACTGACATCTCACTGAAGACCAACATCATCTCACTAGCCTCAACTCCTTTCAATTTCTTTTATGAAGGCACTGCACAGACACTGGAAACTCCTTTCACTGTGAAAGCTGATTATTTTTTACTTTTTATTTTTGATCTTTCAGTCCTAGTATATATTCACCATATTACTCTTATACCACAGCAGCTTTTTTTCTTTAAAACTCTTTTTGAGAGTGTTGGTATTGTGAGCCTTTTGGAAAGCCAGGATATTCTAACTGGTTCTGCCTTGCTCCTATCAGCAAAGTGGTTAAAGAAGTCCAACAAATTCCAGAGATATGGTAGCCCTCTAAAAAGCACTCAACTTGTGCTGTAGCCACAGTCGTAAGTATATAGAAGGGCTACTCATTTGCTAATAGGAAGTGAGATGCAACATCAATTACCCTCCAAAACTGTTGGGAAGGTGGCGGGGGGGGGGGGGGGGGGGGGAGGGGGGGGGTTCTTTGTTTTAAACGAGAAAACAAAGAGGTTGAAGTCACAACAGTTGGACGCCTAAAGCACCACCCACGATGGAGATCTTACAATTCAAAGTAAGAAACTTTGTGCCAATCACAAAGTTAAAAACAGCCATGCAGAGTTCTCTAGCTGGAACAAACAAGTATAGCTTTGTTAATCTCTGAGAAAACAATGAATCACAACTGGAAGGATCTGCTCTCTCCTCCTGTCCTGTTTTAAAGCACTACTTAGAATAAGTTTTAACTAACCTTACAGATCTGCTTAGGTATATATTGCACCAACTGAAAAACTCAACAGGAAAATACGGTTTTGGGGAATAACTTGTGCCTCCTGCAGATCAGTGCTGTGCTTCATATATAACAGCAAAATACACACAGGGAGCTGCTAAAAACATATCTTCTCTACTGCAAAGAAGATATTACCTTTCAAGCTCTTCTCTCTCCCTCCTTTCCTGCTCCTCCCGTTCCCGCTGCTCACGGGCAAGACGCCTCTTTTCAGTAAGCAGCCTTGTTGCTTCTTCTGGGTCAGTTGTACCTGCAGAGGGCTTGGGGGCTGCTGGGGCTGGAGAAGGAGCTGGTGGAGCAGGAGGTAGGGATGGGCTGGCTGCTGAAACAGATGGGAAAGAAAATTAGTTTGTACAGACACAGTAGCTGAGATGTCACTCTCTGGAAAGGAACAGAAAATACTTTTAAATGCACTGCAAAGTATTTTCAAGCTTATGTGTTTTTTTAAATGATTCAGAGGAGGAAGGGGTTTCTAGATGCTAGAGGTTCACATACCTCCAGGGAAGTTTGGTTTTACAGGGTATGTGAAAACAGCTGCAGCTGAAAGGGTAAGTCAAGTTTTCTGTCAGAACAAATGCTGACAGGAGCTTAACAGGAGTTATGCTGACTCAGCTAGTCCTTACCATCACATTTCTTAAGCTTGCCCAATTCTGTTTGAAAAGCAGAAATGAAACATTGTGAAATTATATTTTCTTCCATCTGATCATCTACATCTGAAGATCAGAGCCAGACTGTTTGGGGATAGTCACTTTTGGTGACTTGGTGATCTCAAACATCAACTGTGTGAAGTGATCTGCACCAAGGGTAGGACTCCAGCTTTCATCAGTTTTGCAGCTGCTCCAACCTGAGGCAACTCATGGGACACAGATTTTTTAATTTTGCCACTATTGGTGAACTGTGGCTTATGTTCAAATTTCAATAGTGCCTTCGTATCAATTCTTTATTCAGGGCCAGCTTTGTCCATGTGACAGAGAAAATGTTACAGGTTTTTTTCAAGTAAAGACTAGTTCATATTTCTCTAAGTTTGCCTGGCATTCTCTAGCACAGGTACATCGCTTTTTCTCTAGACACCAAGGGACCATTACCAACATACAAGCTAACTTAGGGAAGCATTCCCAGAGTAATCCCATCTGGGAAAGCTGACAACAAGGAGAGGGAAGACTTTGAACTGTCAATGAAATCAGATTGTGACCCTAGGACTATATATGTAAAATAAGTCATAAGGAACAGCAAGGAGATTATTTTAGATCTGCATTTCCAACCACCCACTGGGTTGTGACAATTTTCCTCACCTCACTAACAACTTCCAAAGAGGGGTTTCCTCCCTGATTTCCCCCCCTTTTATACCTCATCATGTAAACAAACAAATTCAGTTGCTTTCTGTGCTTAATTCCCATCTGCTGACCTTTCTGCTCTCCTCTTCTATCAGCTAAAAACTACAGAGGTCTTTCTGTAACTGCTTCAGGGCTTTCCCTGTGAATCCAGATTATATTTCTACACCAGTAATTTAAAGAGTGCCAGGGCCTGTTCTCTAACCTTGAGGTGAGCTGGCACAGTTTAGCACTAGTGCAATGGAGAACTATTCTCTCACATTACCAAAGCAGGTATTCAGCCCAACCCCAGGGAACAGCCCAGGCCTAGGCTAACCTCCAAGATGTAGCTGGGAACTCAGAAAATTCTGGGATGTTGAAATATAAAAACGTAGGCAATTTGATCACTCTAAATCTTGGGAGCCCTTTAGAGCCATGCTCTTAGTAGCTTTGGGGACAGAAGGTAAGAAAATGAGAGGCTGCAATTACAGCCTGGATCAGAAACATACCAGAGAGCCTTTGTAATTGTAAACAGTATAAATGACAGAGCTCCTGCACCTCAGCCCTTTTTAATTTACTAACATGGGCCAAGGCAAGGCTGTTGCTTTGAAGTGAGCACAGCTCTGTGCTGCTTAGGGCTTGCTTCTTGCCTCAGGTGCTGAAGTTGACAGCATAACAAGTAGCTTAATGCACACCTGCCCTGCTGAAAAGATAACACCCAAAAGACCTTTAAAGCTTCATTGGTATTAGTGAAGTTGTGTAAGATTTGCCTGCAAAAGCTGGAACAGCTTCATCAGCAATTGCTACCTGCTGACCTCCTGGCTCCTATGAACACAGAGCTAGAAGGCAGCTGAGCCATACCAGTGAAAGGCCAGTGCTGTTACCTGTAGGGAATGAGCTGTATTCACCTGCAATACAGTCCCAGGAGAATCAGCAGCATTCCTCTAGCCCCAAATGCCGTACTTGCACCTCTCTACATTCTTGAATTCAACCAGTGAGTAAGTTTTGGCATCTGGGGCCTCCATCGGCAGTACAAAGCCATCCTATAACCTCACATATAAAATGCTCTGTCTGAGCTCTCCATTTTTGGTCCCAACCACCACACCCTCTGGCTTTGGGAAAAGACATTAAATTTGAAGGGCTGCTCACCACTTTGACTATAGTATCCTTCTCTTTCATTTGTCTCCACTTTATATTCTTGTTTGTATTCTTTATTGTGAATACAAACTTTTGAATACCTTTATCCCACAAAACCTGTTTCAATACTAAGAGACCTCATCACAAACTCAAATATTGACTGATGCTGCAAAGAAGGGGAGTCTCTCTTCCTCCTGAACTAAACAGTCAAGCAAGCATGACAGTTTCTCTGGTCTGTGCCTTGTACTGGGGAACTACAACTTGTAAACACTTGCAAAGTTATCTCAGTGGTATCCCTGAAACAGTTTTAAAAGGAAGCTTTCTCCTCGAAGGGAAGCAGGCAAAAGATGGCAATTAAATCTCCTCTACATGCCTATGACCAACAGATACATCCATTCAGTATTGTAAATATCTAGCTTTTTGTGGGGTTGCACCTTGTGTGGTAGGACCTGGGTATCAGACAGGAACTGCTGTAACAGAGCTTAATAAAACAGAATAAATCAATTCACATGAGGTTTTTTCACAGAACAAGCCCAAACTACACCTGCTGCAGTTGAATGCAAGATTACTAATACTTAAAACTGTTATCTGAAAGATAACTACAGGGCAGTCTACGAATTTTAAGTTCAGAATCCTAACTAACCCAACTTGTGGATCCCAGTGGTCACATTGGCCTTTCTATGTCATCTGCAAGAGAAAGTTTATGCCATATTTAGAATGAACTAAAATGTCTGCTAGAACAAACATACATTTTTTCATTTCAGATTTACCTTATGCCCTTTCTACACTTCATGATCATTATTTTATTTTTTGTATGCATCCTTTTCTGCATTGCTGCTTTTCAGGGTTGGTAGGGTTTGTTGTGGGTTTTTTGTTTGGTTGGTAATTATTTTTACTAACTCATTTTCCCTTAAAAATTCTCCCTATTCCTTTTTACTCTTCTCCTTGCTTTTTGCCTTCCACTTTATTTTGCTAATCTCTCCTATGATGTGGTCCTCTTGTAATATTATACATAAGCTAGCAGTGTTATCAGCACAAGTGCACTGTATCTAGCAGAGCTGGATGTCCTCACTGCTCACACTACCTTATGTGGTGTCTTCTGGTACCATTAAGTCTTCAGACCTTTATTGTTCTACTTCAACAGTTTGTAAAGAAGCTATGTTATGATAAGGGGGACAAAATTCCAGTCCAAAAGGGCAGGGAAGAGTCTTGTGAAGCCCCACTGTGTGAGGCAGCTAGGCGTGTTGTTTTGACTTAGAAGCAGGAGGGCTTCAACCTGTCTACAATTTCCTCATAATGGACACACATCTGCAGCAGTGTTGTGAAGAATTCAGATTAACCTTTGACAGAAAACTACTGAAAGCTACATCATCTCAGAGAAAGGGAAGGAAAAATATAAGAGGCTCTGACCCATTCCTTATCTTAAAGTAGTACGTCTTCTTACCTTGAGTTGGCTCTGCTTGGACAGTGAGCTGTTCCTGACTTGCAGGCTCTCCAGCACCTGCTGAAGGTCCTTTACTCTCTTCTGTCCTCACCTCATTGGCCTTTTCAGCCTCCTTTTCTGCTCTTTTCTTCTCACCCTCTGGTTTGATCTCTTTTTTGACTGGCCGGATGTTGCCAGGAGAGGGAGGACGTGTCTGAGCAGAGGAAACTTTGGAGGAACCAGGTGGGGAAGTTATCTGCTTGGGTGTGCCAGGCAAAAAAGGCAAAGACTTTGACGCATGCCTGTGTAATCAAAGAGTGACAATGCTGGTTTCCACCTATATGTCACTTCTACAACCACAGCAGCTAAAAATAAAACCACTTCTCTGCTTCTCTATCAAGCAGGACTGCTGGCACAACTAATTTGCTTTCATGCAAAATGCCTCTCTGCAGCTCTCCAGATGTGTGAGTACTGAGCCCAGCCAGGAAAGCATTTTCCTGCCCTTTCCCCTTCCCCAGAGTAGTAGCAAGATATTTTTAAAAGCAGGACTGTCTTTCATTTTTTTTGCAGAGAGAAAACATCTACATCATCAAATAAGTTTACCCTGTTTCACATTTAATTAATAGAACAATCAAAGCTGCCTATAGCTCATGTCCAGCTAAGCGTGTACTTGACTTACCAAACTGGAGAGGGAGCTGATGATCTAGCTTTGAGGCTGGAAGTAAAATGACCTCCTTTAAAGTTGGCTGAGAAGCTGGATGACAAATGGTCCTTTTCTCTTTTGTCAGTCTATAGCTCAGCAAACAAAAAGACAAAGTCAAGCCAGAGTTCACACAGCTAAAGAAAGCAAAGCAAGCTCAGTTAAGAATGAGGAGTTGGGGGGCTGAGAAAAAACAGTGCTGAGTCAGTGGTTTCTACAGCTTGTTTAACAGGTTTTTTAATACAGCTCCTGTAATCTGACACCATCTTTGTCAGTAGATATACATTTGACAACAAGAATCCTTCTTAATCATTCTCTACTGTCCTAAGATGCAATGGGCTAATTTGCAGAGGCTTATTTTTACACAGGCAAAAAATTACCTTTTATGGTTTGATCTTTGCTGATTGCCACAGAATACCTTCCACTACTTCCCATAAACACAGTATTTCATTCGAAGAAAAAACAAAACAAACTCCCCCTCAAGTATGACTCAGCTCATACTTGGTCACAGTCTTCCTGTATAGCATAACATTTTGGGTTCATGCTTACAAGGGAACACCAGAGATGTCACCAAAGCTCTCAAATATGGTACACCAGTTATCCTATTCTTTCTTTTCTTGGATGATTTTACAGCACATAATTTTTGCCATTGGTTCTTATACATGAAAGTGATTTCCTTTTTCATTCTTTACTTTTAAAAAATAAAATCCTAAATTGAGAAACATTTCTAACAATACAAACCAAAGCTATAACAGAACTACTGCTTTAAGGGAACATATCAGAATTTAGGCATCTATATACTTCCCCTATTTAAGTATAGACTAAAAACTTCATGGTTTTGGAATAATGAGCTGAGACTCTAGAAGTCTGAAGAATGTGAATAATGGAAAGTGCACTGAGCTGCCACTCAGCCAGCATAATGCAGAGGCTGCTGCTCACCACCTTGGCTGGGGCTTAAACACAACCCCTGCAGCAGGTGTATCATGAAGTGTGAGAGCCTCATCAGCTGAAAGCTGTGCAATGCTCATCCCCTGAACTAAAAGCCAGGTTAACAACTGGAAAAGAAAGGCTGAAAACAACTTCATGAGCACATGATGTGCTGAGTTATCAAAATAAACACAGCCAGAATAAATGCATTACAATGAACAAGAGTTTTGGCTTGCTAGCAGTAACTCTCTATTGGATCTGCTTTATTAGTACTGAAAGCAGAGCATCAGAAAATTTTTCTTTATATCGATAAAGTAAAAAGCTGAATTCATACAGAAGTTCACAGAAGAATAAAAGATTCTCCACATCATACAAGCTACTGGAAACAGCTCTTAACTCACTCATTTTATATTAACGACATTTTTACATCACCTCCTCCACCAAAAAGTAACAACCTTTCTTCTTTTTAATTCAGAAGAAAAAAAAAAAGCCAAACCCCAAACCACTTGTAATGAGAAAGACTCAAGAGGAAGAACCAATAGGCCAGGAGACTGCAATGCACTATGCACGTGCCATGAAATTTCTTTAGAGATACATCCCAGTGCTATGCCTTAGCTTAAACTTCAGTATACTACCCTCTGCCTGAAAGATTAAGTACTGGCTATGACCCATGCCACTTTGATTAACACTGCTTCCAACAAGGATGCCAACAGCAGCACTGCCTCTTGACCTTCTGCCCATCAGGCTGAACAAAAATGCAAGCACTTCTTACACAATCTTTTGCAGAGGTGACTTCAACTCTTTTTGCACTCCAAACTAGCTCAGGTTGTAGAGTACCAGGAAAAATATAACTGCTCAGGTTCAGCAAATGAATTTGAACTGGATCTGACTGCATCCCATTGGCTTGGAGCACAGTCAACACGAGTTTGTTCTACCTGTATCACACTGTTCTGATTTTCCTAAATGCTCAGATCAGTCCTAGTACTGCTGCTAAATTGTTCAGAAGGAACAGAAACCTGTGGAAAGCCTTGCCTATAAACCATGCTCCTAAACCAACTTCTTCCTTCCCAATGAGGAAAAGTTTACTAGCCTGGTCTTCTAAGAAAGTACAGATGAAATAAGAGTACTCTGTGCACTTGTGTATAGAGACATGTGAGTGCATGCATTCCCCCTCTTTATTCTAGGGGCTCAGCTGAATTTTCTAGAGGTCTCAGACAACATCAATTTCTGGAACCTTTGTGAAAACAGCCTGCTGGGAAAGACAAGTTCCCCTCTGAGGGAAAAGTGGCAACACCACCTTGGGCCTTAAAAGGCAACAAAGAATCCACTTGAGAACGAGGCACTGTGACTGCCTCTGTGAGAAGCTGAGGCATCTACTCTGCAAACATGGGTGTTCAGAAAACATCAGTGTTTTCCACATGGATTCTTCGGTGCATTATCAGGCTATGCCACCATGTAATGTGGCATGTTTCAGTTAATATCCAGCCAACAATGACACAAACTGGAGAGAGTGAGGACAGTGCAGAGGCTAGGAAGCATCCCTGCAGCTATTCCAATCCTAACAAGCAGTGCGGTCAGGTGGTCATGGCATGGGACACTAAGCACACGTGCCAAGCTTACCCCTGCAAGGTGCGTTGTTCTCCGACGTCCAACAGCATCAGTAGAAGCATAAAGTTTTGCTCGTTCTCCTGAATTCCTGCAGTTCATGGCCTTGTAGGACAGAGGACTGAGGGGGCTGCAAGATGCTGAACGGGGACAAACGGGGATAACTACGGTGTTGGTTGGGTTTGTTATTTATTAGTTTTAATTACAGAGTAGCATTGGAGAATTGACAGAGGAAAGCCGGCAGGAACAGAAAAGACCGAGAAAGACAGAAAAGAAAGAAGGTATTAATACATTGAGAAATCACTAATTATCAAGTCAGAACCATCATTTGACACGTTAGCTTGGCCACACATACAGTAAGGATGCAAGTTCAATAGGTGCTCGTGCACTTTTCCATTTGTAAACTAATAATTTCTTTTTTAAAAATTAAGAATTATGCCATGATAGTGGGTAGTAGATAGTATCAATATTTTCCTGTTAAGGTTTTGTACAACTGGTGGTTCTGAAAAAGCAGTAGAAACAATGGCTGGTCTGACAGGTTAGCTTAGTACATGCATTGAAATGAGTTTCAATTACATTCAGAATAGAAAACAATCGAACTAAAATCAGAATGCCTACGAATTGCATTGGAAGTGAAGAAAAATTAAAGGAGACATACATACAAAGATCAAAACCTATTAACAACACAAAACAGTTTCAACTAGGAAATCAATGAAATTGCTGCCTACAATTTTTAGCAAGTGATTTGTTTTTAAAATTCCTTCTTTTTAGGATTATTTTAACCCATCATATTTCTTGATACTGCTAGAAAAACAACTTGCTCAAATACACTCTCGACAGCAAACTATTTTACACATTAAAAAAAAAGCAGGCTGACAACAACAAATCAGCTTGGCAATTAGTATTTGAGTAACCAGGATGGCAGCTTTTGTTGGTTTGCACAAGGAAAAAGATTATTACCAAAAGACCTGACAATAGCAGGTATCAGATATACAGTGTTCTGATTTTATCTTCAAAGAGAACTTTAACTGCAAAACATAGCATGGGAAACTTCTTGCAGCAAAGTGTTCTTGGACTTTCTCTTGATTTAACTGAAGGAGAAGATTGGGAAAAACTATATTGTTACTGCAGAGTTTTATTTGTCTGCTCCTGTTTGTCTCTTCTGGCCATTTAATTGAGTCTTAGCACAATTATTATCCAGCATGTTACTTGAGGAAAAAAAAGGGGCTCTATATAGTATCTTTCCTATTCTTTTTTTTTCCCACATAAAAGAAATTTAACTCCTCTGTTTTCTTGATAAAAAAAACCAAATCAAATCAATATTTCTTGCCTGTATATCCCTCTCTGAGCACAATTGAAAGAATGCAGTTCCACATACAGTTAATTCTTCTAGTCTTACAAAAGTACAGCTGCTGTTACAGGAAGAGCTCATAGACTTAACAGTACTAATGCCGCAAATTCTCCTGCACCAAGAGATTAACATTATGAATAAAGAGTCTCATGTAAGTGTTACAGCAATGGCACTAATGCTTGCCTTAGAGTTTACAGAGATTTATATTTAATGAGGAATTATGACTAACTTAAAAACAAGCAAGAAGAAAGAAAACAGGGATTTTTGTTTATGTTTTTATTTTGGTTGAGGGCATCTAAACCAGAGAGGAGGCAGCAGCATAATGTATGTTTTACACCACTTATAAATTTATGTGGCTTCTGCTCTGTGATTCAATTCCCCTTCTGCATGCTAATTATCTGAAGTTACCACCAAGGATGACATCACAAGTATTAAAAGACAAACAGTTCATTTTCATTTGTGATGTTGCCAAACAATGCTTTAGGCAGCACTTCCAATGAATCATGTACTAACAGGATTACATCTATTCAGAGGAGCTTTTTGAAAGCCATTGAAAAAACATTTTGGTATTGAAGGATTTATTTAAAAATAGATCCAGATGTACTCTTATGCTGGATGTCCGTAATAGCCCACTTAAAATTTAAGGATATGAATTCATATTTAACTCAGTTTGGATTTTTTACCTTGCAATTTATTTTTACAGCCAAAGGGCAGGGTAATTTTCTAGGGAATAATGGCAGGCTGGGATGAGTGGAGTGCTCAGAGCACAACTATGAGCCATTGCTATCACCTGATCATTAATCTCCAGGAAGCATCCTGTATGAAGGGGCTGAAGCTATTGCTCCTAGAGAATAATACCTGGAAAACAATGAGCAGCTGGATTATGTTTCTGAGTGGTATGGTTCCAGTTAGCATAGGGAAGGCATTTCAGGGAATCATCTCAGACTGAACTGACAAATCAGTCTTTCCTGCTACTTGTAGCCTTTCTCAATATTCCACTCAGTTTAGACTTTGTTGTGCAGTATAAACAACAGCAGTGACAAAAAGCTTCATGCTTGCTCTAGGAAGGTAATCACTTGCATGCTACCTTCTCAACTATTCCCTAATGAAGAGCTGAATTTCCAATATCCTGCTTGGTAGGTGACATTAAATATTAATTTTACAAGGTATCATTTTCAAAGAGCAATAAAGAATTCTGCGCTTGTTAATTCAACTATTTGCAGAATATCATCCACATTTTTGCTCCTACAGCACTACCCCTGTGGAAATGTACTGCAGCCTAATTAGTTACAAGAGTTCTTAAGTGAAAGCTTCTTTAAAAGTAATCTTAGCAGATCTCTGTTCCTTCTTACCTTCTATGTTCTTTAATTAGAATAAAAATCCTGTCCACATCAGACAAGAAAGACTTGCCTAGACTTACAGTAATATATTGCTGCACGTGCTGTGTGTAATGGTAAAGTTCCCAGTGGATGATTATAAAACATCCTATTATAAAACATCCTATGATAAAAGAAGAGGCAGCTGTCACCTGCCTAAAATACATGATAAGCAAGTATTCCCTGATTGTCTTTGCAATACAGTTTTGCCTGGGCCTTCAATTACCCCCTAGTAATATCATCACATTTCTGCACATTAATTTTCCCTCAGTAAGTACCATCAGGGAGCTGTTCTGGGGTAGGCAGACAACTTTACAAATATTATAACCTCACTAAACCTGCACATTTAACTTCACGTGTATTAAATGCACAGTAGCCAGGGCCTATCTTTATACAAGTCTAACTTTCTCCATATGGGAAGTGCTCTGGTAGGGGCTGAAACTCCTTTGCAGCAAGCAGCTGACAGCTTTAGCAGTGGATGTGCTGAATCAGCTCTTTCCAACGAGGTGTGCATTTCCTTATGCAGCCATGGTCATCGTGATGTTGTTGCCCTGCATGTTTTGTACTCATTTATTGCATTGATGAAGAGGCAAAAGTAAGAAAGAGGTGGTAGGAGAAAGAGAAAGAGGCATAGCAAACAACTGTACAAAGAAGCTTTCATGCTGTCGTGCACACTAATCATGGATATTCAAGTTCATTCTGGGATGCTACCACACACTCATAATTAGATCAATGACTTTACAACATCCTGCAGGGAATCTGCAAAAGTAAGTGTCTGAGACATGAAGCCTCTGTTTTTATAGGATTACCTGCATCTCCAGACAATGCAGCTGTGCTTTTACTCCGAGCCAGGAATGAGTGAGTGGGCGTCAGGAGCCTGCTAACGATGCTGCTCTCCCATGGACTGAGCTGAAGACGGCGAGCTGAACATGCACCATACAAGCAAGATGTTAGATCAAACACTTCACAAATAACCACAAGCTGCAGGAGTATTAGTACTATTTCCTCACTGCTGCATACCATGAAAATCTTGAAACTATCCTTCAGAGATCAAAAGCATACAATAGTTCAGTGTTTTGCATTTTATTATTACTCCTTTTTAGCACAAGAACTCCTATAGAAACATGTACACCTGAACATTTAATTTGTGCTACTGCCTGTGGCATTATGGCAAATTGTTACCAAATTAATACAGATATTTTGCACATCTGCCACATTCCGTGTTAGGAATGATAGGATAATTTCCCTACTGGGAGAACAGTTGCCACTCCTAAATATAGACTTCAACAGAGATGTTTGTGTCCCAAACTCTTCCTATAGAAAAGATGTATAAACTTTCCAGTTACACTTAAACACCTTCCAAAGTTTGCCACCTACCTAGAATAACCAAAGAAGGTTGCTTACTGCTATACAGAGAATTGTGTCAATGAGGTTTTATTGAAGCGTTGCAAAAGGAGAGTGCACCTCAACTGCCGATACCAAGCTTAGCAGCTACAGTTGTGTCAGTAATAGGTGAAGCCACAGAAAACATTAAATATATTTGATCGTGAATTCTCTGCCCAAAGATCTCTGCCCAATGATCACTTTCCATGTAGAACAGTAAAAAGAATCAACTTTTCGCATTGTTGCTCTGTTTTGAAAATGCACTACATGTTGACTTGGCTACAATCACACTGTTGCTTTGCTTTTCCCAGCGTTGTCTAATGCAAACATAGCTTGTCAATTAAGTCCTTTTATCTTGTAAGGTTTCTTTACTTTTTTAAAAAATACTAATTAAACATTTATCATGGTGAAGAATTAATCAGAAAAACTGCATAAGTTAATCTCTGTATTGAATTGGGTATTTCCTTGATATTCCAATACAACAAAATGTTTTATAATGAGCATCACAAGCCAAAACATTCAAGTAGTTCCCAAAGTAGTTCATTATAGCAAGCTTACACTATAGCAATAATCTTGATATTGCAAGCGAAATCACGTCTTCTTACATCTTAGCATTCATTTGCCTTAGTTTAGCGTTTGCAGCAACAAAACTGCAGCTTGAATCTGTAAGGCTCAATCTCTGTAACATTCATTGAAGTGACTGGCTGTAATAAACCTGACATTCATTTGCATTTTTAAAGGAAGAGATCCATCACTTTTAATAGACATAAACTCTGAATCTGTCTTTGATCTACTCCTTGCTGAGCCCCATGAAAAGACAGGCTGATCTCAATCTCCTCCTATGAAAATATAATTGCTTAATCTGCCCTCAGTGCTGTTTTGCACTTCTCAAATTGCTGCCTTAAATTCTGCTAACTCAATAAGGGGCATTACTATAGAAATATAAGACTCTCAAACACAGCAGGCTCTCTTCATGACTGTCCTTTTACACAATGTACTATTGCCAAAGCTTTTTGTGATTATTGGTTCCATTCTGCAATGGTACAGATCACACAGACACACAGAATACCCTACAGAACCTCCATTACAGCACACACATTTATCATTAAGCTTGCAGTTTAACAATGAAGAAATCACAGAACTACCATTAAACTGGATGCAATAACAGTAAAGCCTTTGCTTCCTTTCATCTCCAGGCACCGTGCTCAGTACGATCACTGTTT
Organism: Corvus cornix cornix; assembly: GCF_000738735.6. NCBI lineage: Eukaryota > Metazoa > Chordata > Aves > Passeriformes > Corvidae > Corvus > Corvus cornix. The sequence continues at coordinate 49,881,381 of NC_047056.1, forward strand.
AAAGCTACTGTTGCAAGATAACAGATTCTTTTTTGTGGTCTCAGGGTTTAAAAGTGAGGCTCACAGGTATGATTGTGGATCAGTCTGGAGAAACTCTTCTACTGTAGTTTAACATAAAGATCACACAACTTGAGAAAGCAGTCCCTGATGTTTTAGGCCAGTAAACATATAAATACTATATATACCATTCATTTCTTGGGAGTTTATCTGTGCATTATAAGTAAATGTCACAACATAAATATGTCCCTGTGGGGCAGCTGCAAGCCTTACCTCTCATTGAGGCCACAGAGAGGAAGTAATCTCAAGAGGATACAGCTAAGAGACTGATTATTTAGAATACCAGTCTCACCTGCCATGTCTCACATGTCCCTCACCCTAAAGATGAGTATGGCTTAATTATTTTTGGCCCTAACTCTGGGGAGCTCGTATCCTATTGGAAGCAGTCACACGTCCATAGCATCTAACTAAAGCAGTGAGGCAGTGTTTGGGAGTGAGCTAGCTGATACACACAACAGTGAGCTAGGAGAGTCCTACAAAACCTTTCTTCTCCATATAAGCAATAAGCCTAGTTCAGAGTCGAAATAGTTTTAGCCAGGATCTTGGAGTGAAGTCTCCCTGAATCTCTATAATGAGTTTAGATCAGAGTTCTTTTAGATACACATACTGAATTTTTCAAAGGCTCAGGTCCCTGAAGGCATCATACTTGACACTTTCAATACATATTTTATTGATTAGCACCACCATTCACCTAGAACAGACAAACTTTCACCCACTTAGTTCCGAGTACAAGGGTATTAACACCTAAATGCATTGAACAGCTTCAGTTTGGTGTCCAAACCACACTGGAGCAAAACTGAATACCAAACAAAGAGCATCCCAAAATAATAAGATCAACTTTAAGACAATGAGGTCAGGGGTTTTTTTTCTTGCTCTTGTTTTTAATGCATCAGGGTGACATTTTCAAGAGTTAGTGTTTAAAAGCATCTGACAGACAAGAGCAAGCAGTATTTTTTGTTCTCATAATGTGTTAAGCTATCATTCTGAGGGCTGTTTCATAGAATAAAATAATGGTTTGGGTTGGAAGGGACCTGAAAGATCATCTAGTTCCAACCTTCCTCTCATGGGCAGGGACACCTTCCATTATACCAGGTTGCTCAAAGCCCCATCCAGCCAGACCTTGGGCATCCACTACTTCTCTGGGCAACCTGTTCCACCTGTCTCCACCAACCTATCTCACCAGCCTCAGAGTGAAGATTTTCTTCCTAATATCTAATATCAATTACCTCTTGGCCCTATTACTACATGTCCTTGTAAAACGTCCTTCCCCAGCTCTCTTGGAGGACCCTTTTGCTGTGAAGTCTCCCTGGAGCCTTCTCTTCTCCAGGCTGAACAAGCCCAACTCTCTCAGCTTTTATTGCTCTGTTTTCACACAGGAAGCACATTTGTGGTAGGGTTGCTGGTACAAGCAATTACCCTTACCCACAGCCATAAGCAGGTTATTTTTAACAGATTAAAGATCTTTATAACTTAACTTGTAACTAAAAATCACACAAAGTTGCAGGGAGCTGGCAAAAGTAAACTGGTTACAATCATCTGTATTTGTCTTCAGGATATACAACCTGAATACTGGAAAGTTGTCTTAGCAGCAACAGAATAATTTGCAAGTAAGCAAACAGCAGCAGTTGATTAGTTGTAGGAACAGATGGGAAGCAGGGATTTAACAGGCCTTCTGATGAGCACCACGAAGGAGACTCTCATTGATAAATGTGGTGTTTGCTTATACACATACACAATATGGTGACGAGTAGATAGGGGAAAACTGCTCTTTCAACAGGAAACAATACTGCAGTCCCTGAATGTCTTCTCTAATGGTTGCAGAAAATGATGATGCAATGATTGAGACCATCATCTGCTTGAAAGAAAAGTCACTGCAGAGAGGGGGAGGAAAACAACTAGGGTGCGAGTTTTGCGAAACTTAAAGTATATAACTCATACCTCATCAAAAGTATTATCCCCTATTCTAAGCTCTCCTTAAAGAGCACAATTGCCAAAATCTAGTGGTCAACAGCAGTTTTCTCCACTTGAATATGTGTGTTTATGTTTTGTTACAATTTCAACTATTCACTAACTACAGTAACATAAAAGCACAATGAGAAGCCTGTTCTAGCTGCCCAATTGTACAACTGTGATAAAGAGCTATATGGCAATGCAACACTTGAAATGCCATTAACCAGTCTTTTAGCCAATTAGCTAATGAAAACTTTTGTCTTTTGCTGCACCAAAAAAAATATATCTATATACTGTCCTTCAAAGGATAAAAATGTGCTGCACAACAGATGACAAGTTCTTGTTGACAGCTATAAACCAATTAGTAGGTAAGCTTATCATCCTTATCTCCAGCTCATGGTTTTGCAGGTAGGAGTCTGTATTACAGACAAAGTGTGATTGGGTGCCCTCTGGAAGGTGAAATGGAGAGCAGGCAGTCGCAGCCTTCCTTTAAGCACCTGCCCTTAAGAGGTTGAGGCCACTGGAGAGACTAGTGGCATTTCTCCAGATACATGGCTCAACTAGATTTCGGTATCTGACTTCGCATGAGAAAAAGCATTTATAGCATTTGGATTTACTTTCTTGGAGTCTGTGAAAGTCACAAAAGACTCCTGAAGAGTTCTGTGCTGTTTTAGTAAAAATGCCAAGCAAAGAATGCCTCAGCATTTTGACATCGGGCCATCACTTCCATATTCCTTTTCTTTCCTTACCACTAAGTCTGAATACTGCATAGTATTCAGTTTAACTTCTCCTGAATTTGAAATGGGTGGCAGAAGCTAAAACACTGTGTTACAGTCCGTAAGAAACTATTCTTCATACTTAATGCCTGCTGCAGTTCACCTGCCCACATCACCAAGATCCTTCCTCAAAAAAGCATCCCCTGGCAAAGAACAGCAACCATCTGAAAAAAATATACACACCTGAAAAGCTAGTAAAGTTAAAACTGACTGGATTTCAACATTTGGAGCAAGAAAGGACTGGTGTTCAGGAATAAATTATTTCCTAATGCAATACTGTATTTTTCACCAGTTACCAGGCTGTACAACTAGGTTAGCCCACTAGGATGAACATGGCTCATTAAATCAACCAGATACACATGTTCAAGCAAACTTGGAACTTAGTTCAGACACACAAATAATGACATCGACCAGACAACACAACTAGAAGTCCATTTAAAAAATTGGTTTTTAAAATAATTTTATGGATTGAAATGGGACAGAACTCATTCTCAGCGGAGGACAAAAAAAATCCCTATCAAGTACTTTACTATAAAGCTCTTTGCACAAGTTACACAAGAGACATTCTTTTATGAAAATTTTAAGCTCAATGCTTCAATCTCATAAGTCCTCAGAACAGAGGCAGCAATTCAGCTATGTTAATTTTTAAAAGCTTGATGGTTTATAATTTCTCAGACTTGTAAACACCAAAAATGTACACTGAAATGAAGCAATCTTTGAGAAATAACTGGACACAAAAAGTCAATAAACAGACAATATGAGAAACACACATACCTCTTCCATAAAGATAACAAAAATTGGTAATAAAAAAATTGTAAGAAAGTAAAAATTGTAATAAGCTTGAAAGCTTCATGCAACATGTTCTTAGACATTCAAGAACTATTACCAGAAAAGAAAGGAAAACAAAATAATGACAAAGTGGTCTAATGCAAATAAAAGGTCACACGATTGCATGCACTATGGAGTGATGTATTTTTTCAACAGTTGTACCTCATTTACTAAAAACCTGACAGAAGCACTGCTTTTATTGTTTTCTAAAGTAGGATTGTTTAGGTAAGCTCTCTTGTTTTAAAAAACAAGAATTCTTTGTTCTCACAGGAAAAAGTGTTCAACCATTTACTTGTCACATTTGAAGTCTTTCCACTATCACTTAGATGAAATGAAAATGACTTCAGAAGCTTGTTTTATGTGCAAAGTAATACCTCAGTATAGAAAATTCTTTCTTGCTACTCTTTTAATGCTTTTTTTCTTCAAAACTGTACCTCTGTCTGGAGAATTTAGTAATGTTGCAGATGAGGAGGAGAGCCGCTTGTTAATGACTGGATCAACATGTTTCGAAAGGTTCATTGTTGAAACAGACCGCCTGTCTCGATCTAAAACAAATGGAGATAATGCTAATTGACAGCCCACATGCAATAGTGCAAGTTCCTAGCTTACTAGTGGGAGGAGGGAAACAGGACTAGGTCACTCCTGCTCTACCACAAGAACTTCCAAAATAGAATGGATTTCTCAGCAGACGTTGTACAGGTGACTCAAAGACTGGGCACAACACAATTTAAGCTTCAAATGTGTAAAATATTCTGTCCACTGTCACTCCATGGGTTGCAATCTAAAGACTTTCAATATTGTCAGAAAATCTTTGCTCATGACTTACAACAGAAAGCTTCAGGGAAGGACCAAGATTCTTGGAAACACAGTTATTCACAAAAAAAACCACCTTGGCGCCTGAATAAAAGGTGACAGGGCACTGTTACTACGTAGATGGTCAATATTGTGACAGTGCAATGCTGAGAGATTAGGGAAGACTAGCACACAAAGGAAGTGAGGGTAAGCACAAAATAAATTAAAAGATTTAGTTAAAAATCCCACAGTTATGTATAGGTGCTAAGCCACCCACCACAGAGTTATTTTCAGTGTGCTGAGAATGAAGTCGTAGTGAGTCAATCCAACTCAGCACACACCTTAGCAGATTAAAAAAAATCAGCTTCTGAGGAAGGTACTTATAATGCACCTACTTGGCATACATAACACAAAAGATTTATAATTTTATTTTAGTTTCTCTGCAGTTTCTCTAGCAGTATTACATCTTTTGCACAACTGCCGCAGTCAGCATCTGCACCCTGCTGAGGGGGTGATGGTTATTTCAAGAATAGAGACTGCACACACTTCGTGCATATGCGTGTCACAGGAAGTTTGCTATGTCCTTTCTTTTCTCTCTCTCTAAAAAAACCCCAAACAAAAAGAGCTCCAAGCTCCATGTATCGACTACACATTCTCCATTACAAATTTCCATTTGTAAATCTGATGTTCAAAAGATGCTGTGAGAATCAATTCTGCTCTTGCTTATGTTTTAGCATGTACTGAACCTCAGCACTACTCAGCAAGGCACTCAACCATGCTGAAATTCAATGAGGCTTGAGCATATGCATAACTGCTCTGCTGATTCATACTCTGTGTGTGCAAAAATTTGTCTGTACACTGTTTTCAAAGCAGATACAAATTCAGGACAATGACAGCATTAAGGATGGTGCTGCTGAAATATTATTTGCCACTGTTTATTTATGACAAATGTATTAACACTGTATTTACCTGTTCTGTCCTAATAGATTAAATTTTACTCACTGTGTACAAAAAAATTTCATAGAAATAGAGTATATGAAAAGTACCTTAACTCTCCCCAGTTCTATGAACTATATAGGATTCACCATAACTGGTTAGACTGAAGAAAGATTCTCCCTACCCCATGTGATTATATGCAGGCTTTAATGTTAGAATGACTTGGCGAGGGCATAGAACTGGCAGACTGGATACTGGGAGGGGAATGAAACTCAGAAATGGGTTTTAAAAAAGGAGACATCTAAATGTTATAACTAAGAACAAGACCTCTGTAGGCTGGCAAGATGATCCCACATTGATCTATGGGGTAAATTGGAGAATGCCCTGTGCAAGTCATTACTGGAGACACAATGCTCAGGCTTCCTGAGAACAGAACAGTATTTGTGGGAATGGAGTGGTGATTTTGATCTCATGTCTCATCTGCCACTGAGAAACTACGTAGTGTATCAGTACAACCATAAAGTTTCTACATATGGCAGAAAGGCTGTACTGCATAAACTGACTTTCTGAAGATGACAAATGACAATATTGAAAATCACCTCTGCTATTAGGCATGACAACATTTCTCGTGTCAATGAACCTTATTTAAATGAATGACATTCAGCATAAGGATTTGCATACAAATGTCAGCAATACGAATCCTATAAATGTAGAATAGGCCAAATGCAATCTATTGCCTGGAAAATTGCTGCTTTCTTTATCCAAAAAAAACCCAAAAAAGAAACAACAACAAAAAAGGAATTAAAATACCCATGAGCAACAAAACAGCCAACGCAGCTGGTTATGTGTCTGTGTTCATGTGCAAAATAATTGTAAATCCTGCGTGCAGTATGCAAAAAGTGTTTTAGAAAATAACAAAATATTCAAATTTCCTCTCCTTGAATTCCAGTAGATAGAACATTATGCTTCATTTCAGTGAATTGTGCCAAATCTTTAGAGTCAGCCAGCAGTAACTCTCCACCATAAAAACAAACAATAATGAAAAATCTGGTACTAACAACAGTTCTAATCTATCAGCATGGTGTTAAGCATGCATTGCAACTACATGAGGGTGGTTTAGTTACTGATGATCTCACTTCCTGAGAACTAGCTATGGGTAAGGGAATAACAAACCACAGCATTATGTACCAGGTTTTCTAGCACCACCCAGAGATTTGAAGTGGTGCTCCAGGCCTGCTAAATCGAGAAAGGTGAATGATGATTCAAAAAAATAACCTAGGGACAGAATGCAAGACAATGATTTTTCACATAAAATAAAATAAAAATCAAATAAGTTATACAAAGTTAAGCAAAAAAGTAACCTTTTATGAAAAATAACTGTTTATTGAATTTATATATGACAAAGATTTCAGAGCATTCTTTTCTCAATTTTTTTTTCTCCCCTGATGAAAGGTTGGACACGTTGAAACTAGAATAGGAAGAAAAGAACTTTAAGTATAACTTTTTGTTAAAAGAAGTAAAGGAAAAGTTCTCTTTTTGGGGTGTTGATTCATATTTAACAGGGCATATACACATTAATGATTGGTAGATTAAGTTAGAGAAGATAATTGGGGAAAAAAAGCATACAGCTAAAATTCACTTAAATTTCCAATCTTTTAAGTTTCTTTAGGGGAAGAAAAGGGACTTCTATTTCCCAAAATATCAGTGCAAGGCACAGATAGCTTATCACACAGAACAATTTTTCTTCCTTGTGTCTACTTTAATCTCAGTATTTGGTCATTTCCACCAGACCTACTTTTTGAGACGCATAGGTAGCATTTGCCACAGTAGCTCATATCACAAGATTGACACAGCACAAGCACACCCACATATACACTCACGAACAACAGCAAAGCAGCAGAAGCGAGAAGCTGCAGCAAGGGAGTTACAGAATTAGTCAACTCCTGAAACAAGCTGTAACTTTTGTTCAGATTTCTCCTTGTTATCTTTTTGCTACACAAGAATGTCACAAACATGCCATTGCTAACAATAATAGGACCAAGAGCAAAGAATTCAAACTAACATACACTGAGTCATCTTTCCTTTCAGAAGAAGAAAAGTAAATGCCAGTTAGCTGGAGGGGAAGGGAAACTGGCAGGCAAAGCAAGCCTCCCTCTTTACCTGTGTTATTAATGCGGTTGTGTAGTGCTCCTCCCCAGGACCACCTGTTTTGCCTTTGTTTTGGCTTCTGGCTTCTTTCAATTGTGCGACGTACAACGGCTTCATGTCGTTCCTTAAGTACAACAGGATAATACATTTGGATGCTATTGGGCTTTTAACTGCATTTTCTCATCAAACCCTGCTACCCTCCATCCACATGGACAAAACCAAGCTGGCAGCTTACTATTGTGTTTAAGCTTATGTGCTGCCTACTGAGACACACACCAGAACAAAATTAAGCAGCAAGTAAGCCATAAATAAGTTAGAATGTTAACTGAAATTTTGAAAAGGTAAGATCTTGTGTAGTGGCCCCGCCGCTATACAAACACATCCTAGTGCTACTTCCTATCTACTAAATACCAGAGGAGTGGGAGAGATAGGAAACCAAACACCCACAAGGATGAGGTGACTTACACAGGATCACACTGCACGTACTTCCCAGCTTAACTGAGACAAATCAGCCAAGAGCATATTTCATTACACACTGATTTTTAAAAGGTTTTCTTAGAGCAACTTATATTTAACTACCCTTAAACTGAATGGCTAAGAATTTACAGATAACCCTACAAACCTGACCCAATTTGTGTTTTTCTGCATGAGTTTGCGCAGTGCCATACACTGTAATCCAGGCATGCTCAAACTTCACTGCATTTGATTCATAACAGAAGCAGTACCTGTGCTTAAAATCCTTCCAACACACTCTGTCATACTGACCATGGTTCATGTTGCATTTTTTACATAATCTCCTGGAGAAGAAGGTTGATAGTACCGTATCTTATGGCAAAAGAAGTTGAAAAGTGTTTTCATGACATTCATTCTTACCTTCTCCTCTTCTAGTTTCTGCCTTCGCTTTTCCTCTACGGCTGCTCGCCTTCTCTCTTCCTTTAGTCTCTGCTCTTCCAGCTTCTTTCTGCGTTCCTCTAGGTGTTTTTCATAATGTTGCCGTGCTCTCTCTTCTCTTTCTAACCAGACAGATTCTCTCGCAGCTGTGAGAAAAATCAGAAATAAAAGTATTAACTTGCTTTATGCAATGAAGTCTTTAATACATTTTGAATAACCAAAGTAGATGGAAAACCTTTAGAACTCATTTTCTTCAGACATATATAATATCCTTATCTCTCCTCCTGTATTAAAATGTACCCTGTCCACACATTGGTATCATTTAATCTCAATTTACTTATTATGAATTACCAACGGTTAAATTATTTGAGCATACAGTTTCTTCATGGAAGAAAGGATTTTTTGCTAGCTTAAAATGCCTAAATACTGAAGTCAGACATATGTGAACAAACTTCTGTTACACAAACCACGATAATTCTCTGTAGTATTTTACTGAAAAAATACCAGAAAAAGAGAGATAAAACTATCATAACTTTCACCTTTACTGATTAATACAGATCTCTTATGATAGAAGTGGCTGGGATGAGAATTCTAGCACCTGGACCAACAGAAGGAAGGAAGTTATCCACCAAAGAAGTCTAAAGGTAAATATTAATCTGTCACATGATTCCACTTCTTCACAGCTTCAAACAACATGTTTCAGAAGAACTAATCAAGACAAATCAAGAAGCGCTACACAAGATCAATTTTTCTCTGTATCAGGGTCTGAATTTTCATGAATTTTGTAGAACGCAGGCTTAAGCTGCAGTCCACATGAAACCATTGATGTAGAATAGTCTGGATCTCTCCCCACTGCTGCCTTGAAAGCTTTGGGGCCCAGAAGAGTGGAACTAGATTGTTCCCTTATGCAACATCATATGTTTGCAGTCTAAGTTAGAGCTACCTTCACATAGGAAGTGCTCCAGACCCTTACAGTATTCTTTCACCATAGTGGTTCATAAATGAATAAAAAAAACCAAAAACCCAACCAAAGCAAACCAACCTACCACAAAAAACCCCAAATCTAGCACACAGATCCTGTTACACAGACCCTGAACACACTAAGTAACCCAAACAATGTAGTTGTTCAAAACGAATTTAATCAAACCATTTTGCAGAAGTTTTGAAAAATCTATTCTCTTTGAAAGAGCTAAGAGCATCTAAGAAGCATAACTGCATATATCTCATGAAAATCCAGCTAGATACAGCATGTCAGCTTTTAATGAATAGTCACTTATGTACAGACTCTAATGATCATATCAAGACAAGCCACTGCTGTGAGCCACAAGACTTCCACAGATCCTGTGATGAACTGGCTTTTTTGTGCCTGGAATCTTCTTATAGTGGCAACCTAGCACAAAAAAGCTCTTTGGTTGTCTGCTGAAAATTAATAAATTAAGAAAAGCAAAAAGAAGCCCCAACAGCTTTCTTAACTGACATCACTGGAATATTAATTTGCCTATAAAAGACATGGAGATTATTTGTTCTTTCTGGTCTTAATGTAAATGGTTAGACTTTCTTGAGGTACTGTTTACGGTGATTTCCATAGGTTTCAGTCTGTCATGCTGATTAGAAAAAGTAATGAAAATAGAACATTTGAACTTTTAAGACTAAATTCAAGAAGAGAAAGGCTGAAAATATATTTATGTACATTCTTAGTGATGGTAAGACAATCTGGATGCTGGACCTCTGGGTAGAACACTTATCTTCAGCTTTCTGCTCCTCAGGGAAGGAATGATAAAAATCACACTTTTGTGATACAGCAAGACAGCTCAATAACAGAAAGACATATTAGTGATGGATTAACCAAGGAAAATGGAAGTGTTTGGCTGGAATAATTTTTAACAAAAATAATAGATCTGATTCAAAACAAATACCAAAGCTACATCTTTCCATCATCTTTAAGCTACAGGCAAAAAGCAGCAGAAAATGTGCGCTCATCTGCTAACATAAGGAAGTTACTAATTTTATGCTTGGACCAAGTATTTAACAAGCACATGAAAGTATGATTTATGATACATCTGTTTGCTGAAAAAAGTGTAACATCTATTTTCATAATTTAACTTTTTTTGAAGATAGAGAAATAATCTTAACTACTTTCAATTTTTTTTCAAGTATCAATTCCTTAATTTTATTCTGTTAGAGAATCAAAGGAGAACATCTGCTTTGTTTTCACTGCTTCCTATATATGCACTACTGACATTCTTCTGTGAACTTAAGGGCTCAGTTTTTACCACCTATAAGGTAGGTATGTACAGTGAGATAAGTTAGTGTCCTTAGATATACAAGGGTATCTTCAGGGAAAATAAGAAGTTTAAAATAACATTTTTATTTCATTCTTATGTTCCTATTTATGAATTTACAGAAACATTTTCCTGCCACCCCACACAGAAATGAACAAATTGTCTTCTAGAATAAAAAGTTTACTCTTTAGACCTCTGATCTAACGTAAAAAATTAGGGATATATTAAGCTTTATTCTGGACACACAGGTGTGCTTCTAGAAGCACACCATCAAATGCCTTGCTGATAGAAAGAATCAGCAGATGAGCCTACAGCAAACTGAAGGTATCTTTAAAAGGTTTAATCAACCTGAAAGAGCAGCCAATTTGAGGATGTCAAAGGGAAGAATACCAACTTTTATGATGGCGAGTATGGTCCAACAAAAAGGCCTTTTCTTGGGCCTGAGCATTAACAGGTTCATGATCCTTCTCTCCCTTGTCTGACAACATGCAAGATTCATTCAAGGAAAGTTTGGTCATCATTCAGATAGCACCTGCATGCTGAAAGCTTGAATTCCATAGTAACAACTACATTAAAGCTGGTAAGTACAAACAAAAGTCACAGCCTGGTCCATTTTCTATTTCATTCCTTAGTACAATCAATACATTTGAACACAGTCATGTGCTATAAGGACACAAAAGTAGAGCATAAAAACAAGATTTAGAAACTGAGCCCTAGAAATGCTGTTAAATACCTTCTGCTTGTTTGCAAACTAGTAATGCTGGATTGGATTACAAAGCAACATAATTAAGGCTGTGTTTCGGACACCTCTGAAGTGAATAACAGAGCAAGAGAAAACAAGGTCAATCAAGAAAGAGACACTCCAATATTAACAGACACATAAGACTTGAAACCAATTAATTTTACACTGGAATTAACTAAGGTAATGTGGAAGATGTTAGCTGCACACCGTGCATGTTTCTTTTTCGGAAACAATTTTGTAGCTTCTTTCCCCAACCATACACACACAGAACTATTCTTTGCAGGGGTTTTAGGCTGTGAGGGAAGGAGGAGCATGTACTAAGTGTCAAAGCCTTTACTTTTTGTGTATCTATGTGAAGTAAACAACGTGTCCCCAGATTCTCTTTTTCTGTCCCTTCTACTGTCTCTTCACTCCTTTTTCTTCTGGTTTACTGCCTATATAAAGGCAGATCAGTCTAGCACCATGCTTTCTCAGTCTGCCTTTTGAATCCACCTCAGATGGACAGCTTACCTGAGTAAAGATCCTATAATCTTTGTCAATCTTCCCAGCCTTTATCTTTTCTAACTTTACAGCACTGACCTCAGCAATAGCTTTCTCCTCTGACCGCTCTTTCACCTTTGCTCACTGCCAGCTCTGCACCAAGGCTGTGATTGCCTCATTGCTGCATTAGCAGTAAAATGGATCTGTGATGTTTTAACCATACCTAAAAATGGGGACGTTACACAGAAGTGGCTGACTGAACGAATCAGAAGGTGAACTTCAGAGCTGTAATTAAAGGTGAAGTTAATGTGAGATTCTCTAAGCCAACCTTTCCCCAGTAACCATGCTCTGAGGAACATACATCACAGAAATTTTTAAACTAGTCTTCCTTAAAAATTGTTTTCTTGTCTTATAAACCCTTTCGACATCCAAGTTCTCCAAGCAGATCCCAAAATTATTCATATGCTAGGGTCAATGATTCCCAGTTTCTGTGGGGCTTCTTTCTGTGGAAATGTTGGATAAAGTTCTGCCCCCAAGTGCCAAGGAAGAAAATAGACCAGAAGGAATTTACTCACAGAAAAAAATTGTAATTTTTATTAATGTTACTATTTTGCCAATGATCACTTTCAAATGGGACAGGAATCTGCATGGTAATGTGATTTTTAAAATATTATTTTAATGCTTATGCCTGTAAGTATTAAGAATTTAATGAATTTAGCAAACTTGAAACTCAGACACATTCTAAGAACTAAGATTAATCACTCCTCATTTAAGGAGGCGTGCTAAGTCAAAAGGCAGTGTTAGCATCTTTTGTTCCCAATGCCAGAAATGAAATGAACCACGTGTCCTTGTCAGGATCACAATAGTGATTAAAAAAAGGTCAGACTTAAAGCAGGATTAGTGTAGATAAAACATGCACAGAAGTGAGACTTAAAACTGTTTTCTCAAGAATCAGGGACCAAGATACTGCTAAGTAGTAACATGAAAATTCTTCTTCTTTGCTAGGCCACTACCTAAGGTTACCAGAATGAAACCTTTTTTAAAATCCCAGTTACTTTTCCTGTTGAAAAACACATTTTGATTTTTCTTTCTGGTTAGGCAGGACCAGGTCTATGCTCTGGAACCAGAGACTAACGGGCATGGAACAACTTTCACCTCTACTATTAGACTTCTACCCTCCAAAATGGTGACAGCACTTAATCAGCACATGCAGAAAAGCCCATGGACCTTCCCTGCCAATTCCCAAACCTTGTCTGGGAATCAGGAAGCAGACAGCTAGTTGGCTGGAGCCAAAACCCTGCCAGGATCCATTATAATAGCTTTAGAGCAAGAACAATTAAGTTTTAGCACCAGGGAATACTCTTCAGCACTGTTAAATTTGGCTGTACAGATACAATCATTATGGCAGATAAGGGTAAAGTCCACATGATGAAAAAGCAGTAGTTTTCAGTAAAATTTTCCAGTTTGACCAGGCCATCTACCATGTTTGCCTTCATAAACAAGTCAGTTCCAACATGTGTGTGTCTCAGCATCCAGTGCCAGAACACAGCTGCTCAGCCTGACACATGTAAAGTGCGAAGTAGGAGCCAGAAATGTGATAGCTCCCTTTGCTCTGGCCTCTGGGAACAGTCCCATTTGACAGCTATCACCCTCACCTACCACTGCCTCTCTTGGGATTTCCATCTTGCACAATCCAAGAGGGTTAGTCTCACACAGAGAGATATGATATCTATGTTTTAAAGGACAGATGTTAACTTTTATGCATAGGTGCTGTGGGAAAGAGTGCTAGTGGAAAGAGCACAAAAATGAAAACGTGGTTACTAAAAAGCAAGTGACAATATTGGAACCATTACTTAGAAATTCAAGCAAGAGCACCCAAATAATCCTTTAAATGTCTGAATGTGCATATCAGCAATACACACATTAACAAATGGCCAGGAGAATAAAAAGATTGAAACAAACCCCCATCCCAAAATTGATACAACTTCAGTCATGCAAAATAGACTGCACAGAAAAATGTCAAAGAATTAATATTTTTGGAGTGTTGGGATGGCATTTCAAAAGCAATGCCTTTCCTACAGTGAAGGAACTAAAAAATCATTCCTTCTTGATGGCGTGATTTGCTGATTGTGTCCCTGTGTATCTTCTGTGTTATCTAAAGAAAGGCCCAAACCAAAATGTGAATATACTAAAGGTGAAAGGGGCATTTTTGGAGAAGCTTCTTTAATCTTTTCAATTAGGTGGCTCAACATGATTCTCAAGAAACAGCAGATACCGACAGTCCCAGCACATATATGCTATATATATCCAGACAACAAAAATGACAGCATTTCCTACTCTCTGAACTCTAATTAAAAACAAGAATTAGACACCCAAGTGTGCTAAGTAGGATAAGACTGCTAAAATACTATTTCCAGGTGCAAGCAAATCCTCAAGAGTTCAGAGCACACACCAACCCACTTTACCACAGGAAAGCCAAATCTATCACAGCACAGCAGAACTTGAAAAAAATTAAAACTTGAGAGTAAAAAAAGCGGGGAAGAAAAAGGTCTTAAATCATCTGTCCTGCAACATCAGAATATTGCCCAATAAATAAACATAATCCTTATTAAACTGGTACTCCACATGTTCTTAACAGAAGGGTCAAACGACTTAATTTTCCTCAAAAGGCTGGTAATGACCTCCAGGAGTTCAAGCTGCTGAAAGTACAAAACAAAATTACCACCAGCTCTACACCTAGAGAGCTGAGCACTGTCTTTTCCTTTTTTTTTACAGCAAAGAATAATTTTACTTTAGGTATGACTGAAATTCTCAACTTCTGCTTAAGAAGAAGTCTTTGCTAAACCTGACAGATCCCCTGAATCAAAAGGAAAGGAATTAAGTTTAAATCCAACCTAATTCTATTGAAAAAAAAAAAAATTCCCTCCTTCAGTTGCTTTACTGCTGCATGGCTGATGTCCCAGTATTAACAAAATCCAACTTTAATTTTTAGCAAGACACATTTATGTAACAATATTATACAACTTAATGTTTAAGAGCGACAGCTTAGGAACTTCTTTGCTGTGGTTCACATGACATGAGTGACTGATTATCTAGGTTCTGCACTAAAATAAAATAAAATAAAATAAAATAAAATAAAATAAAATAAAATAAATTTGCATGCCATTGTAAAAATCATTGCTTTGCTGTACTGGAACACAAATCTCGAGAAACAGCTCCTAAATCATAGCAGACAAATATACAGATGAAAGTACAATGCGACTTTCAATTTTCTTGTTAGTTCAAAATAATTCTTCATGCAAGAACACACAATACACCCATACATCATAGGGACATGCAGAACTCTCCCACTTGGAAATGAAGGATTCCATGTCAAGTTATAAAAACTCCTGATGTTGCTTTTATGTTGCTTTTAAAACATGTCACACAAAATGACACATTTCTCAACAGAAGTCATGTCCTTCTGGTAACAAATACTCATTTATCAATAGCTAAATCAAAGTTGAGTTAAATTCAAGGAAAGCATCTTTCTCTACATTTGAGTAAAGCATTGTTATTACACAAGGATCAAACCTGAGAAAAAAACAAATTCAAGACATGGAACCAACATCTAAGAAAAATGAATTAAAATGGGCCAGTAACATCCATTTGCTCTGAAACCTGAAGAAACCAAGCCTACACATACCATTAACCTCAACTCGAGAAGCAGCTTTTCAGGGATTTGCAAACATCCTGTCATGTTACCCCTTGAGCAAGACAAAACCAAAACTTTCCTTTTCCCCTTCAAAACAATCCTAGTGCATGGCTACTGCAATGTTATAAGGTGCTGGAAAGAAGGGAGGATATAAATGCTATCAAGACCTAGATGACAATTAATCATGGCTCTTCAGGTTAGAAAAAGCAGCATAACTGTCTGGAGTTATAATATAGTTCAATAAACTTCCAGAAGTTAGAAATAGGAAATAAAGAACTTCTGTTTCTCAAGTCCTAAGAACAATTCAGCATTGAAAGAAATCAGAGTAAACATATAAAAAAAGAGGAAATACTTGTATTTCCCAATCTCCCAATTACCACAGAACTTTGTGGCAACCAAACATATAAACGTTGTTCAGAAAGCCACCACTATGGCTTGACATAATTCTCTCACCACCATATTCAGTATACTGCCCGTCCGTAGTCACTTGTTAAGTAGCCCTCACTATTCGCTTGAACTGTGTTATACATATTCAGGCACAGGTGACATAAGATATTGAGCACATCTATTTGACACCTACTAAAGGTTTGACCTGAAAAAAGTACCCCAAGTTTACACTAAAAAATTCAAACCATACATTGGCAACAAATTCTGCAATTCTATTTCATGGTATTCAACATTTTAAGTAGTCTAATCTTAATTGGTAAAATATTCTACAACTTCAAAATTCCATTTACATCAGTGAAGCTCCCTTGCATGATTTCATAATTAAACCTACTTTTCATTCACATTCATAAAAAGGGTGAGAAATATAGTACTGATGAACTAAAAGATCTACTTTAAAGATATAGTAGTGTATCTAAAATGACACTATTGCATATCTAGCACTATCATTTTGCTGAATGCCCCTAAAAGTAAACCGGCCATAACACTGCATGCACATGATAGTCCATTAAAAACAAACAAAAATCAGAGCAGGCCTTACCTAGCTGTTTTTCTCGTTCTTCTCTTCGTTCTCTGGCAAGCCGCTGCCTGTCATCAACCCTTAGTACTGTTGGATGATCTACAAATGGAGGAAGAGAAGTATTAGGCACATAGCAGAAAATCAAGTACTACCAAACCCAAAATTTTAGGAAAATGGCTGTCAAACAACTCTATTTATTCTGCTAAAATAGAACATATTTTCAGAAATCCATCTTATTAAAAAAACCCAGAAAACTGATAATTAGAATGCACTCGTATTTTTTAAGATGTACAATACTTCCAAAGAATAGACTAAGGTGTAACTGTGAATACCCAGCCAGACTACCACTTGTGAAAACCCAGGAAGAAGCTTTGTTTTGTTTCCAAGCCTAAAACAACTTGGCTGCTAGAGAGCATTCTGAAAAAATACTGTTTATTATTCCTGTCTCTCAGAAACGGATCCACAGGAAAATCTACTATAATAAAGCATCGTCTTTCCCTTGATAATGCCTCAGGACAACCAAGAATCCCTATTTCATGACACAAGAACCTCAGCACCCAAGCAAAACACTGATCTGGCTGAGTAGTTCTAAAGTAGTTCTGGCCGAGCCTCTGGAAACAGCATGATATTGATCTCAAAAGATGTTTGTGTGCACATGTGTTAAAAACTCTGGAAAATATATTAAAGGCAGTGAGGGCATCACATGCATGGACTGGTATAATACCAGTCGAGTAAGATGATAGCTTTAACTGATCTTGTAGATTGAAATTTAGCTACATGAGTAGTTCACAACTGTCTGCAACTGGCCGCTTGGATCACAGCAGTTAGACTAAGATAATATGAAAAATCTCTGTCAGAGCCCAGGCTTGACTTTAAACATTCAGGTTTGGTTGGAAAAACATCACTTGCTCAGTGATGATTCTGGAAGACAACAAAGTGCTGAACAGCTAGCATCCGACTTCCAGTCTCAGCAATGGAGCTGTTCCAGACAAAGGGAACAAAATCCAAGTTAGCAATTCATCTCAGCATGCTGCCAAAACTAATTTCCTACTCAGCCTGTTCTGTTAAACCTGGAAAGCTCTTAATTTTATGCTTTTTTCAGTAGCACCGAAAAAGTCTGCTTTGCATAAGAGCACAATAAACAAAAAACCCACAGAAAAATAAAAAAGATTTCTGGATATAAATAAATGGTCTGGTTAATTTTAGTATTGAGGGAAACTCAGTTTTAAAGTATTTTAAGATAAAGAATTACCTAGAATACTGTCACCATTAAAGTGCACAAGACAACAGAGTCTTTTCACTATTCACTGTGAATTTACATGTAAGCAACTTGTAAAAACATGCAGAGTCAGCCCACTTGTGTATAGGCTGCATACCTACGAAAAAAAGTTATTAGCAAACAATACAATGTGTCACAAAACTGAGGTTAAAGATATTCACAAAAGTGAGGCTGTGCTAGACTAATTTTGAAGAGTTATTTGAATTAGATTTAAAAAAAAAATCAGTAATGTGCATTTCATCCCCTAACAGAAGTTTCTGCATAAGCATGACAGGATTTCTTGGGTGAACCAGTTCACTAACAGCTATCTACAGTTTAATTACTCTTGAACTCCAATCAGTGAAAAACTATTATCTCAACAACTGTCAGACTAGAGCCCCAATTAAGAGTGTTAACAGCGATGCAAAGTAACAGCCGCAAGGAGAAAGCCCATCGCACAGTTGGCAGGGAGAACCTTCAAACACGAAAGCCCCAATGAAAGGTGCAGCAAGTGAACAGGTTACCAGCAAAGACAAAGGTAATCCATCACCCAGTTACAGGTCAAATCTTTAATGTTGGTTGACTAGCTCATGGTGCTGCCATTTATGACACTGCTCAGCCAGGCCGTGGCAGAGATTTGTCCACCGCATGGTGCATTTGGCTGATGTTCAGCAGTGTGCTGCCTCACACACAGTCCCTTTAGCATGCAGACACAGGTCAAAGGGGTAATAATATTCCTTCTCTCTTGTGACTGCACACAAGATTCACAAAACATGAATTTCTGTAGCATGAGTAATTAGTGCTTGTGGAATAATGCACATTTCCCCTGGAAAACGAGGATTCCCTTCAAGGGCTGTCAGCAAAGTCAATGTAACATTGAGTTGACAGAAAATTATGAGGCACTGGGGAAAAATGTAGAAACCTGCTTCTTTCAGAATATCCTTCCAGTGGGTTTTTTTTTTCCCTTTCTTGAGAAGAAAGATATCCCTACCGGGGAGAGGCAACAATTCTTCAAAGAGGCAGGAGGGTTACATGGACAGGCAAACTGAAAAGGTCTCCCTTAAGGATTCCTAATTATAAGCAAAGGAAGGAATAAAATAAATTTTTAAAGTTGCCCTCTGCCAGTCTGTTCGAGAGATCCAATTATCTTTCCATATCACACACCTGAGTGTGTTCACACAAGAAGAGCCCCTCTCCCAATACCCCAGGATGTTAGAACAATCCTAAAGAATTCACATTAAGTTGCAGGCTATGCAGAGTGTAAGTGTGTCTTCAGTAACAAGCGATTTTGCATACATTTGGGATCACAAAGAGCTAAATCAATATTAGTACAAAGATGAGGGTAACACCTTTGTAGCAGACCATCATTGCATTTGCTCTGCTACATGCTGGAGCACATATTATGGGTGCAAGTCTTACACTGATACTTAAAATGTCTCCACTAAGCCTTGAAAATGATCCTTCATAGTTTGGCTACAAGCCCAACCTCCAACATTTGCATTCTGAATCCAGATGTTCTGCTGGCACCCCCAGTGCACAGCATCAATAGTTTCAAACTGTGGCAAAACAAAAGAGTTCATTGGGACTGCTCCCCATTTTATTTTTCATGTCTCTACTCATTAAAAACCCACCAGGCAAATACCTGGGGGATTAGCATTTCTTATTCAGTAGGAATACCAGGACAAACACACAAAGTACTTTGTACTCTCTCTTGTTCATATCCGTCATCAAGCCATAAGATTTAAGTTACTGCGAAAGGAGATGGGAAACATGTCAGCTGCAACAAATCCTGCAAGAATTTATCATTTTTTAGAGAAATAATTACCAACTGGGCATATGCAAAGCCTAACAGACAACACTCCGGGAAGACCCACATGCTGCTTTGGAAGTTGCAGTCTGGTTATGCTGCAATATGTGGGAACTCACACTCAACCACCTATTTCCCTTCACTTATGTAGCAGGCATGGGATTAAGCATTTGTATGATAGGGGTGTTTGGAAAATAAATAACCCATAGTTCTATAAAGGAGAAATTAATTTTGTGCCTGCTGCTGGAAATTAAGCCTCTAAATTACATATGAAAACAGTATATGTCCATATATTTAGAACACTTACTGCGAGTTCAAAATAATTTTAATAAGTTAATAGTTAATTTTGAAAAGCTTAGAAGCTGTGAACAGTATTTATTTTGCAGAAATTCAGCACTGAAACATCAGTAGGTTTTTGTCCCTAATGATATCAACAAAAGGAAGAAACAAGTTTTACAAATCTTCTGTAGAACTGATACTCAATAAACTCTTAAGCACAGTTGATATTTGTAGCAATTAAGTTCCTAAATTAAAAATTTTCTTATACACTTTGTACATATGGCCAGTTTTTGTGGCTCATACTGTCAGCTACACTCTGCCTTCCCTCGCTCCAGCCCCAAGAATTTTGGATTCCTTTCTACACCCCAGCATAGATGAAGGGAAAATTGGAACAGTTAGGACCCCCTCCTGAGAAATGAAAACTGGATTAAACTATTGCAGAATAAAGTGAGCATTGAACACTGTCCAACATGAAGAGCTCTGGTTTTGCTGTGGAAGGAGGTAATGTTATCTTTATTTTCTCCTCTTTTTCCCACTGCCTATCTGACTGAGAGCAGCCATGAATCCTGTGCTTTGTGCAGGACCCAGCATGGCTGGCAGAGCATGTGAGGTGTGATCTGAACACAGACAGCACTGGGATTCCTTCCCTCCGGGGACATAGGCCAAAAGTACCCAGTTTGGGGATAGAGAAGAGTCCGTCAGTACAAAACAGTCACTGAGCTGCCAAGCTGTCAAGGACTTGAAAAGGGAATGTTACAGCGTGCCTAGTCCTCAGCAACACAAGCACCTCTGCTTTCTCAGGCATCTAAGCAAAATCATTTTTAACTGCATAATTTAATCTTGGGTACCTGAAATGCAACACAAGCAGAATTCAGATATCTAAGTCATCTTCTGGATCTTGGTCTAAGCATGCATGTGGAACAGACCCATGACACCAAGGACTACATTAAGCTTTTTAGTACATACACTTTCAACTGTGTAAGCAAACATGAATTAAATCCACACAATGTACCCGTGAGGTATGGTGAAGTAATGAGAAACATTTGCCCACTGCATAGAGCCCATTACAGAATATGGCATGCTTTGTGGTAAGTGAAGAAACGCCTGAACAGAAGCACATTTATATAAAGCTCCAAATCTTTGCCTACAGCACATAATTCTCATTCATGCACAAATGCAAATACAGTGGCTTCTGTTGTCTTTTCTCACTTCCCAACCCTCATTCCTAAACTATTCTAAAATATAAGTAGATTTTTCCAGTTTTGCTTCATTGCAAACAATCACAGATTCCAGCCTATCCAAACATGAACAGTCACTGATACCAGTTTTGACTGAAACACTAAGTGAGGTACAAAAGCAACAAACTTTAGATGTTTCTGTGACAACAGCTGTTTTCTACACACCATTGAGGCAAACAACCTTGAAACACGGACCATGTGGAATGGTGTACCTGGTTTAGTTCCAGCGTTGCTTTGTCCTGAAGTGACTTTCTTATCTTGTGTTTCAGAACCTTCAGTTGCTAAAATAAGGAAGAAAAGAAGATATTAATCAATGATTTTACTTAATAATAGGTCACTCACCTTATTATAATGAAACTTAAATATTGCTGGATTCCCTTTAAAATCACACTGTTCGAAGATGCGATCACCTTAATGCCATTCTACATCATTTTGCATAGAAAAAAAAACCCAAAGGCTACACAGAAGGCATTGAAGCCACAACACAAGTTCCCGATTCAAGCTGAAGAAAGAGTCACAAGAAGATTGCATTTTAACAACATGTTTTAATAAGATGTATAAGATGACTTGCAGATCCCAGGTTTCTAAAGGTATGGTACAAGATACTGGTAAAAAACTTCTTTACAAATTTCTAACGCTCCCATAATGCAGGACTGAAGAGAGGACTGTTAATGACCTGAATGAAATCTAACGGAGGAGATATTCCCATTATTTGCAATAGACGTTTGATCAGGCCCTACCAGCCTAGAACAAGATGTAATTCTGGAGCTCTGAATGCCCTTTCAACAACCCTTTATAAAGAAAAAACCCCAGGTGATTCATTACTACTACTCAAATCACAACCATGTCCTTGGTTCAGCATCTGTCTCTAATCAAAAAACTAGCCAAGAAATTAGATGCCATGATTTTTTCATCTTATTACTCATCTTTGTATCCAGCAGTTCCACTATAGGAGAGTTTGAGTCCTGAACACACCAATCTGGGAACAGCCTCAAGGCAGACTGTAGGAATTCTAAGAAGCCTTCCACAAACAGCTTGAAAGTATTTGCAAGCAAGGATAAAAAGTTATAAATAAAGCTTAGGGGAGGAAAGACACCGATTCACTTGAACAAAAATATCATTAGAAATGAAAGTTGGAAAAAACCCTGATTACTCCAGATTTAAAAGCTAAACAGGCATTACTGTATTAGACCCACTTTAGAAAACATAATTAAAACAAGTTTTCTTCGGAAGGCTCCAAGCAATTTCTTATGCATGTCAGCTTTACCAATATACACTCAGTACCTCAGTGAGTTCATTCCCTTCATGCCCTCACAGAAGTCTTTGTTTCCTTGCTTACCTCCTTCCACAAGCAAGTTTCAGGATTAATTTAGGGGGTGAAAGGTGGTAGGAAGAACCCATATGTTACATGTACTGTAGCTTTTTTGCAGGGAGAAGGTGGGTGAGGGAAATAGAAAAACAGTGTTTTCAAATGTTTAGTGTTCAAGAGCAATGTTTTGCCAAGAGCAGTGTTCAAAAATAACATCATCTCACAATAAAAATGTGTGAAATCTTAAATAATTGTCAGACACTCCTCTCCCTGTCATCTGTATTGAGTCTCTTGCAATAAACAGAAATAACCACTGTTGAACTTAACAAATACTGATTCCAAATGACAATGAACTGTAACACCTTAAAGGCAGCCCAACACAAGATTTTAGTATTTACCATTTTAAAGGCCTCTTACAAAAGATTAGTTTGACCTGTGGGTAGATGGATTGATTTTTGGAAGGTAATTTGAGCACCACTGAACACTTGCACCACCAGGCTTGGTAGGCTCTACCATTATCAAAATCCATACCTGGTGCTGGAGCAAGTCCAGAGAAGGCCAACAGAGTTGGTGCAGGGTCTGGAGCACAAGTGCTATGAGAAGCAGGTGAGGGAGCTGGGGGTGTTTAGCCTGGAGAAAGGGAGGCTTGGGGGAACCATATCGCCCCGTACAACTCCCTGAAAGGAGGGTGCAGTCAGGTGGGGGTCAGCCTCTTCTCCCAGAACAACAAGCAACACCATGAGAGGAAATGGCCTCAAGGTGCCAGGGGAGCTTTAGACTGGATATTAGGAAAAATTTCTCCCCAAAAGAGTAGTCAGCCATTGGAACAGGCTGCCCAGGGAAGTGCTGGAATCACCATCTCTGGAAGTGTTCAAAAATTTGAGGATGTGGCAGCTGGGGCCATGGTTTAGTGGTGAACATGGCAGTGTTATGTTAACAGCTGGACTTGATTTTAGAGGTCTTTTTCCAACTTTAACACTTCTGTGATTCTAAACTTTTTATATCTTACCTCCCCTTGAAGGTATGGCAGTAGTAAAACAAGATTTTATCCTGCATGTATAAACCATTTAGAACACTCTCAGAATGTAATTCAGTGGGACTACATCACAGTTCCCATCAGCCTGGCCTAGGGCATCACACAGAAGAGGAAACTGTCATAAAATAGAAAAAATACTATTTCTAAGAGTTAGTGAGTACACTGGTGTTCTAAGAGTGTCAACACAAATTTCTTTGCATCTTTCATACTGTATATGGGCATTATTTTCTTCAAGCATTGTGCCATGGGATTATGCAACACTCCATTAACTTCAGAACAGTGGTTTAAATGCCATCCAGAAAATACACTTGCAAAAAAGCCTATTACACGAAGTAATATTTTTTTTCCCATATTTCCTTGTCTAACATTTCCTTGGAATATTTTGTGACACAGTTTGAATACACATTCATATGGCCACTCATATGACAAGTGATGAAAAGAACAGATGGCACACCATGAATTTTAACGATGCTGGATATCAAACAAGAATTGGCACAAGTATTTAGTAACCAGTGTAGGTGTGCTCCCACATAAAATACCTATTGCTCTAAGATACAAACAGATTAACCAGACAACTAAACATCTAAAATCCACACCTAAATATTGACAACACCAGTTTCAATACCTAACAGATGCTAGAAGAGTTATAATTTAACTACCTAATACTTGCTCTGCTGCTTATCTTGAACCACTACCTTTACATAAGGGAATAAAAGTTGCATAAAGAAGTGTTAGAGAAGGATAATTTTCTGTGAAGCACAGCTCCTCTCTCTCAGCTCTACCATTACTATATGGCACAGCATGGAACAGAAAGTTGTGCCTCAGTTTCTCTGTGTGAAAAGAGAGGAAAGGGGCGGAGGGGGGAGGCAAGAAAAGATATATATATTGTTACTGAATAATATGCATTTGTAAATGCTGAG
Organism: Corvus cornix cornix; assembly: GCF_000738735.6. Lineage (NCBI taxonomy): Eukaryota > Metazoa > Chordata > Aves > Passeriformes > Corvidae > Corvus > Corvus cornix. Next base: position 49,905,768 of record NC_047056.1, read on the forward strand.
CTTTCAAGTAAAACCAGTTGCAGGATAGAATTTGGTACATACCAAGACAAGTAAAAAACTGGCAGATTACTCCTAAAAGAGCAGTTTTGTAATGGAAATGAAATCTATTTTAGAAATCTTTGATCAGTTACGATATGTCTGTGTTCACAATCAGACAGGTTTAATCAATATTTCTATTACCAGGATAAATACAAGCTCTAGAAGGACTGACAAGCAATTTCATGTAGGATGTCAGCTCACCCCATGTCTCATACTGCCATTATAATTATAGTCAATTCCTACAGCAGTTAACAATCTCTGTACTAAGTACCTGTACCAAAGTTTATGTCCTAAAAGGGGAAAAAAACACTTTCTAATAATCAGAACTACTTCAAAAGAGCTGTTCCATGATCAGTATCTGTCAGACAAAAATGCCTTTAATAACCTTACTGTCTAAGGTGTTCCTCTTGAAGTAACAAAACCCATTATATCCAGATTATCCAAAGGAGGCCTGTGTGAGCAGAAGTAGGAATTGCTAGCAGTGGGGAGCAAAACAAGTGCAAAGAGAAATTCTATATTAAAAAGATTCAAAGCTGATGAAAATTCCCATAGAAAACACTGAGAAAGGAGGAAAACTGTAAGCTTTTAGTGCTTCTTTACATGGCAGGTAAGCTCTGGACAAAGAAGACTAGCCTGAGAGACAAGATAATACATTCAAGGGGAAAAACTTAGTTGAGAATTATATCCCCTGGAAGGGTGTGCTGGAAAGCAGAAAGAACATTCACCCAGACCCTGGAAAAAGCACTGATTGCCAAACACTGAGATGGGAAGCATCACACTGGCATTTTGACAGGCTTTTTAAAAAACACAAGAGCTGTGCAGAATACAAACACTTGTTTTTCAGACTGTGGCACATCAAGCACATGTTTGCACGATGTGAACCAGCTATTCCCAGTGAGGTGAATGGCAAACCAAAGGCACCACAGCAAGGCTGAGGAGCTGGAAAGAAGATGCTTAAGCTCTGTTCCATTGAAGAAGGGAATCAGCCATAAGACAGACACAGTTCTATTTCCAGAAGGTCTCTACCCCCCGAAGTGTAATCCTCAAGAGATTAAACACAGTATGAAGGGGCACTTGGGGACCACCAGCAAGAGGTGCTGCTCAGACCTGTGTCAAGGTCAGGATGTGCACAGCAGCGCCCCCAGAACTGCATCCTAGCACGGGTCTGGAAAGGGGAGCTGTACAAGGGCTGCACAGCTGTGGATGAGAGCACAAGCACAGGAGAGCCCCAGGCCTGCAGAGAGCCATGTGTGCCTGACAGCACAGGCACACCTCTGGGTAAAGGGTGCTCTGAGCACCAAAGGGGAGAGACCACCCTCCAGTTTCCTGCTCTAATTCTGCAGGTGAGAGAGAAATACTGAGAAGCAGCCACAAGAAAAAAGAAATAGCTAAATCAGAGGAGGAGGGATTACAGGGAAAAAAGAAAAAAGATCTAGCTATTCTGTACCTGCCACTTGTCATCTAATCCCCCTGGTATGACTGAACAGCTACTTTTTTTAGCTGCCAAAGAGTGCTGGGGGTGTGTGTTGAGAGATAGGGAAGACATCAGAAATGACAGCTGGAACAAACTCATGCCTCAGTAAAAAAGTGCTGCCAATACATAGCTGAGGAAATTCAGCATTAAACTGGGAAATTTAGAACAGAGCTAACTGGGAACTGATACTGATATATTCTTTACTCCTTAGCATCCAATCCTGCTACCTCCAATTACTTCCTTATGAACACTGCTCAAAAAAAAAAAAAAAACCAAACCCAAACAAAAGCCCCACTCTTAAGTTCATTTGCTTATTTTATACAGCATGTCACGCCTGACATGCACAATCTAAAAAATGCATAGTTTGAACTACTCAGAATTAAGCAGAGAACAGAGTATTCTAAGTTTGTAGAAGTAATAATAAAGAAGTGGGTCTAGTCTAGGCAGTTTTTCTAGCCTAGGCAGTTTTATCTAGCCACTGGGAACAGTGGCTAGATAGCATGTCAGTCAAGTCAGAGGTATTGCTGTGCTGGGTGGAGTGTGTTCAAAGTGCAGATATAGGTCAGAGCTGACAAAGTTTATTAGCCTAAATTCAGAAACACATTAAGACCGAAGTCCTGAGTACCTGACTCACCGTAAGCATCTGAGCCTTCAGCAACTGGCTGTTCTGTTCTAAAGCAACATCAGTGAACTTTAAGACTAAAGAGTCTCTTTAATGGCAAAACTGGATTGTTTATCCTACAAGCAAATTCCCATGAGCCATGATCCAGGGGCTGAATACAAGGAAAACCAGAGTTCAACACAAGTTAAAGCTTTTCCACTGCTTGCGACTTTTGCCTCTTCTTACATCCATAGTTTATGAATAAGACACGTAAAAACTACTCTTCATATTTACAGTAAAAATATATTTTGCAAGTTTTTAGCATTTCATATTCTTTGTGTTATCAATAGTGACTATATATATTTAGACAAACAGTATACTAAGTAATATTTTAGTGCAATTTATTGTTTTAGAGTTAAGTAATGCGTTCATTAAATACTTGTACCCCATACTTACCTTTTACTTGCATTTTAAAATTGTAAGCTTGGGAACAAAGGAAAGTAATCTTTCCAGAGATAAAGAGGTCTCAAAGTTCTATGGCTGGCCAAAAATTACCAAGATGCATGCAGTGCAGCTGATAGATAAAAAAGTAAAAAACAAGCATCTGGATGTTTAATATTAAAACCTTCAGAGTAAGTCAGGACAAAATTCTGATCTGCTCTCTTCTTTAGAAGTGTTGGGGAAAATAAGTTGTAAATAATCCAATTTAAAAACTCACTTGTTAGAGGCTAGTTTTCAAAATCCACTTGTCAATAATGACTCTGAAACTTCCCCTCAAGAAGAGCTCGGGTGAGTTTTGGCCTGGAAACTTGTTCCAGCACAGTTGGAGACAATGTTTCCTGGTGCTGCTGCACTGTACTGGACACTGGACAGACCAAATTTCTTATGCTGCTGCTTCTGCCATCTGTGTCTGAGCTGAACACTTGGTCAATGCTACTCCTTGCTGTCACAGTATAAGTACACTGGAGTCCTAATCTTGTTCAGGGCCTGATATGCTTTTTCAGAAAATTATTATAAAACAGTGCTTTGAGTGAACCAAAATTGTACTGCCACCAACACTGGCTTTGCTTTTGTAAACTCCCATGCCTGCAAACATAACCATTACCAAAGTCAAGTCCTTCAAAACAAGATAGGAAGCAAATTCTCAGCTTCAACTAACACATGCTACAATATGACCCTGCTGAGAGGCTTGAAGATGGATTAGAGACCCAAACACAACAGTTTGAACACAAAACCAAACCATCTCCTTCTCTCATCACCAAAACCCATTTGTACATACGGCACAGAAGAGCTGTGTCCAAGACAGTTACTCTGACCCTTAGACCATGCAGGAGCACAGGAACTAAGCATCAGCATTTTATCAATATAAAAAATCTCCTCCTTTTCTCCCCTTCTTCAACAACTTAAAACTTCCCTTCTGTGCAGGAAGTAATAAATGGTGCCTTGTGGGTTGCTGTTGGCTTCCAAAGAGCAAGCAGCCTGACAGCAGTCAGCTCCTATTCACAGACCATTTTGAAGCAACCTTCATCCTTTAAAGCCCTTGCTGCAGAGCCCTTCCTGTGTAGCAGATGTGCTGTCCTGGTAGTTGGCAGATGCTCCCTGAGCAGTTGCTGAGGACAGGAGCAAAAGGGCACAGTAACAAACCCCTGCTCACATTCACTCAGGACGAAGAGCTTCCTGGTGCTTCCAGGAAGGTTCAGAGACCAGTTCAGCAGGGAGTTCAACAGACAGGCTCAGAGCAGTGCTGGGACTGAGCTCAGGATGGGAAACAAGGGAAGTATCTGAGGACTGTAGGACCTAGGTTGCAGGAGAGACAAGGAGAGGCACAACTTCAACATGCATTTTGCAGAAGCTTGCTCTCAAGAGATGTAAGCTTTCTAGGGAATGGGGAAACCAAGACACTGATGGTGCACTGCCCTTCTTTCAGGTTAATCCTTTGGGGAAGAGCATACAGAGAGGAACGGAATTGAAGCATCAGCTTGGAAACTCTACACATATACTGTCCACACTCCATTCCACCCAAAAAACTCCAAGCCCTCTTGAAAGCAGTGAACACCAGGTTCAAAGGAAGCACTAGTAAGATTTCTCTAACAGAGCTACCACTTCAGAAGCAAAATAGAAACACATCAAAACCAACTCCTTCAGGCTTCTTAATTTAAATTCTTCAGAAAACTCTAGGCAGGATGGGTAGGGCTATACCATCAAATAAAAATCTTTTTGTAACATATTTTTGTTCTAATTAACACTGATAAAATTATATTTCAGGAGCTTTACAAGGTTTTCCCAACTACTACAGCAGTGAGACAGTAAGAACTGCACGAATTCTGCAGAAGGCTTGGATCTAATGCACTCCAGTGTTCTAAAACTAAAATCTAGATTTCTGTTTTGAAACAATGAAGACATGTACCTAATTTTGGTTAGATGTCAACACTCAGATTCTCTTGTTAAGGGAAGTAGGTTGAAGTGATTTCTGACGGAACTAAGGTGAAGTGAGAGTACTTCCAGACTATAGATCAGGTTGCTTTTTTTTTTAATTCAGGTAATACAAGTCTTCACAATTTCAGATAAAAACTTTAAGAAATTTCCGTCATTAGAAAATGGAAAAATGCCTGTTCTTTTTACAGCCTAAACAGCAGTACTTAGAAAGTACGATTGCAAGTTAGAGGTTTGAGTCAGAAGACAGACAGAGTATCTGTTTCATTTCTATTCACTGAACCATGCCTTATTTATTCATGCCTTATTTAAACACACCTATTAATTAATTTTATATTAAAATATTTTCAATTCTTAAAAGCTTAATGCTTTAGTACATCTTTTCATACTTCCAACAGTGTGGAACTTACCAGTCTGGTTTGCAAATATAAATAAATTATATGACACCAAGCTGCAGTGACCAGACCAGTTCCTTTTGCTCTGGCACTCATCATAGAAGTCTACCATCAGAGTTGCCAAACAAAGCGCTGTTACCAATGTTCCTCATCTCTAATGTCCTGGCTGAGCAAAGCAGAATGAAAACTCCCCCAGCACTAGTGATTACTACTCATGGAATGGTATAGAAGTTGCCATTGTTTTCATCATATTGTAGACTAGAAAGATAAACAGATGATTTAAAACTGTCACAGCTAATTCAGCACTCAACTGCAAAACATTAAAATCAGAAGCATTAATAGATTTCTTTGAAAAGAATCCGCAGACATAAACCTGGATGATGCAACTGGCTTTAGGGAAAGGGACAACTTTTTCTTTTTTTTTTTAAAGATTAAACTTGTGTAACTGTTCCATTGGGAAATGCATATTTATAAAAGATTACTTTTGGCTGACTATGTCAGCTTTAAAAAGCATTGTATCCTAAAATATTAAATAACATAGAAGATACCAAACCAAGTGCATTGGTAGGGAGAGTCTTAGAATCTCCTAAGGATGATAAAAGGAACAGAGTGTCTGTAACAGCATTTTTTAAAAAGCTGACACTCATATCCTCTGGATAATTCTATTTCATCATCTTACTGCAATATTAAACAAGGATATTAACATTAAAGGATCCCTGGAAAAAAGGTCCCTGTTTTCTGCTGAAAAAGCCTGTGCTGTGAAGCCAGGTCTGCAGCTGACCAGAAGGCTGGCAAGCTCACCCAGATGCAGATGAGACAAGTGAATGGAAGATTTTTAATTACACATCACCAAAATGAAAGCTGAAATGCCACTGCCTGAGGGCATGCAGGACAACCTCAGTTCCAAACATCCAGCAATTTGTGCTGTGCAGCCTGTCTTAGGCCATGTGCTCTTCAAACACCAAAGGCAGGCAATGTGCAAGATGCAGTGATTTATTTGTGAGACTGTTATACAAGGGCAAACACCTTCAGCAAAGGTGCAAGAGTACCAGCTGCTTCTCCTCCTCAGATTTCTCACTGCTGCAGGCAGCATTTGCTACCACAGTGTCAGACAGATTCCCATACCCAGGATCAGTGTCAGTGTTTTGCTGCAGTAGTTGTACATGGAAGGTCACCTCAGAGATTATGTGAAATGGAGCACCTGTACAATTTTCTAGATGAAAAACTCTTCTGGAGTTCAACTAGAGATCATTCTTCAAACTATGAGGTAATTCCTGTGAGTAATTCCAAGTCACAATGAAGCTTACACCTACTGCTGAGAAATGGAGAGTTAGGCACAGACCAGCCTGCTTTCTATATCACACTGATTCCAAGGTGAGATTGCTTGGCTGCAGAAAGCAACTCGAGTTGCTTGATACCCATTATTTGATATCCTTGCTCAGAGGGCACAATGATCAAAGTATATTGCAGCCTGTGAGTGTTAGTGAGACAGCAACTGCAGTAAAGTGAATGTGGGCATGGAGAGAAGGGGAAAATGGATACTTTGCTATACATTGCTCTATTGAGCAATTTGATCTTGAGATATAGTAATTTTTGAAAACAATGCAATCTCTTTGGTCTCAGATTTGCAAAAAGAGGACATAATCACTTCTCCCCACCAAAGTAAAATAAAATGAAACATTCTTTTGATGCAATACATATTTTTAATTTAAATGAGTATGTCACAAAATGAACAGTATCTACCAATTAATTTAGGATACTCCCACCAACACAGAGCTTTCCAGACTGACAGTGTTTTCTTCTTGCCACCCCACTGACATATACAAGTCACCACACCCCCACCGAACTCAATGCACACTCATGCTTTCATCTATCCTTTCAACTCTACCGACTTAGCTCCCTGCGCACTGAAGTTCATAGTTATCGTCCCCGTGACTTCATGTTTTAGACAGAGTACACCCATAATAGTGGTACTTCTACCACCACAGAACCACAGAATAAATCATAGAATGGTTTGGGTTGGAAGGGACCTTAAAGATCATCAACTTCCAACCCCCCTACAATGGGCAGGAACACCCTCCACTAGAGATCAGGTTGCTCAAAGCCACATCCTACCTGGCCTTGGACACTTCCAAGAATGGGGCATCCACAACTTCCTGGGCAACCTGTTCCAGTGCCTCACCATCCTCATGGTGAAGAATTTCTTCATGCATGGCAGCATACTGATCATTCAAAAGCAAGGCACTACTGTTTTTCTGTATCACAGTGATTAATTCCTTTCTACAGCAACCAAGTGATTCTGTTGCCTGGTGGGAACATCCCCACACATGCAGACCATTTTCAAGTGCAGTCTCAGTGTGCCCCGTGTAAGAACAAACACATGTTGTCTTCACCAACATCTGAATGCTGAGCCTTGCCCTTGCCAGGTGAGGTTTAGACCATGGAAACAAATGAGGTTTTAGAACTGTTTTCCATAGGGAAAAAATTCAGATAGGTACTGGCTTTCTGAGCATTATATAGAAGAGATGGATTTCAGTAGCTTTTTTTCTGCTTTCATAATCTCTCTCTGCTGTGTGTGCAACTGCAAGCATACTCTAAAACTAGGGTACTTCTAGCATTTCCCACACACACAAGAGCAGCTGCAAGAGGCATAAGACACTTAAAAAATGAAGTGATATGAACTTTCTAAGCATTCGAAAGTTCAAAAATAGGACTGTTCTCCTTCAGAGCCTTCTTTCTTTGGTTACTCTGCACTGCCACCTTACACAGCTATACAAGTGAGAGTACAACACAGTTCTCCCACTGCATTGCTTTAAGAATACACTCACCATCTCCCTGACCTTCTGGGTACCTCCAACCACTTTCTTTCTACAGAGCTTCAACCAACAGTACAGCAGCTCTCACTGGATTCCAAGTTACTAACCTGCCACACAAATGACAATTCCCTCACTACCCATCCCTATTAAAAGATACCTACAATAAATCTTAAGAGAAATCCATTATCCAAGATTTCCCCTCCTCTGCTTTCAATTACTTTAAACTCAGAATCACTGTGTCTGCTGAACTAAGTGAACTCCTGGCCTTCATCCAGTAATGCTTAAAAGCATCTTCAGTCTCATCCTTTTGCGCCTGTGAAGAAGATTGGGTTGCAAGAGTAACTTTGTTCAATTACCTCATTTGGGAGGGAATAAATGGTTACTCATCACAAGAAGAGAAACAGGATAATTTCAACCCAGCCTATTGATTTAGTGGCTATTTTCATCTTACAGTCAGCCATAATAGAAGTACATTTGCACAAACAGACAAGTGGCCTTAGACTGAAAGTGTTTCATGCCCATTGTGGTTTAGGTTCACAGGCCAACTCCCAATAAACTGCTCTGCACTGGCCCTGACAACTGCCTTTGGTGAGATCTTATAAATCTTTTACCAGAGAATGAGTAAAAATTAGGATGTTCAAAACACAAGAATAGAGGATAAGGGGGAAAAGAAGAAGTATTATTTAACGCTAACAGGCTAAGGCACTTAGTGGTTCATGCAAAGGAACATGGCGTAAAATTTGCTATAACTGGCTACAGAAGCGGCAGAGTTTTCTGCAAGATGCAGCTTCTAAATAAAATAATGAAGTACCACAACCTTGTTTACTAAGGAAAAAGTTCATTGCCATGTGGGTTTCAGCTCCTGACTTGGCACCCTGAACTGAACGTGGGAGAGCCGTGTCAATACCAGGCTCCACTGCAGAGCTTGACTTGGCTGAAAAGCTATGCTGCTCCTGGTACCTAATTATCTTCACACAGCAACACTTTAGGCCACTTAGATTTATGCCTGGCACATTTGCTGGGATTTCTCTTCCAGAGAGATAAATTCTAGACTACCTATATGTTAGTGAGATCAATACAAGTAACATAGGTAATCATTTCACTGCTTCAGGGTTTCCTGGGGAATGCTCCCTGCAGCTCAAATTTTGCAGAGATGTTCCGAGTCCTCCTTCCAGCCTCAGAAAAATAAAACACAAATAATGCCTGCAAGTTGCTATAGCAACAACCACCTCTCAAGTAAAGACAGCAGGAAGATTCACAGAAGCCAGGCTTTGTTTATATAAGCTACTCTGGACAGACAATTATTTCTGAAACAGTTAAAACTACAAAGACTCTGGGCTGTTATTTAGCAGTTGAGCTCCTGGATGCACACATTCAAGCCATTACTCTAATTCAGAGTACTCTTGCCTGAGGAAAACAGGCAGTTTTCTGGTAGCCTGCCTCTGCCTTGCTGGAAGGGATGCTGTAACTACTCAGAGCAAGTGCAACACTCCATTTGCTGTTTCTTCTCCTGTTCTTTATATAAAAGATATATCCTATGGACTGCAAGCTAAATAAAACAAGCACTTAGTGTGGTGCAAAATACATATATACAGAAACAGTGTAGCAAAAAGGAAGGTTTCCTACCACTGCTGAGCAGGGAACAGAGCTGAAACACTGACTTAAGAAAATGTATTTCTGTTGCATGACTTATCCTTAATCACTTCAATCACTGTCAAAAATAAAAGCTGTGCCAGGCCTACACCATCATATTTAAGGAGGCAGAAGACAAATACAGCTAATAGCAGCCAAGAGCTCAACAAGATTCTCAAGACACCACTTACAGGAAAACTTGTGTTTCAAAGTAAACATCATAGGAAACTGGAAAATTTATTTTCAGTTCAGGGAGCCGTTCTTTACTGCTGTCCAGCTGTCAGGAAATAGAGCTTCCTGAGGAGCTACGTATTGCTTGGCAGAAAGGCAGCAGAATCTAATTGCTAATTACAACAGTCCATGCACAGAACTGAGTCTGCACAAACAATAATTCCTGAGCTCCATGTATTTGGAAAAATTATAATAAATGAATATGTGTTTAGAAAGGCAAGGATATTATTTCAATAGGAAGGTACTTACATGCAATCTTTAAATAACACCAACGGTTAGTTTTAAAAAGTCTTTATTGTGAATACATCAAATGGTTACTAGAGCTCTTTGGCATTTGTGTTACAAGAATAATTCATCACCAAAATTCATCATCAAAACCAAAGTATATTTTTTACTCAGGTTCTCTCTCGGACCTGAGGCTGAGTGTCACACCGCTAAAAAGTGCATCTTGTCTTTATACACACCCCACACTGTCCACACAAATGCACCACCTGCAGAAGTCTTTTAAAAAATAAAAACTTGTTTCTCTATAGAATCTCCATGGGCAGCTGATTTCTCTCAGACACAGACCACTCTATTGGAAGCACAAACATTTGCCCTAAGTCCAGTACTACAACAGCTCTTCATACATCATAAAAGCGTATAACATTCCAAGTCCATGCAGGTTCTCTTTTAGTTCCTTAAGCATTGGTGTGATTGCCTTTCCAAGCAATTGCTTGTTAGCTCTCTTGGTGATTGGATTGCCTGACTGCCATTATTTGAAGCTCTTAAGCCTTTGGAGACATATATTTCACTTTTCCCCCCCTCTACAGTCTTCAGAGAAATCTTTTGTCTCTGACTGACTCGCTTTTATTTTAAGGACATTCCACAATTTCAAAACCAGTCTGAGAGGATTCAGCCATATTTGGGTTACAAAAACCACTGAAAATTAAGTCCTCTGAAGAAAAAACACAAGTAAGAATGGGCTGCTACAGAAAATAAATCAAACCAAACATTTCTTGGTCTGTTTTCCTAACAGGAGTAACATAAGTCTTTCCTGACCTCCTTCCACTGCTTTTAGTTTGAGATATATATATATATATATATATATATATATAGGTAGTCTGTATATCCAACAAATCAAAGAAGGTCTTGAAAAAAAGTATTACTGTCATTGTATTTGATGCCTTAGTTATGTGGATAAAAGCCACCATGGTGCTGTTTGGATTGTGTCTAACAGAGAAAACATAGAATAAGTGTTGAAGCTGTTGCCTTGCAAAATCAGGTCTAATTTTTAATTGTTTTATAGTGATGATGCAACAGAATATGCAATGAAAAACATCTGAGTAAATACAGCAATATGCTATAATAATAAAAAAAAAACCTATTTAGCACCAAGTTTCAAGTATTCAAGAATAAAAACCAAACCTAGATACTACTTTAAACTAAAACCCTCCAGTGTTCAGTATTTTGCCTCTCATTCTTAATATTAAGACATGCACAAACAGCTTTTGGACTGTTTCTAGTAACTAAACTACAAACTCTCAGAAGATGTTTGAAGTTTCCATTAAGCTGTGTCATCACAGGGATGATCAGGTATGCAGCACTACTGAGATAGATCAAAACCTGACTTCATTCACAGTTATTTAGCCTTACTGATGGGAGGGCTATTAAATTTCAATAGCACAATCACATGCTTAATTATTTGATAGTATGTCATCATGTATAAGTTGTATTAAATCAAGTTGCAGGGTCAAGTTTTACACTGAGATTTCCTAAATTTTCAGTGCTTGGACTTGAAACCTGAAAAGTTAACCAAAAGCTTGCATAATGCACTGACATGTAGCAGTCACCTAAATTTAAAAACATACAAGCATTAAAAATAGGTAACTTTACATACCAGCAAAATTCCTTTCCACTAGCTGCCCTCCTGTTCCTCTTATCCTATTGAACGATATCTTTGGACCCTTTCCTCATATTACATCCCCCTCCATGTTTCCTCAACCTCCTTCTCTGCTCCTGAAGCTGCTACACTGCAAGTCTCTTCTCTTGCCTGTCTCCTTTTTACCCCTGTAGTTCTCTGGGCAGCACTGTTCTAACCCCAACACGTCCTCATGCCCACCTCTCCCTAGAGGCATCACATCACTTTTCCTGCAAACCCAAGCAGCCAGCACCTGGGCAGCACAGGAGAAAAGCAAGCCTCTACACTCCTAGTTGGGGCACCTGGCGCCAAAGCTGCCTGCAGACACCGGGACTTTTTTTCCCTGGCTGCTTCCCCTCAGACCCCAGAGCTCCAGGGAGGACCACACTCAACTCTTTCCATGGGGATCGTGAATAATTCGAACACTGATTGGCCCAAAGCATTTGAGAGGAAAGGCTGCTGCCCCAGTTCAGCCAAAAATCCTGGACAAAAACACAACACTCAAATGCTGAATGCATCCCTGACCGGCATGAGCTAGCTGTGACTTTTTATGTCACTAGTTTGAATGGCTTTTCATAAGGTCAGGAGGAGGCATAGCTCTAAAACCAAATTCATACTGTACCCAGTTTCAAATCTTTTCATTAAAGCATTGTGGCCTTAAGCCATCCCTTGAGACTGATAGTAAGATTAAGATTTTTTTTCAAGAAGCAAAAAGTCCCTATTGCTTTCCCAGGCCTAATTCTTTAGCAATTGGTCCATTTGCTGACAATGAACAAAATAAAAAGGAGGGAGAGAACCTGGCAGAAGAGAAATAGAGACCAAACCATTTAAATCTATCAGAGTTGTAAAGAGATTGAAACAAGACTCTTTAAAGGGGGAATGTTATGCAACCTTTATTATTTGCCTTCTGCCTTGTAAAATTCAAATTAAGCATGAGAAGGATAAAATTCTCACTTGGGGTTATTTTATTATGCAAAACATCTTGATTTTACAACATCACTGAAATGCTACATGGAATTACAGCTCTTTAATACAATAAAGTGGCTTCCTCTTTATTGCAGATTGAGAAAACAAAGAATGTAGACCTCTAAGCCACATACTTCATTGCAGTAGCCTAGCCTTGACAGACATACCAACAAAGATGAAAGATTCCAATCACTCTGATAGCAAAGCTAAACATTTCATTTCATGAAAGGTCTTTGAATTTGACCCCAGAAACAATAAGGACTTGTTAATAATATTTTAGATAGCATTTTATAACATTTAGAACATTCTATATATATTTTATATATTTTGTGTCCCTGCCTTTAAGTAGTAAATGTTTTACAAGAATGGCTAGACTAAGCTCTAGTGTACCAAGTATACCTCTAGGATTTATTTTGGTTTAGACCATCTTCTTGGTTCTGATTCTTGTGTTTGGTCAACCAAAAGAGAGAAAAAAAATGGACTGTGTCTCATTACAGTGTTTATTGCAAGTGACTTATGTCAGTGCAATACTTCAAAGTATTGCTCTCTAATGCACATCAAGTATTCCACTTCAGCAAATAAAAAGAAGCCTCACAGAAATATATGCATTACACAACAGGAGAAGAAAATAGCTGAGCACCATAATGCTGCAATCATAGTATTGGACTCTATGCAGAAATGCATTGTTCACCATATTGGAGGTATATTTCTGGAAGCGCAGGCAGCCCGTGCTGGATGCCTGATAGCCATTGGTAGCAGGTCCAGTAACTTCAGACAGGCTGACTACACCTCCCTTTTTTGCCCTGAACAGGGGAAGTGGGGATGGAAAAGTGCTCGAGGCTGCTTCATCTTCAGGTAAGTCACTCAAGCACTGTCCTCCAGCCCTTCACTTTGCTCACAGAGAGAGTGGTTGGGAGGCTGGCTGCCAGAGCCATTAAGTTTTCTTGTGTGCAACCACTGAACGGAACTGGCTCCATACCAACAATGCAAGGGTTCCCAGAAATTACCTGCAGGATCCCCACACTCCCCTTCCTGGCTGGACTAAATTATAACATTTTTGCTTATTTGGGAGACACACACCAGGTTTTGTTGCATAAACTTGGGACCACATAGATCAGTTACTGCTGGCATCAGGCTAGTACTAAGCACTTCCTGGGCTCTCTGTATTGCACTGTAAAAATTATTTTTAGGGTGCAAATGGACTTATCTAAAAGGTTATTCTTTTAAGCCTTGCCCATGTGCATTGCCATTCCGTAGGGAGACAGAACTCATCGAACCTGCTTCAATCCTTCCTAAAAGTATTTTTAGGGCAGTGAGTAGCTCACTACCAGTGAGGTTCCAGGCTACAAGATTATTAAAGCCCTATGGAATGTGACTAAAATACATCATCCAAGTCCACCTTACTGGTTTATCTTCATTCAACACAATGAACGTTTCAAAGTCAATCACACTGCAGCATGATGCTGCTGTGTAAGAGATCACCTTGCTTCACAGCCCTTTGGTAAGCACAGCCAAGCAGAACATCATTGACCAGGCTCTGAACAATTAGGATTCATATCACAACTATACAATAGAGGACACAATAACAAGATGCACTCTGTTTCTGTCCAAAACACTTTAAAATGTTACTTCCAACAACTGGAGTGCCAACTAACTTATTTTCATCAGTGCTTACCTATTGCCGTGCCAGCTTTGCAATTGAAACAAACAAAACCAAAATAAAATTGTCAGCACTTTTTACTTCCAACAAGCACTTCTCCTGCTTTTAATGGAAGATCAATGCCAAAAAGCTGATGCAACTAGAGACAAACACTGCAAAACCAAGCTAGACAGCACTTTAAAGGTGCCCTCAACCTTTTCATCACCTACCAGTTCTTGTCTGTGAGCAGCAGGTCCAGCAGAGCATGACTCCTAGTCAGTTCACTGATCACCTGCATGAAGAATTGTTTTGGAATGTGTTGAACTCCCCTCCTGGTTTCTAGCACCCAGCTACATTTCCCTTCCAGGACAGTGTTTAAGAGACACCCGTGAGCCTGTGACTGAGGCTCTCTCCAGCTACCTGAAGGCAGCAGCACCAACATTTCTATTGGCTCGTCACCCACCCCAGGCCAAGCTCCAACCATTCAAACCACTCCTTTATTAGAGAGCACAGTCCCTCCTCTTTAGACCCTGAGACTAGCTCAGTTGGTGAGCATATGGTGCTAAAAACACCAAGGATGTGGGTTTAATCCCTGTACAAGCCATTCACTTAAAAGTTGGACTTGATGATCCTTGTGGGTCCTTTCCAACCCAGAATATTCAGTGATCTGAGAGCTGTCCACTCTCTTTTTTCTCTTTTCATCCAGTAAAGGGCCTGAAATACCTCTCAATGCTCTTCAGTTGACAAGTCCCATGCTATGCATGGCCTGACAACAAGCCTGGGGGTGGATTCTCTCACACGCTGAGTGTTTACTCTGCTGTCCATAGTCTGCTTTGCAGCACAGATCACAACAGATAACTGGGGAAAATGGTATCATAGCTTTTAAATAGCTTTGTTTGGGAGTATGTTTGAAGGGGATCAAGAGCAGTTTTAAGGCCCAGAAAGCAGAAAAATAGATTCTGAAAAAAAATTAAGCAACAAATACACAAGATCTTCTGCCTAACAACACCATAAAGCTGAATATAACTTTTTTATGTTGAAAACAGACATGTGATCTTCAGAGAGGTCTTAGTAACAGAATGACTGGGAACTGATTGCAGCCATCACAATAAGATAAATTATTATTCTTCTCAGTGTCCTTACACAATACAATTTTGGACAGGAATTAGGCTGCCTGTAAAGCATACAAAGCATCCTAACCACCACAGCTCTTCAACAGACTGATTTTTTAAACTATTTATCAAGAGAATCAGTATTCTTTGCCAATTTTTGAACATCCACGCAGCTTTCAAAATCTGTCAGATCTTTGAACAGATCTCTCCTTGGCATTTCTACGCCACCTTGAACAACAGCACCTGATTCAAGGCAGCACCACATCAGTGCCACTATGCAAAGCCAGAGAAAAAGAGAATTACCCTCTATTTTTAAAGTTCCAAAATTCACTAACAAAAACCAACACCAAACCCACACATTTTCAAACTACACAAATGAACAGTAATTAGTGTCACAGTGAACTGATAGTCATACCTGCATAATTAGCAGTAGGTAGTCCTAGCTGTCATCTCCTCCTACCCTTCTGCAAATTAAGAGCTGTCTAAATTTAGCTATACAAGTTAAACCTCCTGCTATTGCTACATCTAGACTTGGAAGCAACTATAAGTATGTATATACTTATATCTATTTAAGTTAATTTGAAACAGTAGCAAGAAAAGAGACTAATTTGCACCCTTATTTTATTTATTTTGTCTACATTTGACTTTATTTTGATGACACTAACAATCTCACAAACCAATGAGAGTTGATCCTGAGTTGGGAGTTCAAAATCTTTTTCCTGAATTCTGTTGAAAAATAATGTGAAACAATAATATTAATTAAGGAGTTCCAGCTTTTATTAACTTCTGATAAGCCAGGAAAATAATATTTTTATTTTGGTAGAAGACTAGACTATGCAATTACATTGTGCTAAACATGCAATTTGTTTGCACTTGCAGAATTTATATCACTTCATTCTTCCCCTCATAGCTGTGCTGAATGTATGCTGGAATAAAGTAGTATGGTTTTTAAACCAAAACCATTGTCTTTCTACCTCAAAAGAATAGAAGTTTTATTGAAGAGGACAGACCACTTGTCAATTCCCTATTTGAAAGAAACCCAGGTAACATGCCAAATCACATGTAGTGAATATGATTATTCAGGACAATCATTCTGATAATATTGTAAAAAATTAAAAAAAAAATAGGGTTGTAAATTATCTCCCCTTGGAAGAATTAATGTTATATTTAGATGACATGAATTTGTGTGTGATGCACTCAGATCTCTGCCAGAACAATAATCTTCTATGGATGTTCCAAGGAAATCTCTTAAGGACATGCTAGTGACTCATCTGGTCAGGAGCTAAAGAACACTGGCTGGCTTTGGAAACTATTCTTCCTCAACATCTAATCTGGGATTAGATATTGTAATGATTAGGAGACTGTAAGCAACCTGGGAGAAGGACACTGTACTCCAAGTAGTTCACGCATCACGAGGTGCCACTGTGAGTCAGGCTATGCATCTTCAGTAGGAAGCTAAATAACCTATTTGCATACGTTAAAAACTTCTTTGCACAATAGCAGTACTCAAAGCTTCTATCCTATAAGCACTTCCTCCTATGCAGAAGATCTGCAACCCTTCCTTAAGCCAAGAGACCATTACGCATAAATTTAAGCCCATTCAGACTCTTCATCGGAGATGGATCTGAACTGACTGACAAATCCCTAACTGCCACAGAACAGACTCCTATTCTAGGTCCGTATGATAAAATGGGAAAGTAAGGCAAGTTACCAGGACAGATGGAACAGAAAACAACCAGATTCCTCTGAGCTAAGAACAAATCAGAAGGAACCATACTAGTTGAGTGGAAAGACAATGCCTCTCCAATTCTAGTACTATCATCCAGAAAGTCTTAAATTTATCCCAGATTCACCAGTGTCTAATTGCTACTGTAGGACAAGCCACCATTTCCCCCCAGAAAAGCTCTCAAAACAAGTCTTATGAGAGCTTAGATTCCTAAGCACATGAAACACTGGACAAATGATAAACTATACTGTTACATGTATGTTTTTCATATTTATTCGTAAAACTACTTTCAGACGTATCCTGTATTGTTTTTAACAGATACTTTGCATGCCTGATGAGGTCTGAATCATACTGGGTCCCACGGACCACTAGCTATTAACAATTCCTACCACAAAGCATTCTGAATACAAAGAAGTGCTCAAGATATTTGTTCTCTGCCTCACGAAGCCCTTAATCCTTCCAATGAAGATATGACAGCCCCTTCCCCTATAGCTGCAGCAGCCTGAGGTGGCTCTGGCTGCTTCTGTTACGAGGTGGCCACCCAGGCAACTGCATATAATTCTACACCATCACAGGCAGCACACCACCAAAACTCACTGTAACAAACCAGACAGCCCATGTTGCCATGCTCCACCCTGCCCTTAAAACCAAATGGTGGAAAATATTTTGCATTTGTGTTCACCATGCAAGTGACCTGAAATAATAAGCATGGGCTGATTAATTACTGCATGTGTTTCCTTCTGCAGAGCTGAAAGGTCCGTTGGGGTAAAAGCAAAGGGTGACATGATGAATAACACTAAACACTCCTGTTTTTAAGCAGCCACCTTGTTCAATGAACCACACACAAACCAAGAAAGGGTTCTTTTCACTACATGCACTCAGTCTTAAATGGACCAGCTGAGAAACAGTTACTGAACTACTAACTCTGAAGATGGAGAAAAAGCCTTTTGCGGGCCTCCCTCCCAAGGCCAAGAGCTTAATGGTGTATTAAATATGTAGACATCTTAGTGCAGATTTCTAAGGATTTCTCTGTATTTACATAACAGTTGGCAGCTCTGTCATCTGTGGTTGGGGTTTTTTGTTTGTTTGGGTTGATTTTTTTCTTCATAAAACCATCTGCAACAGTATACTTGTTTACACAGCTTTCTTTGTGTAGAAGAGGTGTTCACAACTACATTTTCTCTTACTAAGTGCCACCGACATCATTAGTACTCTTCTGAGTGTGAGGACAGCGATGTAACAAATAGCAGCAACCGTCCCGAAGTGCTTTAATCTGAGACTGCATTTTAGAGCCGATATCAACACTTTATCTGACATGACTTTGTTACATTATTGCTGTACTTGAGTGTTGAAATGCAGGCAGACATACAGTGTATGATTTTCAGAAGCCCTTCATGTGATACTGATTGAGGTCTGAAGCAGAAATCCAGAGAGATCAGAGCAAGGCAACACTGGGTTAAGTTGGAAAATTTAAACATTTCAACAAACAAGAAATAATTCGTTCTCCTCCTCAAAAGTGGTCCTCCTATTTTAACCATGAGGTAGAGAAAATTTACTGTGACGAAGTTTCAGCTCCAGAAATCCCTAACAGTCCTCAAAGTCACAAAAGCTAACACTGAGTCCATTCCCAATTTTGCCATCAATAATACCAGTCTTTCCACAGAGAAAAAGTAACTAGAGAGCAAGCAGGTGTTTTGAATCTAGCAAGATGATTATACAAATTAGTTTTTCAAGGTACATTATTATCAAATTCTTAAATCACTTACTTCAGAGACTGTAACAAGGGAAGGCATGCACACAGGCAGAGCCGTGTAGATTAAGCAATGAAAATGTTAATTAAGAAAGTTACAGAAGGGAAAGGGAATAATACACTTCCTCTGCATTAGCATGTGGAGCCCTGGGCTCAGTCACAACATGATGAGGAAGACCGTTCTAAAGGGAAAAACTAGTAGAAAGCAGAGCTCAGGCTTTAGAAGGAGAAAAGAGAGAGTCAAATTTCTTAGTGTTGTTTCCTGTCCTCACCCTTTGCACATCCTTCTGCATGCCCAGGGGACAGAAGTATCAGCCTAACAAAAAAGGGGGCAGATGTTGATGCTAATACACACTCCACCAGGTCCCAAGGGGCTCTGTGGCCAGTGTGTCAGCCCGCTTCAAGGCTGAAGCAGTGAGGAAAGACCCTTATAAATCGAATCTCTATTTCCCTGCCTTGGTTTTATTTTACAGGTGCTTCTGTTATTGCAAATACACATATTTCACCAGGACTAGACAGAATACATAAAATGCTTTTTTCCAGGACAGATGAACAAGCTTCATAAACCATGGGCACATCACCCACTCCAGGCTGACAAACTAGCGCACAGAAGGCACTACATCATGCATAAGTCTGCAGGCCCCTGGGAGCCTGGGGACACAGCTTCATTAAGCAAAAAGAGCTTGATAACGCTGACTGCAAGGCTTGGGGGACCGGGTCTCACTGGGCCACTGTGAAAACTACAGAAAGTACAGAAAGGGCCTAAAGACTCATTGACTGCTTTGAGCGTCACAGCCTCCTTTACAGGTTGTTTAGGTCTGCTGTAGTCCTATGGAATATCACCTTTGCTTCCATGTATGCATTCAGGCTACTAAAGTGTGCATGATTAAGAGCTACCTTTGCATTACGTACAGCTGAGGGAAGGACTTGGTTATGATCTAATTAAACAATGTCACTGGAGTGCCTCCTCCAAATCTGTCCCCCTAAGACTACCATATCCCTCTGCCTTTGTACAAGTACAGATCAAAGCAGCAGAGATGTTGTATTTATCAAGGCACAAAACAATGGCATGCTTTAGCACAAATGCACCGTATTTCCTCAGCTAAAAACACACAAATAATCCATGACTGCAACAGCAGCAAGTTATTTCACAATAACCTAGTTTCTGAACTACTCATCTGGCAGACCCAGCAGCAGTACTTCTTGTTCAGGACATTCCTAATGGATGTAACACATTCAAACCACCTACTCCCTGTCCCAGTATCCCTCTTCATACTCTTTGCTTGCTCCACAGTTTGATGCAACAGTCTAGCTAAAACAGCATTAAGAAATTGACAATAGGGGCATGTCATCAAGATAAAACGCTCTCTCAGTAAAGTGAGTAGAGTCGGAGGAAAAAAAAAATCTGACTGTGCCCCATCACCAGCTTTTTAAAGATTAAATCTAGCATGTGCCAACAGGCCTAACAGCAACCTGTCACTGAAGTCCAGAGAAAATCAGCTTCTTGAGTGACTGCATCTAACAGATGAGCTCTCACCTCCTACATGCCTTCTTAAGAATCACCCGGAGTTATCCTAAATTTTACCAGGAAGCAGAAACACTCCCAGAATACTAAGACATTTTCACATGAGTATGGTCTTGCCAAGATGCCAAAGCTGCTCTTTTCCAAGCACTATTTGCCCATATTAGAGCAATAAACTAAAAACACTAAAGCAGGCTTTGCAGTAGGAGCCTTAGAAAAAACAGATACTGTGAGCTACCAGCTTGAAGGACTTATTTGGCTTTCAGTAAAGAATCTCTCCAACATCTCTTGAAAATCTTCTATATTCTAGTATACATTTTATCCTTCAGTTTGCTAGGAATGACCTACACTGGAAACAAGGGAAGCCTAAGGAAGTTCTGAATGTATCTCAAGACATCACATTAAAATTAAACATCCAAAAACCAGGCTTCACTACCCTACAGTCCAGGTCCTTTATTACCTGCTATCAAGCTGCTTAATATTTCTCTCTCTGTGAATACTCACGCACTTGCAGCCCATTGAGTACTGCAGATGGTAACAAAACTGATTGAGAAGGCAGGTGCACATGCTTGAGCACTCGTGGAGAATGGATGGCAGAGAACAACCAGGACACACGTGCATCCTCAGAGTAGTGGGTACTGCCCAGCCGAGGCTATAACTTGGGCTGCACTCCTCCTGTCCCGGCTGAACACAATATATTCTCTTGTGTGCACTTGATAAATAGAGAGTAGAACAGTCAGAACAGGGGTTTGTGTTTATTAAGTTTCAATACATTTTAGTGCAATTCAAACGTTAATTCAAGGAGAGGCTGTTACTTCTCTGTCTGTTGGCTCAAATTAATCTCTGGTTAACTGCTGGAATGCACCAGGGATAAAAATGTTAACTACTAAGTGACTTAACTGTAAAAACTTAAATGTGTGTCAACAATTTACCCTTCCATTCATTTGCCTCCTTTTACAATGAAAAGAGTGCAGGAAACAAGCACACTGACAAAGTATGTGCTCCTTTCACTAATCACCAGCTATATTAAATTATTTCCAGTTATCTGGACAAGAACACCAACATTTTGTCATCATCTCTAGAAACAGTACTGTAGTTCTATAGGTAAAAGAGGTCACTGGCCTGTTAAAAAAAGAAAATACATGCATGTTTTAGTTCTAGATAAGACTAATACAAACATCCTCCTCTTCACACCTCAGTCCTCTCTCCTAAAGTGTTCCTGGGTTACCCTGACATAGAGTTACAACAAAAAATTTCAGTTGGAATCCTGTCTTTAGTTAGGCATCCCAAGTATTTACAGGATTTGAAGTTAAAAGATTTTAGCTTCCTATTTTTCCTTTCTCACAGAAGGAAAGGTTGTGAATTTAGTTAACACCAACTTCCACATTCCAATATAGTCTGGAAAAGACAACACAAACTAAAAGAAATAAATCTAACAGCCAACTCAATATCCAAAGGAACTCCACAGTTCTCCACAGCCCTTTTTTTTTTTAACAGCTTTGAAATAAGTTTTCACCTCCAAATTCAGTGATGCATTCCTGCGTCATGACATTGGTTTCAGTACCAGGTAAAAACCGAAATCCTGGCATGGGATTTTAACTCGCTGTAGCCATCTGTTTCAAGAGGATTATATGGATTTTTTTAAAGTGCTAGACATTTAAAATAGCAGAGAGCTATTCATTTGTTTCATTTCAAATGCTTTTTCAGCTACCTGGTGTTAAAAAATATCACTTAAGCTTGAAAGTCAAAGCTACATGACCCTGTAAATTTGCTGTGTCTGTTGATGTCCTCTGACACAATAGAAAACCCCAAACTAATAAAAGTAGTAGTACAAGCAACAGCTATTTATTATCATCTCCATTTTTATTATTCATGACTAAAGGAAGCATGTGTAGTCACTTTCTAAGTCTCAGCTCCTCAGGCTTTCATTTAATAGCATAATTATAATTTCAAATATGGCAGAACTTCAAACACTGCTTCATTTTTATTTTGACAACTTAGTGTTAAAATTTTCAAAACCAGGAAGAGAACAGTTCCAAAGAACATTTGTCACCAAATGTGAAAGTCTCATTTTGCTTCATGCATTGACTGCACACTTTCAGAAAACAAACACTGTATATATTTCAGGCAGGTGGATAAATGTCTTTTTCCAAGATGTTTAGTTGCTGGGCAATATGTTTATTTCAAATCTTTTACTGCCTAGAAAAAAAAAAACACAACAATTTTGTTTGTTTTGATTCAGATACCTGGAGCTGATCTGCTTTCTGTCTGAGCTGTGACTTGTTCCGCATACATGACAAAAAATTACTTCTATCCTATCTCCCTAGGCAGAAAAAGGAAACTTTCCATACATATTCTGAACTATGGATTTTTTCTTTTTCTTTTTACTCCAAGAAACCTGTGCAATCTTCTTTGTAGATGAAAAAAGAGACCAAATGAAAGAAGCATTATCATTTTTATTTGATCAAATAAGTTGTTCAGTTATTGGAGATGTATGATGAACTTCTCATCCCAGTAATATCATAACCTCCCTAACCCCAAGCAGGAAGAACATAAGTGAAGTCATACTTCAATACATGACCCTAGTTTTGGAAAGTCATGACAAACCTTTTGTTTCATAGGAATGACACCTTTAGTTGTCCCTACTCAATGCCAACTTTCTGTTAGTACAGATCAGCTTTCAACTAAGCCAGAGGGGCAGGAAGACAGGTCCTAAGGATGTGCATATAGAAATGTGCCTGTGAATGTACGAGCTCCTCCACATTCTGTACATCTCCCCCTTGCATCATTTTACACTGACTTGACCTCTGCTTTTGTTTCCCATACGAATGTTGGTCACTGGACACAAGTTTTAAGAACTGTAGCAGCTCTGACTCTGTAGCACTGCTTACAAGTACATGACAGCACTGGATAATAGCAAGAGAGGTCAAAAAACCTCACTTTGTAGTATTTTCTTATTTTAAGTACTGAAGAATTCCATAGCAGCTATATAGTCTTCTTTTCTACTAAAACAGCCTCAAAATATAGGAATTTCTTGTTTAATTTGGTAATTTTATTATTACATTTATTTTTTTAAATAGCCGAGTAAAGAAATTATATCAACCTAATTTGTAACAGCTGAAAGACTTGCCTTGTTTTCTTTGAATTCATTCAGTCAAGGCCTTATAGCAAAATTCTGTCTCTGTTCACATCCTCCAATAATGATTTTCTTACTATATTATACTTCCATTTCTACTTTCCAGTATTATCTGATAGCTGCAGAATTCCACTTCTTTGGTAACCAATATTAATATTTCAGATGAATTAAATTTACAAAGATTTTGGCAATGATACAACAGATTACAGCAACAGCTTTTCACATCTGAAGTTCCCAATTATGTTTGAAATTAAAGTGAGGTGGGTGGTCTCAGCTTACTTTTGCTGCTTGTTACCCTCACAATGACTCCACAGTTCAGCATCCCCATTTTTCACTTCCCTGAACTCTCTGCTCCCAAGAGAAAAAGCCTGCAATCTAAGATCAGGAATTAAAAAAAGGGAGAAATTCTTATAACAGTCAAGGAAAATAGTTAAGCGTGAATGAACAGTAATAAGCCATCAGATAGTGCTAGCAACCCTTTATTTCCAGAAGCACTAAGTTTCACTTGCCCCACTTAACTAATAAATTCAAAACCCTCCAGATTATTCATCATCATAACTTCACAACGTGATTTGGAGATTAAAGAACCTCATACTCAATTCACTTTCAAAATAATCCCAATGCGATAGCCATGGTTCAAGCAAATGAAAGTTGCACACATCAAATGAGGCTGCATTTACTAGGACCTCTAATTGTTCAATGAGCACAAATGCATCCTGTGCTGGGGCTGTGCCCTCTGGAATGGTACCGTGATGGGCAAGGGCTTATTGGTCACTGCTGTGTGCTAAGGCAGGCACCACAACATAAGGCAACATCTGAAGGTGCTCATTCCTCAGTTTGCAGAATCTGTGTTGACTTCCACCTCTCCACATTAACTCTAGAGTCTGACACGCCAGACAACAATTGTTGGGGGAAAAAAACCCCACTGTTGCAGCTGGCACCTGGGGTACAGAGGATGATGAAAAGGACCGTCTCTGTACAGGGATTGTGAGCTGTCAATCCATGAGGGGAGATAAGGGTCAGATGGAAGTGTTGCACATAGAAAGCACGATAGCATCAAGCTACTATTCAATTTCAGGCCACTTCCAGGTATGTTAAGTAGCACTTAGAGCAAAGGAAGTAAAAAGCAATTAAGTGATTACTTCAGAGAAAGTTCATAGTAAACAGAAAGGACACCCTTATGACATAACCCAAAGTTTACAGAGTAAACACAGCAGACAACTACCAAAAAGTCAGACATGCTGAATGACAAAATGAAGCAGCAAAAAGAGTGCCTTCATCAAAAATTTGGGTTTTTTGTTTTTTTTTTTAATATTTTTGCTTTTTTTAAAAGTATTTTTGCTGTGTTTATTCAACAGAAGTAACCGAAATGGAGGTAGAAGGGAAAATACAAAATAATGTTCTTGTTTTCATATTGTGCCTGTACAAAGTTGAATAACTAAAGAGATTAAAAGTTACAAAAAGCACCACTAATTCACCCTTCAGGGAATAACTCTGGCAGTGCTTCCATACCACGGAACATCTTTTGCCAGTTGTCTGGCCTAGAGTGGGTGAAGGAAAGGAAATACTCTGATACAAAAGTTGTTACTACTTTTGGAATTGGGATGTTGCACTGCAGCTGTTTCAGCAACTGCAGGCCCTAGCTTATGTAAAAGACTTCATTACAGACGAACAGGCCCCTTCCTGTTTCACAGATTTGAAGTTACAACTAATTAGACAGAACAATGTTGTGAACAAGTAGATAACTGCACTATATATCAAGAGTATGGCTACTTACAACCAAGAGGTCAACTTTAATGAGTAATGTGGTGTTTTAGAAAACAATTAGCAATGAATTACTTAGATATTAACAGCAAGTACTACAGAAAGATAAAACCTTCACTTTCATAATCTATCTTGAAAAAAAGAAAATCAGAATATGAGAATATATCAGAATAATATATATGTGTTAGCAGATTGCTCTTCTGCAACCCCTTGCATCATGTTAGACTCCTTATAGTTAATTATAAAGTGAAAGTACAAAGGAAAACCACTACATGCATCCCACAACTAGAGATAACATTTTCCATTTACAGATTTTAATTGGAAAGCTATTTAAAAGGTCTTTTTCTGGAAATATGAAGAGCAAGGTGCTTACCTATTTCATCCATTATATTCAGTACTGAACACTCATTCGCACCCCAGAGGTCTACTGTGCATCCATAGCATGATCCACGTCACCCCGTATGCATGGCTTCAATCTCCCAGCCTACATTTAAAAAAATCAGGCTAGCAATTTTGCAAACCTGAAGTAGAAAGGAGGTGGTGTCACAGGAGAAAAAGGTGCAGTTTCAGAAAGTGTGGAGAATGCATGCCATCAAGATATCCTTTTGAGGTCAAAACTGAGCTGCTCTCAGCATTTCTGGCCCAACATCTGATCAAAATGGAGTTTGTCACATCCACAGCATCATGAGATTATATGGAAGGACAGGGAGGGGGGAGAAGTCTGCGGAGCAGTTCCCCGTGCTCTGCGTCAATAGATTTGGGCTTAGTCTCTGTTAAGCAGCTCAAGCCACCGGTTATTGGTGCTGGCAGCTGTCTACCACACTGCCCCACTTCCTATTTCAAAACACACTGCCTGGGAAGGAGGCCTTGGTCAGCCAGCTCCAACCTGCTTCCAAATAAAGTGGAGAAGTCAAACAGTGGAGCCTCCATGTTTGCCCTGAACAGCCCTCCAATTGTTTAAAACACACCCTCATCCCCCTTTTCAAACAGCTTAATGCAAGCATCAGTTACAGCAATATTAAAAAATCCAATAAGCATTTCAAGATCAAAAACTGATTTGAGATGGGGCCTCAATTTTAAAGAATTTTTGCATGTGTACGTAAGCAAATTGTTTACTTAGGCATTTCCAAGATTTTAGTATTAAATATATTATTTGGCATTTTAACATTTTTTGGATAATTCTTGATGTGTTTCTATTGGCTTGATAACACGAGTCTTTTCAACAATCATAATGCAGTCATTAATGTCAACACTTTGCTCAATATTATGGCAAATCAGTTACTAGCAAATTAATAGCAACTGCTATACAACTTCCCTCATCCCCCCCCCCAAAAAAAAAAATGCTAATAGCCTATTTAATCCAGATTTTAAGAAATACCTACGCTCCACGGCCACCTTCTCTATGTCACGTTGAACTTTACACTAAGACATAACACACATCTACGTAATATGACCAAACATAATTCTCCCCTGCAATTCCCTCATTATATATTTTGTTAGGAAACAATTAAAACCAGACTTGTCACACCAACAAAATCATGGCAACCTTATACCTCCCATTTCAGTTCCAACAGCTAATAAACATGCTGGTTCTACACTAACCATTTGCTAAGCCATAATAACTACTGTACTCATGTGGCACAAGGGCTTCTCCCACCCACTCTGCATGCTGGCCCATCCACACGAGCTTAAAAAAGGCAGTCAAAGTCCTGTCCTGCAATGTGAAAAGCAGCCATGTGGCTATGATATAACCAGGGAGCCTGGGAGAGTGGGATTGAGCATGTGGTCCTGTCAGAGCCTTCCCATATACTCTCAGCAATGAAAATCCCAGGAGCACTAACCAGCACTTAGCCTCTCACACCTTGGATCTACATCTTGAGATGAAAACATTTCTATTCTCTGCTCTTTTTAGCATTCATTTATTCAAATTATTGGTTCTGATGCAAACATCCTCCCTCAGTCCTACAACTGGTACAACTGAAACCAAATTTTGCTGGGGGACTGGCTACCCTGTTGTAGGAACTGGAACTAAGGCTCTAGAGCTGCTCCCATGAAACTGAGCCTGACAGTTTTATGGAATATTAGGGAAGTAGATTGCTAAACATTATGTAGTTTGAGTTGCAAACTCAAAATAGAGTGTGTTAATTACCTTCGACTGCGAATACTAAAGATTAATTATCATTAATTTTATTATCTTTGTTCAGATGATGAGCAGGTAACTTGCTCTGCAAGAGGTGCCCTTGAAGTACAGCATATGAAATATGGAAAGCGCACAAAAAAACCCCAAAACCCAGCTCACTCAGAACCTGTCCAAAAACACCCCACTGGTAGTGACTGCAAACCAGAATTAAAACCCTTGGGAGAGAACAGGTTAAACTACCAACACTCCTCCCCAAAGTGGTTCTAAAAGCAGTGTTTGGGTATTCTGATACATTCACACACAGTTCAGATCACATGGCCCGAGGATGTAAAAGCTATTCTATCACTGACATGTAGAGTAAATTAACTTGCTAATTCACTTTCTAACGCACAGTTCACTGAGCATACAATTACATAAAAAGGGAGAATAAAAACTCATGCAGCCAAGCGTATTAAATTTGTACGGGTTGCCACACTATACAGAGTTGGGTTTTTAAAAATTCTGATAAATACATATACATAAACAAAACCACATCATTCACCTTTAAATCAAGTCACATGCACAGCAGTGAGCATATGCCATCCCTCTCTGCCAGACAAAAGCTACATTGCCAAAAATAGCCACAGAGTGTGCTGGAGTAGCTGCAGAATGCCCTAGATACATTTAGGCCATAAAGATTGAGCAGCACTAATGCAAGGAAAACTTAGGCACTAAGGTTCATAACAGGCCAGGGTGGGAAAGAGGGAGGAAGATGAATTTCCATCCTTGAAGCTAATCTTTAATAGATGCTATTTTAGCTCAGTTTAAAAGGGAGAGTTAAAAGGGAGAAAGCTGTTTCCGTGCAGAGCTGGAACATATGTGTACATTACAGAAAAATAATAGATTAAAACACTTGGTAGAGGTTTTCTTTGAAAAGACCAGCTAAAAGAAAAACGTGCTTTTTTTTGTTTTAAGAAAAGAAATATATAGAGTTGATGTTACAAGAGTACTGTCCCACGCTCTGTAGATGTTTCCCCTAATCAGTTTCTGAATTGTTTTTAAAATAGGATTTCTTCCTACTCTTCTCTTTCTGAAAAGAATAAGAAAATTTAGCAGTCTTTTTCTAGAGCATGTAAAGTACTATAAGCTGGAAGAGGTAAACAAGTAAAGACCAGTGTGCTAAGTGTTTTAGATCAGTTTCTACTGCACAGGACCTGCTGGCAACAAACAGGCCCCGCCTGTCTCAGGAGTTAGCAGGGCTCATTGGGAGAGCTTTAAACTAGATTTGAAGGGGGATGGGGACATAGGCTGAACAGAGGTTGGGTGTGGGAAGGGGAGAATTATAGCAACCATCCTAGAAGTAGAAGGAGGCTAAAGAGGGAATACCTCTAGCCAGCACAAGCAGCCAAAGATGTAACCACAACACAGGAATACGGGGGATCCCTTTGCATCCCCACAGGGATATTGGCACAATCAAATAGTTCAGTAAGGTGCCTGTACACCAGTGCATGCAGTATAGGGAGCAAACAGGAGGAGCTGGAGATCAGTGTGCAGTCACAGGGCTTTGACCTCATCGCAGTTATGGAAACATGATGGGATAGCTCCCATGGGATGGGATGACTGGAACGTTGTCATGCAGGGCCATGTGCTGTTTAGGAGAAACAGAGCAGGAAGATGCACTGGTGGAGTTGCCCTCTATATGAGACAACACTTGGCATGTATGAAACTCTGTCTTGGGATGAGGACAGACCAGTAAGAGAGACTTTGTTGTGGGTGTTTGCTACAGGCCATCTGATCAGTAGAAGGAAGCAGATGAGCCCTTCTACCGGCATCTTGAAGCAGCCTCAAAGTCACAGGCACTAGTTCTTGTTGGGGACTTTATGCACCCTGAGACCTGCTGAAGAGGCAACACAGCAAAGAAGAGACTAACAGTAGAGAGGGTTCCTGGAAAGCACTTATGACAACTTCCTGGCACAGGTAGTGGAGGATCCCACAGGGAATGGTGTGCTGCTTGACTTCATGCTACCAAATGGGGAAGGCCTTGCTGGAGATGTGAAAGGTTGGGAGCAGCCTTGGCCGCAGCAACCATGATATGGTGGAGTTCATTATTAGGTGAGGAAGAAGCAGAGCAGCAAGTAAGATTATAACCATGGGCTTCAGGAGAGCTGATTTTAGGCTCTTCAGGGACCTTCTTTAGAGAATCCCATAGGAACAGGCCCTGAAGGGGAGAAGGATCCATAAGAGTTGAGATCACCAGGCTAACAGGCTCAAGAATGATGCATACCAATGAGCAAAAAATCAGGCCAACAGGGCAAGAGACCTCCGTGGATGACTAAAGAACTGTCATTACTTCAGCATAAGAAAATGTGATCAGAGAGTGATCTTCATAAACTTCAGCCATTTCATTTCAACAGATTTTGGATGCACTGACAAGTGTGTGTTTCTCAGTCAAATACTGAGTGTGACCAGAGCTAATCTCTGCAGTGGAGAGAGCAATGTTCTGTCTTCCTAATGCTATCGTCCAAGTTACCTCTGAGGAAGAAAGCTCAGTCTGAGTGAAGAGATCATTGCCTATATCAACTGACTGGGACAAAATGGATTTCCCCAGATTAGCAGAGGATTGCCCTACACTGGCAGGCAAGGCTTCACCTTTAGGCAGATGAGCAGTAGAAAGACAAGAGGCATCTCCACACATGCCCTGCCCCACTTAATGACTTGGCTCTCCAGGCAGACCTTGTAAAATCAACCCTGAACCACCTATTGGTCTTCCCTTGTGTCTATAAATGTCTCCATAATAAATTAGCCTATCGGTTATTTATCATACATGTTTTATGTATTAATTTATTTTATGTATATGTGTTTATCATACATGATTTATTCAATTTTTTTCCTGTTCTTTACATGTTAAACCAAAAAGAGGATATTTTAACTGCTTGCCTTCTGGTAGACAGGAAACAATCACAATTATGGGGCAGAAGAGTCTCCTGGCAAGACATGCTTTCACTGTAGATTCAATGTCCTCACAAAATTATTTTAGCACATCAACAGAAAAAGCTTCTGAAAATATGAACAAGCAGTCACTTCCTTCCCCCCCCCCCCCCCAGCAGTAATAACATAACCTAATTTTATTTTTTTTCTATAGAAGTCAATATTCACTGTGGCATGAGAATAAGCAGAAGTCAGGGCTCCTTCACTGTTCTGTTGGCTTGGCTCCTGGCCCACTGTGTGAGTTCTGTCCTTCCAACTGCACACACAAGGGCAGTGCCCCCATACTCAAGAGCAAGCTAGTATATAAACATCAAAAGAACAATTAAATAGAAGTATTGGTACTGAGAGCAGATCTCACATTGAAAACACTCCCCAAACTCCAAAGAGCATTAGCTGAAAACAGCTGAGTGCACTGGCTTAAGACCAAGAACAACAATGTAAAGACCCCTTTTGAAAGCTCAGTCACTTCCATGGCTGTCCTGAAATAACTTGTGTAAAGCAAAGTATAGCTGGACAGGGGGGAAACTGGCTGGCAGATGACAGATACCAGAAATGTTCCACAGTTCCCATTCAAGGAAGGGGAGAGAAACCCACATCTCTCTTTTTGTCCTCATGAGCCATTTGCCATGAACAAGACCTGTAGGCGATCCAGGTAGTCTGAGACAATTCATTAGATGCTGAAAAAAAGCCCTCTTTCTAAAGCCCAGCAATGTGATCCAAATGTGCAGAATAATTTTTATTCTTAACCCATAACTACACATTTGATTACACAGTTTTAGCAAAGGAACTTTCTTCAACTATGTTGTAGGAGACTTAAGATGCCAAAATGATTTCAAGTATTTCTTGTAGTATAAGTGTAGTTTATGTCACTATACACATTTGGCCTTCAGTTAGGCCTATGTTCACAGAATCCATATTTAAAAAAAAAAAATCAGCTATTTTGAACAATAATATGGTTATGAGGGAATTTACTTGAGGGTAAGATTTGCTTCCCTTGTAACAGTGTCCTAGAAGAGGAGAGAACTTCAGAGTTATTCCACACATTTATGTACCTAAGCCATGATGTCTGATACACTCTTCAGAAGGAGGCTGACAGGAGGGTCACAGCTTCCACTGTTGAGCAAAAATAGGCAAGTTTCCATCACATGAAGTTAACATTAAGCAGCAGTGTATACAGGCTTCCTTAATAAGAAAAAGGAGGTAGAATCCAGAAGCTCGAAGTACCATAATTTGCAGTTAAGTAGCATTAAAGAAAGAAAAAAATATTTATCTTTATTACCATCATTTTGGAGCTCCTAGAAATACAGGCTAAAGCATCTAAAATTAGTTTCACTAGGATGTTATTGGTGGAAAGACATGGGAACTTCAACTAACAGTTGCAGGATAGGCCATTTTCCTTAGGAAGCACACACCTTTTACCAAATGCTTTAGTGTAGTGTCAAAGTGTATCCATGGGATGCGTGTACCCTTTAGAAACACAACCATTCACTTTTTAAATAAGCACATCTGTATCTAAATGTGACTACGCACCTACACATCTTTTTTGTGAGAGCTGCCAGGAATTGCACCTTGCCTGACATGCTGGTGGCACCTTTCCTTCCAGCTATGTCCCTTTCTCCTAGCAGACAAAATGCTGTTGAAAGAACACTCTCTTCTGCAGTTAGTTAAGCTGTATGCTTGGCAACTCTTTGAAGAAACTGCTCTAGACTACGGAATTTGGGGAACAGATTTAAAAAACAGAGCCACACTATCAAACACCGCAATTACTGAACAGTGAATAGAGCCTGAACAACCATGCAGCAGTTAAGTATTTGATTCAGTAGCAGAGTAGGCAGTCTCATTACTCCCCAAAGTGTTATTTGAGGGAGTTCATAAGATGCAGCCAAATCCTAGTCTTAAGGCAGCAGCCTTGTTAGCCCATGTTAAAGTACTAGCCACAAAAAAAAACCCCAAAACCCAAACAAAGAAAAAACAAAACAAAAAACCCCCAAACAAACCAAAACAAAACCAAACAACAACAACAACAAATCAACCAAAACAACAAACTGAAAAAGCCTCTCAAGCCTCCAAAGCTAGCCAATAACTTTTGGGACCAGTTCACTACTAAATAATGCAGACTTCAGAGACCACGTATCAAAGAGTTGAGTGTACCACTTAACTTTTTTTTGTGATAGTCTCTCTGAGGCACAGGCTAACTGTATCATTACAGTCGCTTCTAGCTTTTGTGTTTGGAAATGCTGACTTTATACATCTTGGATAACAAACACAATCCATCATTTTAACACCTCTCCCTCTCTCTCTGACTCACAATGCATTGTTTGCAATAAAATAAATGCAGGAGAGTTTAATTCAGTGCCAGGTCCCCCCAGCATAAGAAGTGCAGCAAATTGATCGTAAGGCTGTAAAACAATCTAAACATTTACTGCCAATAGCATAAGAACAAACCCAAGGAATCTGGACCCAGTCCATCTTAGTGTCTCCAGTTCTTGTAAATGCAGCTTTGATCTCTGGGAAGCTCTGAACAGCACAAGTCAGATGAGCTACTGGCACACAAATAGACACTCTTCCAAGTAAACACACATTGCAGGCTTCTGGGAAGCCCAGGTAAGTAAACATTTCGATAAAATAACATGAAGTGTGATAAAGCAAGACTTCAAGAACAAAAATACAGTTCAAGTAGAAGTAACTCTTCTTTATAATGCCTCTCTTCCCTGTGCCAGACACTCTTGACCTATCTTCCCATTAAATCCTATGGAGCCCTGTTCTCTGATGAGTAGCAGACTGGGTATTTCAGGACTGAAGCCTTTTGTTTCTCCATACAAGTAATACCAGGCTGTGCTGGAGCAGCACTGCCTGCAGTCCTGCCAGAATGCCTCAGCCCTGACTGAGGAGAGGGATGATTCAGACCATTCATTTTATAAGTGCCTTGCTCCAAACTCCCTTTCTGCAAGTTGCCTAATCGCCTAATAATTCCCCACTTGCCAGAAAAAAAGTTTTAGAAAGTAACTACTCCATTGCAAAATTATAAAACTTTTGATAGTTCTACTATTTGGAGATATGACTAGATGTGACAGCAGGACGTACAGACCCACCGATAATTCAAAAGATAAACAGATCTGGGATTCAAAGGCTGATGAGAAACTTGCACCAATTTCTTCAAGGCAACGTGAAGTACTATAGCTATGCCTGTCCTTGGGAGCTTTCTCATTCTTTGAAATGGATATTGTATGGTTATTTTTTTCAAGCAAGAATTAGACCACTAATTGTTTACTTGCAAAATGCAGTTCAATTCAATAAAGCCAGAAAGATCCAGACAGGGCAATAAGTGCTTTCAGTCCATTAGCAAGAGAAGAATATCAGTGTTTTAAGTGTGGTCAGATTCACTTCTTTTTCAATTTACTTTGCTTCAGAAGAATGACAACAGGGAAAAAGTAGGCCCAGTCTTTTTAATGGTATTGCGCAAGTCTAAGCATGCATCTCCTTGCCAGACATCTTTAAAATTCCCCACACATAGCACCTCTTAGGACAAACTGAGCTCTGCACTAGCCATGAGTTACAACTCCATAGGGCAGAATTACAGTTGTGCAAAACATTTGCAGCTCTGAAAAGAGTAAACCATTCAATTGCAACTAACCCATGCAATATTCCAAATACTTCAAGGTCAGTAAGCCCTGTTTTTACCTCATACACTTCTTAAATTATCAGTTTCAACTCCTGTTCAGAGAATTCTCTTTTAAAAGACTTTTGGAAGAGGTTTCAAAAACCATGGGAAAGGAGCACACATGAACTCTAGCTTTTCCATGCTTATAAACGGAAGTACCTAAGTCGCTAGGTACTTCCTAATAGGTGGACTTCAACTGATACCATGGGACATCTTTCCAGTTGTGACAGCTGACTACAAAATTCAGTGTCCATCTATTTGTAGAATTAACTACAGCAGGTAATAGCAGGAAATAGCAGAGCTTTTTCCCCACTCTCTTAGAAGGAAAGTATTTGACACAATAGAGCAAGAACAGGATCTAGAATCACTGTCTACAAGCTTTGTGCTTCGTTTTGCCAAAGCCTGTGATGCAGTCAAAAGGGTAACCTCTTCTCACACTCCACTGGCATTAATAACCTGCTTATGTCTGTATTTGTTTAAGGACTTTTTTAAAAAAACCCTCAAAACAAACCATACCCCATCTTCTCCATAGATAAGTGTTCCTACTTTGCTTACCTGGGGGTAGAGGAATGCCTTAGCAATACTTATCTATTGTTCTTTCTCAAATAATCTATTTCAAGTATTGGAAGAGTTGTCAGTGATGCCTCACCTACATCACAGTATGAGGGTGAAGGGTAGTGCCCTACTTGCACAAGGGCAGATACAGGGACAAAAGCTTCCCTTCACATCAAAAGCACTAAGCACTTAACCACAGCACTGCTCTCTACTTTGCCACAGCAGTCAGTAGCAATCCTTGCTTGGAAAGTTCTGACACTAAGATATCCTCCAAAAGGTACCCACAAGACAGTGGAAATACAAACACCACTGATGAAAAATCTTAGCCAATAAACTTCACCAAAATCACAAACCACACTACAATATCTTAGAATGTCTTACCTGTGTAGGACAAGGAATGGAAATACTTAAAAATTTGTTATTTCCCAGGCTGACTGGGCAGTCCTGTATCTATAGCCTTTACCAAAAGATACGCAAACTGTTTAGAAGATTGTAACAACTGTTGTACATATCTACATCTCATCGAGTCTATGAATAGGCAATCCAATGCAGTAGAAGCAGAGCCAGCAAACCAGCCTGGCATGCAGTCTCCATTTCCATCTGCTTGGCCACCAGCACCACAGCACACACACACCTCTTGGTTCTACTGGCACGTGACAGGCAGAGCTCAGCGCACCGTGACCATCCTGCCATGCAAGTGTCCCATTAAAACAGCCCTGCTCTGCAAGCAGCAGTGTGTGAGCAGCTCTGACCAGATACAAGCCATGCCAGCCTGGCCCAACCAGGTCACCGAGTACAGCACCAGGAAACAGCAGAAAAGGCACAACTGCCAATTAACATAAGCCGCAACGCTCCACTTACTCAGCAGCGAGCTGCATTCAACACAAATTAGCTTCTCTTTCAGTACAAAGTCCCAATTAATCTTAAAGGCATGCAGGACACCAATAGACTCCTGATTTTCCTCATTTTATTTTTCTCCCTTTAAAAAGCAAAGCATAAAACATAATCCAACATTGCACTACTTTGCAGCAGCACAAAATAAAGGTATTTAGAATGTGGCGTTAGCATTTATAATTGCATAGCAATGTGTTATGTAACAGAAGTCAGATCTCATTGGATTTTCCCATTTAAAGATTCAAGAGTGCAATAGAGAGCAAAGGTTTAAGCATATGCACACAGTGATGTCACATCTTTTAATACTTGCCAGTAGCAAAGTCTTCTCAAAAGTTTACAGGCAAAACATTTTGTTAAAAAAGTATCTCTGATATATATCTCACAAACATATATATGTTATACTACATATTAAATCCTTCTGGAGGATACAATTAATGCTGGTTTTATTTGAAGAACATTTAAGCAAAAGGAAAGTTTGACAAAAAGAAAGGGAGAAAACCCTGTGCAGAGAATGGGAAGTAGGTGCACTGTTGCTCAGCCCCAAGTAATTAGAACCTCTTTGGCTGACTCTTTTCCACAGAGTAATATTCAATAATCCCTACGCAGCATGAAATATTTGAGTCAGATGGGAAAGCTCTCATTATAATCACTACTGTCAGGATGTTCTGCAAAAACAAGTTCCCTCTCCCCAGAGACAGAAACAGGTATTGTTCCTGTAAATGCTACTAGACATTATATTTTTTCTGTAAGTCACAAGAATTTTTATGCTAAAAGGCAGTCTTTGAAGCACAGGTCTCAGACAGACTGTTAATCAATAACTGGTTGTCTTTCAATAACCAGTCTCAGAAGACAGAAGCTTTAAAACTAAAAAACAAGCTTTCCTCAAGTGAAGAGCATGCCCCAGTTTTTATAAATATACTGCTATGCCATCTGGAGAAAAAATTTTCATGAGGACACGTAGTGACAGTACAAGGGGGAATTGGCTTCAAACTGAAGGAGGGTAGCTTTAGATTAGATGTTAGAAAGGATTTCCTCACTGTGAGGGTGGTGAGGCACTACAGCAGGCTGCCCATAGGAGTTGTGGATGCCCCATCTCTGGAAGTGCTTAAGGCCAGTTTGGATGGGCCTCTGAGCAACCCAGTCTAAGGAAGGTGTCCCTGCCCACAGCAGGGGGGTGAGAACTACATGATCTTTAAAGCTCCTTCCAACCCAAACCATTCTGTGATTCTCCTGACTTTTGCAATTCTCGCTCACTCCCAGCCAGTGTACACACTACATCAGTCCACCAAAGTGAGGTCAGGTTGGATAGTCTGTGCAGAGAATTTGCTGTGAGGATGGCAAAAGTCTTTCAAAAGAAAGCAAATTACTCCCCCTCTCCTCAGACACACATTGCAACAGGTTTTATAACCACAGAGAAAAACTCAAAATCTTACTTTTGTTAAAGGTATTGGATTCTGCTTACCCCACAAAACATCCCATTTATAAGCACGCAGTAACTCTACCAACACACTTTGTTTTAAGAAATATCTTGGCTCACTTTAAGGACTGATAAAACATGTTACCAACACCAGAAATGCAGAAGAGAACCTTCTCATGAAATTGCTCCCTATCTTATTTCTTCCTAAAGCTATGTTAGCTTATATAATTTCAAAAGCAGAGTGCTTATGTGACTCTTTGGATGAAGTGTGTCAAATCACTCTCCTCGGAGGCATGAAAAGGGCATACAAAAGTGAATGGCAATAGGGAACATAACCTCTCTCCCTAACACAGACTCCCTTCCTTCTGAAAGCTCCTGGGAACTTACCAGGTCAGGTTTACAAACCCATATTGCTGTTTCACCTACTTAAAAAATAAAACAAAAGAAAACCAACCACACCCCCCCACACCTCTCCCGCAACAAAGCCAGAAACACAGAAGAGGCCAAGGGCATCTTAAGAGTATCCCTGCCCAAGAACTCTACTGAAAACTGGCTGGCAGAATTCGACATCAGCAAACCCTCTTGCCTTGATGTGTAGAAAAAAAAAGCAGCTTCAGTTTAACCATCTGGGACTAGATTTTAGTGATAAGAGCTTGCTACTGGCAATTATCTAGATACTTTTGAAAAGAAATCCTAGGACAAGTGTAAGAAAAGTCCATAATCCAAGCCTGGAGTACAAAGAAAGACCAAACAGCAGCACTTTCTCAGAGTGGTAGCTAAATCTTTACCGAGATTAGTTAAGAGTTCCCTTAAAGGAAACTGCTAGTGGCAGCAAAACACACGGAACTGTTTACAACCAGGCAATAGGAGGGCCTGTTTGCAGAGTTAAAATGAGCAGAAATCACCTCTGCAAATCTTGGGGTCAGAAGCCTTTTCAGAACTGCAACACAATTATCATGGAGATGCTGTCTTCACTTCTCAGGAAAGGGAGATCAAACCATCATACTATCACCTTAAATATTTCACTTCTGGAAGGTTGCTCATCATGCAGATGCCACAAATATGTGAAATCTGGAAATAATTTTTTAAAAGCCTAACCAAAAAAGGAGGCATCCACAAGCATCTCTGTGCTGTGAGCAGCACAGTCTGCACAGTACTGCTTTCCTTTGTGCCGCATCAGTTATTGACTACAAAGACTTAAGTTGAACACACTGTAGTGAAAAGCCAGACTATGCTGCATGCAGCCTTCAGTGACACTGAGTATGTGAGGTACAGTTTACAGCAGCAATCCACCTAACTCACAGGGATGGTGAGGCTCACAGAAATTCCCTGGACACAAACTATGACAATTTTGTTTCCTAAAATTGAGAATAACTGGGTAGAGAAAAATACTAGCACAGAAGTAGATCAATACATTACAGAATAATTCAGAACAAACCAGATTGGAAGTGTAAGAACATACCAAAACACTGATAACCCAGGCACA
The DNA here is from genome assembly GCF_000738735.6 of Corvus cornix cornix. Lineage (NCBI taxonomy): Eukaryota > Metazoa > Chordata > Aves > Passeriformes > Corvidae > Corvus > Corvus cornix. The sequence goes on from NC_047056.1 coordinate 49,944,024, forward strand.
ACAAGCGCAAACTGCTTGGTCTGCAGCCTGATTTTATTGCCAATACCTCACTCAGCAGCTGGTTATTGCTGTCCTTTTCTGGTTTACAGACTGCAACTGCCATCTGTTTTTTTTCTTTACCTCTTATTTTGCAGTTCAGACTGCAAGTAAATACATCACTACCATAGTTAGGTGGCTAGAGAAGGTTGTATTTTAAAAAAACCAACAGAAAACCCCCTACTTTTTCTTCCTTTGCTGCAGAGAATAAGAGTGAGGTAAACATGTTTTCATTTTTCTAGTGAAAGGGAATGCACATGAAAAGGGGAAGTAACATTATCTACAATTTGTATGGATCGCATGTCCAAGATGGGGTGTACATTCCTCAGTGAAAGCATTGTTACAATTTCGAAGGAATGACAGGAAAGAAACCTTCTTTCATCGGATTGTTCTCCATCACACTGCCACTATAAACTAGTGCAAACTCCACTGACATGACATCTCTGTCTTCAGAAACAGCTCAAATGTGTTCGGTGTGATTTGTGGTGTCTTAGCACACAGGCCAAAATTCAGTACTGTAATTTTCACCTGTGCATTTAGTCAGCGTACAGGCAATGAGGAAATTGACTAGGAAAAAAGGAAAAAAACCCAAAGCTAGAACCGGCTGTGTAAAAGAATGACTCCTCATGTCAAGGGCGGGTAACTGGATAAACCTGCATTTCCAAAAGAGCTTTCAGAAAAGCTTCCTGAAGCAGAATTGAGAAACAAGATAGCTTTGTACACTAAGATACAACAGTATGAATCAAGTTCTGTCAGCACTTCTACAATAAGCCTTGCCTGTGCAGGAGTTTAAAATGAAGCTGAAAAAGATCAGGAATTCAAGAATGAAAAAAACTCCACCCAAGTCTCTTCAGCACATTTAACAAAAGGTTTTAGACTGTTATGAGACTTTATGTGAAGGACCTTTAACTGGACTTTCAACTGGTCAGACTGTCTGCCTAGGACATCAGCACTACAACTGCTATTCCCAGCAATCAAATCAGAACTCAGGCATCCTACAGAAAACTTAGTTTTGAAAGTGTTACTTCCTCAATCCTTTTCCTTATTGACTTCCAGGAGAAAGACAATAAAAATTCTTCCTAACATTTTCTGTGTCATTGACTATCCTCAGATCTTTCAGGGAGCATCCCTGTTCTTGATTAGGAAAGAGAGCACATTTTTAGCACAGCATACCATGCCATACAAGGTGGGTATGGCACTGTGCTGCAGCAAAGCTCTTCCAAAGATGAAATTCCACCAGCTGGAGTATTTCCTGCAGGAGTGTGCAGTGGCACCAGCCTCATTCTATTACCCTCCAATGCTAAACAAAAAGCCAGCAGCAGATCACAGAAGAAGTCTGTGAGCAGCTGTGCCTGGTATGCCAGATTGTAGAAGGACAGTTGTTCCTATGTCAGCTTCACATATGAGAGGAAGACCCAGAAGAATGTTGGCTGTGAAAATAAATCAATAAATAAATCAATCAACCTCTCTGTGAAGACTAGGCCAATTAGTAGGCATGACTGGAGGCTCAGACTGTAGTGGTATTAAACAAAAGAAATAAAGACTGATGAGCAACCAAACTACAAATTTAGTCTCTTAAGTACATTGAGTCCCTTCTGGGAACTCCAGTACCTTGACCATTTCTCCTGGATTGTTGAGGGGTTTGGGTAACTCTCAGAACAGGAGGCAAAGAGTCAGTTTGCCTAGGAGTTAAATGCACTATAGATCTGGCCTCTAACATGCACTATTGAAGACACTTACTGAGATTAGAGACCAGTTGAAAATCCGTAACTGTGGCTTCTAACTGGAAACTCCTGCTTTCCCTGAAGCCATCTCTACAGACACTAGTACCAGAAGAGTGCTTCATCTAACTGAATTTTTATTCCTGTGTGATAGCCTTCCACTGGAAGATCTCTATAATTTGGAATCTCTGCTGCTTGCCACGTTTACATCTCAGCAGATACCTGTGCTTGATTTGTTCCAGCTCTTAATTCCAAACCCAGTTTCCTCTTGTTGACAAGTGCACAGGTAAACTGTATAAAAAACGTGCAGAAATACAGCTAATCTCTGAGACAACTGTGTTTCCTCCAGAGAGCTGAAGGGCAAAACTAGGCTTCAACAGATCTGAAACAACTGGATGAAAATCTATTTGTCCAGAAAAAAGGGAACAAAAACTTCAACAGACATTAAAAGACAATCTTGTACCATCATCCCATTGAAGCTACAGAAGGTATTTATCTAATTCAAAACTACCCAAGAGTTCCCCAGCACAAACACACAGAGTACAGCTACAGGCCTGTGTCAGTACTGACAGAGCAGTTCAATTTTCCACTGGTATAGCCTGCTCCAAACCCCTTGTCTCCTCCACTGCTGCAGGGACACAATTCTACTTTCTGGAGAAACCTGCATCCAGGTTAAGCTGCAGTGACCTGCCTTCTGGAATTTTGTTTGCTCTAGCCATTATCAGCAAGTTAATCATTTAAAGGAGAAAGTGAACCTAGCATTCAAGTGGTTCTCCTCTGAAACTGCCAGCATAAAAAGAAAATTTATACCATCTGCATGCTATCCCAAGTCATTCCTCTTGACTTGAACTTACTAAGCAGTTATGGCTACATCTATACACTAAGATAGGGCTTGGGACAATTTAGCTATTCAATGGTTCTCATAGTCAGACCTATAAACCAATGAGAGTTTTATGCAGAATTTGGTAAAAGTGATTCTACTCCACTGAAAAAAAAAAATTTACTTCAAGCAACAAGACCTCAAAGTCCAAGTTCTAGAACACTCCCTAATGTAATTTCTGATATTTTATCTGCATTTTTATTTGCTTATTAACCATGGCCCCTTAGTCTCTCTTACATTCATTATACAAATCTGACCCACACACATCAGCGTCCACTCATGCTTTAACTCAGTGTATCTAAAACTCATGCGTTTCAAGTATTGCTTGGCTGCAAAAGCAGTGCACTGTGAGATGCACCTTCAGTGACTGAAGGCAGTTCATTAAAACAGAGCAAATTGCATCAGCCATTGTGGCATTTGTTCTGGCATATTACTGTTGTGGCCTGAGGTTGGGTAGACTAGATTAAATAATATCATCACATGTCTCACCAAACAAACAAAAAATCCCACAGCCACAAATCACTTTGGAAGAGACTTCTGATAATACCACAAGACCCTTTTGAGATGCTTTCATTCTCTCTTAATTCTCAAATAACAGAAAAACAAGATCTCCAGTTGTAAAGTACAGATTGAATTTAAAGAAGAAAGAAAAAAATTTAAAAGGCACAAAAATTACTCTGTAGGTAGGTGAGAAAGCAAAGAATGCGCGCATGTGAGCTTGTGTAGGAAGAAAAATTATGCACTCCCACTGAATCAGCTGATCCTAGTAATACATAGAGCTCCATCACCACTCATGGCCAGAAGCAACTCTCTAGGCCAGTGCTCATTAATTTCTCTGCAGTTCAACATGACAAGCAAAAGCTTTTCCCTTAAAAATAAATCCAGACTGCTACGTACTCAGGTACAAAGCCAACTTAGGAGTGAACAGATACAGCAGTTCCTGAGCAAGCTTTGCAAACAGCAGCAAGAGCACCAAGACTCTTGACAAAAAACACAATCACAAAAACATCAGGGGATCAAACTGCAACATATTTCTTTTAAACACATGTGCTTAGCTATTGCCTCAATTTTTCACTGCAAAATAAAACATGGTACTACCTAGGCATGTGTAATGCAGTACAATAGGACACAGAAATCCATTTCTTCTTGCTGTCAACTTATTCCAAAGGCATGTTACTGTATAAAGTCCTCAAAAGAGTATTATTTGCATATTTTCAGGGAAAAAAGAATGCAACAAGACCTCAGAGAATTTAAAGATTCTTGGACAGATCTATCACTTTCCAGGTTGCTCTCTTTCCTATAGGAAATGGCTATGAACCTACATTCCCTTTACATGTATTTTCCACACAGATTCATATACCAAATTCCAGGTTTTTAAAGTTACAACTCTTACAGAGGTAATAGTGAATAAGGAAAAACTCCACTGCTTGCTATCAATCTTTCATGAGTGGTGTTTCTCATACAAAGCTTTCCTGAGAGTTATCTGTAAAAAACTGAACACCAATCCTTTTGCAACTTCAACAAGCACCCTATCCTGCAAGGACAGTAGTCAAATATTGCATCCCGTTCTCACCAGGACAGTTCTGCTGAACACTGTATTATCATTCAGATCTTGGTTGAAATAACCCCGTTTACTTACAAAAGTTATTTTTCAAAATTCAGCCTTTCCTTAAAAGGGATTATCCTCAGTTCACATGTCAAGTTAAACTGAATGCACTTTAACAACTAATTTAAACTTTCAAGACTGTCAACATCCCACTTTTTTCTTTTACTTCTGCCATCGATGTACTCAATGTCAAGTATGGTCCCTGAGCACATGAATACACCACAGGCTGTTTCACCCCCAAAAAGTAGTCATCAAAATAACTGAACACAATCCTCCAGAATCAGCAGTGGAAGCCTCTTCTCACAGAGCTGAGCTAGAAGTGTAAGATAATTCTTACCCAGCACAGATAAGCACTGCAAGGAATCCCAGCACACACTTTGATGAACAGGCTGTGTTACAACACAAGCCAAGTCCTCAGACCTTGGGCTTTCACTCTGAAAGCTAGAGGGACTGAACAAATCAGATTTGCTCCACTGGTCTGCAGACATATTCCCTGCTATCCCCTAGACTTCCACACAGTCTCTTTGCTTTACTGCTAATAAATTACTTCATGCTAGGATCTCTTTGTCATGGTTACAAATGGGATGTTTCCTGCTACCTGGCATCTACAGCTGTGAATGGGGAAACCCTACAAACAGAGGCAGCAGTACCCTGAAGAAAACACAAGTTCCTTTTGTACCCCCAACAGCTGCACTGTAGGAAAAGAATATAGGGCTTTCTAAAGAATGTACCGCCCAGATACTTTGGGAGTTGTTTTTAGACCTCATTGCAGTCTACAAATGCCTTGTAAGGGGAAGAGGAGGGGCAGACACTGATCTCCTATCCCTGGTGACCAGGGATAGGACCTGAGGGAATGGCCTAAGTTGTGCCAGGGCAGGTTTAGGTTAGAACCAGAAAAAGGTTCTTCACCCAGAGGGTGGTTGGGCACTGGAACATACTCCCCAGGAAAGTGGTCACAGCACCAAACCTGACAGAGTCCAAGAAATGTTTGGGCACATGGTGTGATTCTCAGGGATGGTCCTGTGACAAGCCAGGAGTTGGACCAATAACTCTTGTGGGTCCCTTCCATCTCAGCTTCTGTGATTCTGTAAATAAATGTCCAGAAGAACCACAGATACTTTTGGACCCCTCATCTCCTGGCCTTGGCTAGCAGAAAGAAGGTGCAGAGAAACATTAGCAGAACCCACTGGAATGTGCAGGATGCCAAACCACATTGTCTGGGTTCTCACCCCTGCCCCTTTACACAACCAGCATCATAATGAGAATTGGTACCTTTCCTTCGTTCCACGCACTCTTTCCACTCACTTTGCCTCAAATGCAGATGGGCAAGATAAGGCTACATATTGTCACAAAAACCTCCAGTACTTGATTTTGGTGTTCAGCCTTTAACAGTTGCTAACTGTTTTGCCCCAAACGAACTGGAGGTCAGCCTTCTGACTAGTATCAGGAGGCCCCACTGAGAACCACCATCCCAGGCAGTTTTGCTGGTTTAAAGTGTGGTGAAAGCCAGAGACTCAGCTGTCATTCTGGATCCTGCCTGAGGCACAGACTCTGCAGCGTGGGATAAAATTACACTTCCACACCCCATGCAATACCTGTTTTGTAAGTATACAGTTTCAGTTTCCAGGACTATCAGTTTAATGCCCTTGAAGATGCCAAGTTCCCTTTTCTTTCAGGTATCTGAAGTTTGCTTTAGCTATAGACACACAGTAACAGACAACAACTGAACTAAAAGTTAGACAATCTGAGTTTAAAAAGAAATACGTATTTCACTAATACATGCAGAACATGGAGTCTAAACACCCAAACAGTCATGATAGAAGAAATCTCCTCCATCTCTCTGGAAGGACAAACCTTTCATATGAATAAGCAATATGCACAAACATTACCAGCCACACAACAGTGGCAAGATCTGCTGGTGATCACTGACATCACTGTCATTCACAAAAGGACTGAAAAAAGCCCTTCTCTTGTTTTCAAGATGACAAAGAATCAGTGCTACTGTTCAGACAGCTAAGACATGTATGTCTAGCTTTGTATTAGGAATACTCAATCAGCAGATTAGAGGTACCCTCCCCCTTGATCAGTTTTAAATAAGCAGGATGGTGAAGGACTCCATTGCTGAGACTTTTCATTAATTTTTCATAAATGTCAAAATTATTTCAGTTATTAAGTATTCAAATCCATAATCCAGAAGCATGAGCATTACTTTTCCAGCCTTGTCAAATGAGAGTTTTAGAAACACATTATCAACAGTTGAGAAAGTCTTCCTTCTAAGAAGAAGGAGAGGAGGCATCACTTAAAAATTTCATAAAATTGAGTAAGGTTTTAAGACTACATCCAAGGCACACAGAATTAACAGAGCAGAGGAGGGAAATCCTGAAGCTTTTTGAATTGTTTGTGCCTGAATTCAAGGAATGTCTGAAGCTGAAGTTCACGCACATAGGATGGATACCTGTAATTAAACACTAATCTACTCAGTCATACCTTTGTGATTTACGTACAGAACCACATAAACACACTCTCTTCAGTCACAGAAACAATATCTGTTTTACTGCACAAGCTTTAAGGAAACACTGAGGCTGTTAAGTTCCTGTTTTTTCTGGTTTCTGTGTGAATATAGCTACAGAACTTCTGGAAAGCTGGTAACTAAACCAAAAACCAATGCAAGTGCAAAATAAGCTTCTGTAAACCAATAGAAATTGTATTTGAAGAGTGCACTATGTAGCAAAACTTCTGTATGTTATAACAAGAAAGGAGAATAAATACTGTTAATAAAGGTAAAAAAGGATATTCAAAGTAATTTTTATTTGCACTCTTCTACTACACAACAGGATCTCGAGACCCTGCAATAGTGGATGCCATACAGATATATCACAAAAATGCAGGCCCCGTCCCAAAGCCAAGAGGAGGAAAGGAAGTTAAAATATTTGTTGAAAAAACAGTGAATACAGTTCGCATCAAAGGAAAGGAAGTATCAGGAGCACATGTCTATAAAGGTCACTGCAGGCTTTTAATACCTCCAACTGAAAAGAAAAATCCTTAACATTGTCATTATTTGTTTACACTGGAGAAGCAAACTCATTGCCTACCAGACTTCTCCAATTTCAATGCAGACAGCCAGACAAGCAAAGGAATGGCTGATACCAAAATCGATTTAAAGAAAACCTCGCAGATGCCAGCAACTAAGACCCACATTAATATTTGTTTCCCAGATCACAAAAACAGCTCTCATAAAAAGTCTAATCAAGCCTTAGTACTCTGACAAGACCTGAACTATGAAAATATTGTTTATTTTAAACCTTGCAATGATATTCAAATACCCTTAATGGAGGAAGGAATTTCTTTACTTTGGCGTATCGGATCCATTAAAGGCCTCTTGGGCTTTGTACTGCTGTACCAAGGCAAGTCCAGCATGATAACAGAAACTGCAGATGAAGAAAACATTTAGCCTGTCTCCCACAAAAAATGACACTGACTTAGAATGTGCTAGAGAGACAAAAAATAAAAAAGAAACATCTCAGCAGCTTCAGGTGCTTGCTGAGCAAAAATGGCAGGTAAAGAACTAAGACAAGGCAAACCCTGTAAAGTAGCAAGAGAACAACAAACACTGAAGATCCACGAAAGCCCCACGTGGGTCCATCACCCAGACAGAACTGCACTGGAGTGACCTTACTTGGTACCAGGTGAGAAGAACAGCACCCTGGGTACATGCATTCTCCATTACCAGGCATTCCAGCCTAACCCACCTAATGACTGATAACATTCAAATAGATAAACGTAGCTATTTACCTACATGTATCACTGTGCAAACGGCGTTCTGGTCTAGGGACACTATGAGCTATTTTAAGTATTTAGTAAAATGAAAAGCAAAATAATATAGTTTCAGAATATTTTGTACCATTTCCTATATTATTTCTCACCAGGAGCAGTCAAGGTAAGCTGACAAATTTTTATCTTCTTAAAACCATGTGCACTTGTTCGCTTGCTAGCTGTGCTACTGTGCACATTCATCTACTTACATTTCACAGCAAGAAGAGAAAATAAAGGAATAATCAAAAATCAAATCTTGGTTAAAGCAGGGGAGACAAAGGATAAGCACATCTGTATAACTCCTGCAAGTAGAAAAGAGTAGTTAAGTCAACAAACTGTTGGGAAACTAGCAGGGCCATTGAACAAAACCAGGAAAATTATTGATTTTTAGCTTTATGGACTGTTGACTCTGGAAGCCATCCAGCGGGTGATAAAGGAAAGTAGTATGCTTCTTAAAACATCAAGAACTCAATAACCTTACACTAGAGTTTGGATCTCCATTTATATGCGCAGTTTCAAATACACAGAAGAGCAGGTAACTATGTACACAAGACCCTAACACAATAGGCACATTAACAATGACTAGCAATATACATTTTATCATGAAGCTCTAACCAGTTAGGTTTTTTGCCATTCTGAGAAAAAAAAAGTACAAGCAAACTCAAAAAAACCCCAACAAACAAAACTTGAGTTCTGAATTTGTTTGTGAAAGCTACCAAGCTACCTTTTTTTTTCTTCAGAAAAAGAAAATAATCAGTTAGCTGTAAATTATTCAGCTCTAATTAATACACATAGTATAAATTGGCTATTTAAATGCTTTCTAGCCTCTCCTGTTACACGGTAGAATAGTGACAACAGAAATTTAAAACAGTGTCTTGAGGCTACAAACTAACATTTGTTTTGTAAACAAAAACTGATACAATCCATCCCATCCTTCCCCCCCCACCCCCCCAAAAGGGGTGCTCATACACATAGAATCACTTGAGCACCAAGAAAAAGAATAAAAATTCCAGTCACAATTCTAAGTAGCAGAATCCCTGCCAGAGCAAGAGAATTTAAACACTAGGATCCATGTGGGAAACAGGAATTACATGATACAGGACAGACAGTGGGTACACAGGCTTGACAGACCTGCTATAAATCAGTGGCCATCAGCATCCCTCTGCCACCACTGCTTACCTACCTTAAGCACCATAAATATTTTTCTTTAACAATTTGTTGGTTTTGTGTTTGGGTTCTCTGTTTGTTTTGTTGTCAGACTTGTATAAGTCAGCATTTTTGAACAATGTATTTTTCTATACTCTGCCAAAGGCACAGTGCCCCTCCCGCACACGAAAGGAAGTATAGACAGTTTCACATTGTCTTTGGCAAAGCTGTCTTCTATAGCAGGCAGGCATTGCATTCTGTACTCTCCAAGCCTACAACCACCTTGTTTTTAACAGTTATTTATCCAGACTGTAAACAGAAATCAAAGCAAACACACAGAAACTCACGGATATATTTCTGGTGCAGGACCCTTATCCCTACCAGAAGATACGTGATTAATAACTAAAAAGTGGTTTTTTCTTCATAGCCAAAGCAGCTGATTGCATAACAAGCCAGGGGATTTAAATACACCTATCATGCACAGCACATTTGTGAGTGCCAACATGAACTGCCAAGCTGCACCAGTCACTTACAGACGCTCTGTAGCACACAGAAGAGCTAATAAAATACTGCTGTGCCTGCTGTGCAGCACATCCCACATGCAGCCCTGATCACACTGCAGAACAGCAACGTACCTTTCAGTCTTTTGGAATTCCCATTTTTTTGCTGCTCATCCTCTTCATTAATGGTGAATAAACCTGGGGGACTTGGCCTGGGACTTTTCTTCAGTCTCTCTTGTCGGAGGGCAGTAGTTGAACCAGGCATGTTGCTGTTGCCTCTTGCTTATTAAAAAAAAGTAAGAAACTCCAGCCCCTGATTAGCCGCTAGCTGCAACGCTGTCTGTTCATTTGAGCACTTGTAACAGATCCCCTATGGATAAGCAGTATGCAAACAGCTGACAAATAACAACATCCAGTCGGCAGCAAAAGGCTTGCAGTCAGTCGTTCCCTCCTTTGAAGAAAAGCCCTAATTAAAGGCACATTGCTTTGGATGCTGCTCTTTGCTGTTAACCTGCTCAATCAGACCCCAGCTCCAGGTTCCTTGCGGCAGCACCTTCTTCCCTGCAACCCTCTTCCAGCTACAGCACACTAAAATATTCAGCACGCAATGCAAGAGGAGAAAATATGATACGCCGCTGTTAACAGTTGCCCTGACAACACTGACACATCCTAATCAAAGGAGGGTCTATGAGTGCTGTCTCCTCAGCTGCAGCAAGCCGGCCCTGGGAATGCTGTGTCCTGCACGCTCATGGAGAGCTGGAAGCACCTCGGCAGCAGGGGCTGCTCCTTCCTCCTTGCATGGCAGCAGGAGAATGGAGCTGTGGTTGCACAAGCAGATGAGCACTGAGTGAAAAGAAGCCTGGAAGGCTCCAGGCATGAACCTGCTTTTTGCTCAGCTGCTCTGCTTATTCATGTTTAGAAATTTCAGCCTAACCTAAAATAATGAGGATGAGTCCTCTTCTATATTTGCATGTCTTGGGTGTCATGTGTGCCACCACCTCCCCACCCCCCTTAATCACCTTCCTATGCAGTACATACCTTTTGCATTAGGAATGCATACACCCACAATTACAGGCGGGTGTTGGAACTTTCTTTTCCACATGTGAAAACGCGAAAATGAGAATTTCTAGCTTGCGTGGACAACATGGGGCAACAAAATTCTGAATATTCTGTACCACACCATTAGTTTTACAGTTCCAACTATTAACATACATTTTGCAAAATGAGCAAAGTCCAAACAGCCTGGGGAAGTTTTAATTAATTGATTTCCCTCACATGCTGGCATTCTGGATTTTCTTTAGCCATTTACAACAGAATGCTTGCTCACAAGTTTTGCAATCTGAATGTTCCATCCTTCACGGCTGCAAATGCCACTACGTAACATGCTGGATGTTTCAGCTGAGAGACTCTTTAATCGTCATCCACTTCCACCTCAATTCAGTGTGTGCTCACCATTTCAAAATGCTACTAAAGAAAAACTGCCAGCTAGAATCACTCTATAATTGTAAAAGTATAATACTTTATTACTTTTCCTCACTTCAGGGTTGTTTTGTTTTGGTTGGTTTTTTGTTTTGTGGGTTTTTGGGGTTTTTTAAGAGAATCTTGATGTAACCTGATCAGCCACCACAAGATGGCACAAACATTAGCTGATAAGTCTGTAGGTGGCTCATTGAAAACTCTGAGTTATACGGATGTATATGATGGATGGTATATGATCACCTCAATGACACGGGTAACAATACTGAAGAAGGGTCAGAGTTTATGACACAAACTATGTTGACTATCACGGTGGCCTGGGATGCTCTTTACAGAGGAGTCCTGGATCATGCTCAGCTGGCAGGATAGCTCTGTTCTTGCACATCTCAGGCTCATGAGCCAGGAACACAGTGGATGGAGAAGAACACAGCACCACCTGAAGGCTCAGCTGCACTGCTCTTCCTTCTCCAGCTCAGGCACAAAACACCCAACCAAACCAGAAGCATTTTGCAGGAGGGCACCATTTCTCACCGTGCCCAGAGCCCACCTCTAGTATGTATTTCCTCCTGGCTACATCCTGCTTCTTGGCTACACCTTGGACTCTGGGCGTACACGGCAGCTGTACATGATGACATCTGTCTACTGTTAGAGACACTTTGTACTACAGGGTGTGGACAGAAGAGTAAGGAAAAAAGCTCTAACGCAAGCTATTCTTTGGCTCAGCAATTTGCCTTCTGGCATTTGTACGGGCACTTCTACTTTATTCCATAAAGAGAAACAGCTTCATTCCTCCACCTAATGCCCATCCACCTAATGCCTCCCACAAACACTACATAACAGTAGACGCATTGCCACAGAAAGTGGACAGTAGTTAGTACCACCATTACTTTTCGTATGTGCCAAGACCTGCCAACAGAACAAAAGTAACAGAAAACAATAAGTATATGGTAACTTCATTAAATATTGCTCCACCCCGTTTCACTGCTTTAAGTCACTAAGTAAGGATTCCTACCCTTTTAAAAATGTTTAATCATCTTTGATTGCTAGACTCCTTAAATAGGCATTTCAAAAAATATAAGTATATAACACACAAAAATACACCTGAATGGAGTGGCTTCCCAGCTTACAGGTATGTTGACTGTTTCAGCATCTCCATTTCCTATTATTGAAGGAGTCATGCAGAACAGCTACAGGACTGAGGATGACTCCCTTGGTCCTTGCAGGATCTCCTGCACCCACCCATAAAAGTGACTTGCCCTCTGTACAAAATGCAGTAATAACCGAGTTTGGTGAAGACTGATTTGGGCAATAACACACAGGCAACTGAGGTGTTGGTACATATTTCTTCCTGTTGTCTTACTAATGCAGAGGTGACAGAGGAAAAGTGTCAATATCACATTCAGCTTACACAGCAAGATTTTATTTCAAGGTCCCTGTGGTTAAAAACTATGCGAGCTCACACCATGTTTCCAAATGCCAAACAAAATGTGACCTTTTACCTACAGCAGACACCTATTATAATAAAAAATACCCCATAACTTTAGGCACTTGGGGATTTTTTTTTTTTGTGAAAAACATTCCTAAAAACACTATTAAGCATACATTAAAGGTACCAATACTGCATAAAAAAAGACTGTACTGACAACCCCTCCTTCCTCAATCCACTGGTTTAGGGCAGAAAAAGAAGTTCCTGAAGTATTCCTATCAGGGAAGCTTTTCTTATTTCAGCTTTGTCTCATCTACATGGGAGCTTCTATACGAAAACTGGGATGAAAGCAACATTTCCTTGAGGGAACGAAGGGGTGGATAATTTTAGTAACAAGGCTGTTAAACTCTTCAAAAAAAAAAGACAAAACAAAAGGAACAATTTTCTTACATAACCCCTACTATTGATTTTTTTCCCCCTCTAATCATTAGTCATCATATGTATAAAAACAATCACAGCTGAGCTCTCTTACTGATGGAGTGAGATTCTCTCAGTGGATGGAGTGAGGGCAACTGCATATCTTGAGGGCAGTGGGTCATTTTGGGGTTTTCGTTTTTACAACACCTGCAAACTCATTATCAGACAAACCACTACACTTAAACACACCCACTTGCATCCACTGGATTCTATAGGTATAATTACCAGCACAAAACATCATCTGATAGGCAAGTCTTGAACAGCAGCTTGAACAAGGACTATTAGGACAATTATAGCATGATATGGGAAATGTAAATATTTACGACAACATGCTGAGTGATGTTTCTGCTTTACCATCACATATTAAGACTTGATACCTTTACCCATGAAATGAAAAGGAAGTTGAAGCCAGTCACTTGAACTCTAGATTTGCTATCCTCTCTCACTGACAGGATTGTTTCATCCCCTGTAAACTATCCAAACTGTACATCAAGCTATTACTGTGATTTAGAGTATAATGAGTTGCACGTAAATTTACATTCCACAGCCACTGCCCTGTGAAAGGTTCCCCTCAACTTACATGTGTTTTGTATCAAGAAATAGATCAAGAAAATATATTATTTTAGCATACATTCCTTTACAGATTGCCACTATTTCATTGTTATTTCTGATTTTCTTCTAACTGAGGGGTTCAGGGCAAGGTAAGTATATATCTTATATACTTAGGATAAGAAATGATATAGAATTTTGCATCTACAGTCATTTTTTCCCTGCATGAAACAATAGGGTTCCACTGGGAACTATGTTCCAAATGTTTCTTTCTTGGGAAAAAAAGATCAGGAAAATTCAGTTAAAACCTCCCATCCTGCAAAAACGTTACAACAAAAAATTTTCAACATACCTACTCATCAAAACACACAATCATATTTTGTATAGACATTTTCAACATTAATCATCTATGTCAAAAACTTTTTCTAAGAACTCATTTAAAAATACGTAATACAGGCAGTGCTAGATCATACAGTATCTCAAATTTGAAGGGATCCATAAAGATCATTAACTCCAACTCCCTATTCCTCACAGGACTATGTTGGAATACACATACACAAGCTAAAATTCAAACTCAATCTATTCTTAGTTTTCTTCGGGAGTCAGATGTCTGTTTACTTTCTACTTCACTAGGTTTTAAATCAGGAAGTCAGGCCTAAAAGATGGAAATAATAGGGCCTTTTTTTTTTTCCTCCTCGTATGAGAAAACAGCTATTTACCCAGCATCAGAGGACTGGAAAACTCCTTTTCAATGGCATGTAAATCTAAGACAAAACAAACTAGCCTTAAAAAGACAGGCAGGATTCATCCCTACACCTGGTTTTGTGTTTTTTTACAGTTAACTTGGAAATAACAAATATAGCCACTGTATCAGAAAAAACCACTTGCTTCCATTAAGTCAACCACTGTCTCAAACACCTAATTTTTTCCACTGCTGCTCTCTATTTTCTCTTCCTTCTACCTCTTATTTTCCAAAAAAGACACATAATAACCTTGTCTTTACAGAGGTTTCTAAGTTTCTCTTGAAAGATATCTGTAAGGCCTCACTTTTATATACAAGACAATAAAGGCTCAGCCAATTCTTTTACTGCAGTAACTGAATTTTTTTAAACAACTTCAGTATACAAACATCTGATATAATAAAGGATTTCTTCTTTTCACCTTCTTGGAAAAAAAACAAAACGTCCCTTGAATTAATCAGTAAGAACATAAAATGCTAGAGAATAATAAGGGAAATCTTCTTCCCAGTTTGCTGTCCCTCTGACGTGTGACAGTGCCACACACTGGACTAAGGGCTGTTAAGAGCTCCTCAGAAGTGACTAAACAGAAGGTGTTAACTCTTTCCCCTTCTGCCAAAGAAAACTAAACCTGTGTGCATTTCCATGCATAGGAAAAATTTAGGAGAAGGCTGGAAGCCCTGCCCTGTTTTGAGTCAAACTCATTCATCAGCACAAAAAGGCATGTGAACATGAGGAGTTCATCAAGAACTCATCAAGAACTTAATCAAGAGTCTCATCATTCACAAACACTTTGCACACATACACACCAATAAAACAATCAAATACAAGGCTTACATTAACAAGTGTGTCACATTTTTTAATTAAATTAATTTGCATAGTATGACTAATTATAAACATTGCACAAGGCACACCACAATGAATCAAAAACATATTAGATCGTTCTTAGTCAATGCTCTCTATTTATATGTAACAGAATGATATTGGATTATGCCCCATAGTAGAACATACCGTGTAACTTCAATCAACTGTCAGTTAAATAAGGAAAGGCAGCAAGGAATTGGGTGCTCAAAGGACAGTAGGAAACAGGAATCTGGTAGAAGACAGAAGTCACCAATTCTAATTGCTCTACAACTAATAGCCAGGGCAATGATGCCACTGCTTCTCTCTTAAAAAAAAAAAAAAGCTTATTTTTTAAAATACCTGCATTTTATGTGTCAAGAGCACTTATGTACATACTAAGCTTTTCAGTAGAAATGAATACCTCAAAGAAAAGGCTCCAAGCTTTTTCACAGAAATGTGGACATGAAAGAAAAGGCAATATGCCAAGACCAAATTAAAATTTTTTTCCAGTATTGTATTACTGACAGTATCTGATGGATGGAATCCTATGAACTGTGTTAATTACCAGTGCTTTCCTGACATCTTAGTTCCCAACATGTTTCTTAGAAGATGACCAAGATGTCTGGACTTTTGGATAAGGGAGAACACAGAGTTTCAGATAGAGAGATGAGGAATATTTGGAGATGTCAGTACTGTATTTCTCCCCTCAGTAATCTAGTCTCACAGTGACTCTCTTCCTGGAGCACAAATCATTCTATCACCTCTCTGAAGAATCTCATTGTCAACAAGAGTCAGGGTTTCTAACTCCATTTATTTGAACAGTGAGGGAGCCTAGTGCTGCCTGTCATCTTAGCAGACAACTTACGGTTGTTTCCGTTGAACTCTGACAGATCTCCTAGAACACAAATATTCAAGCTTTCTCTCTAAAGCCAGGAAGAAGGATATAAATATACCTTCTACTTGTTTTCATGAAAGCAAATATGGCATGACTCCAGAACCAACACTACGGGAGAGCTGCAGAATTAAACCTGAACCAGTCTCACAAATACACTATTTCTCATGCATGTGTAAGGTAAAAAAGAATATAATATACACATAATCTGTTCTGCCATAGTTCCTAGCAGGCCACTGCATTTCTCTAATAGAAGTCACATAGAGGGGATCCTCTTCCTGAAGGAAGGATAGATACGCAAAGAGAGTCACGACAACAACAGCAACAGCACACTGTGGCTTGTATTGTGGATGTAGACTTACACATACTTTTTTCAAGTGGAAAAGAAAGTATGTTGTTGTAAGGTTATGCAGTATTTACATAATTGAGGCAATTATTGCTCTGATCATTTAATTACCTTTAACACCACAAATAATTTTCAGCTCTAAAGTATTAAATTTGTTTATCTGGGATACTAATAAATCATGTGAATAAAATATTAGCCATCTCAGAGTACTGTGAATTTACAACATTTTGCAGTTTGAAACAGCACATACACAAGTACATCTCTTTTCAAAATTAAGCCCAAGAAAAACAGCAATGCATATTACTTTAACTAGATTAATAGAAGTTCTCTTTCTGTACTGGAAGTACCATGTAAGCCAGATGTTTGACCATCACGTAACAGGCCTGATTCTTCATAAACTCAGATTTTTTTTTTTTCCCTGCGTCAGGGTTTGGCTCTGTGGGTTTTGTGTGTCTGTGCGTGTGGAGTTACTTTGGGTTTGAATTTTTTTGGGGGGAGGGAATTTTTTTGGACATGGTTGGATTGTTGTTGGTGTTAAGTTTGTGTTTGTTGTGGCTTGTTTCACACACACACCTCTCTCTCTTTTTTTTTTTTTTTTTTTTTTTTTTTTTTTTTTTTTTTTTACACACTAGCACTGCTGGGCATAGATGAGTGGAGAAAGCCTGACCCCCATTACACAATAAGCACATAAAAAGGCTTGTTCAAAGTTTTCCACAGTGTGCAGTCCTTGCACAGACATTACTTGACCAATGAGAGATACCAAGACACAGTAGTTGAACAGCTTTCTAAAGCTGAGGGACAGCTGCTATGAGGATTTTAACCTAAATTTAAATTAGTTGTTTCATTTTCATTCTACAAGATACTGATAAATCCGAGTCTCTGTGCATTCAGAACTGCCTCAGAAATTGTTAATGTGGGACCAAAGATATAATCATAAGCTCTGATACACAATTTCAAAGTCCGAATAGGTTTTAATCAGAGGAGGATGGCAATAGAAGAATTGCAGACCCACAGTTTATATATTAAAAGATAGAAAGGCTTCACGATGTACTAATATTTAGATGATCATGGATGGAAATTGGAGCACGCCTACCACACACAAGCTTCAACACTCGCAGCATTGTGAGCACATACCGTCGCGGCAGTGTCCATTTGGCGGCAGGTCCCCGCTTCCCCACGGCGCCTGGCGCTCCCACAGTCCCTGTTTACGGTACGGGTGAGCGCAAGGAGCCGGGGCGGCGGTGACCCTCGGGCGGTGCCGCAGCCTGTGCTGGAGCACCAGGACCCCCCGTGCCGGTGGCTGGGCACGGGCATAGTCCATCCCCTCCCGCGGCCGCAGCGAGGCGGGAACAGCAGCGCCCTGCAGCCGGCAGCTCCCCTTTGAAGGAACATAAATCGCCTGAGCCTGCCAGAGACAAAACCCGCGTGTCACAACACACTCGTGTAAATCCTCCCCAGCAAAACACGTTGGCACTGCTGGGAAAGAGCCATGGGAACCAGAGCACGCCTTCAGCTCCCACCCACTGTATGCTTTCTGTACTTTCGTGTTTTCCCTAATAATTTATCTATTTGTCAGAAAAAAAAAAACACCCAAACACAGTAAGATGAAATTTGATTTATTCTCAGATGGAGAAAATACCAGGATAAGCAAGCAACAGATATGAAGTCCCATCAGCAGTTAAAGAGCGAGCACATCAAGTGTTCGGCTTTCACAAGCCGCCTGGCACTGGCATCATTTAAAGTGCAGATTTGTTTTGCTGCAAAAAGTACAGAGTAATACTAAGCTCACTTAGAAGAGAGCACTAACTACAACAGTACACAAAAACATAGCATTAAAGCTTCTTTGCGACATTACAAACAATTGCTCTCTCTGGTATCCCAGAGTTTAAGCAAATTGTTACCTGCGCACAGAGCTGGCCAAGGCAGCCCGGAGCACACACGGGGAACTCTCACAGGCAGTGTTTATGGATGGGCAGCCATAAAATGAGGTGCCTCAGAAGCTTCTCCGTGTGGTATTCCCCACAAGAGGGCCCCTCTCATCTCAGGAATCACTGAAGAGCTTGTTAGTGCTATTAGATGCTCGAGTAGCTACGACTGAAAAATTCTAACTGGTATATGTTAGTATATCTCCTGAGCACTGTACTCATTTTGCCACTTATACATTTATGAAAAAAAAAAAAACAACCCTTCAGCCTGATAATTAAACCATTTACCCAAAGAAAGCTAGTTAAATGCAGCAGACCATCTGCCAATACAGGGAGCCACTTGGAACATCTCCCTGCAAACCCCATGTGGTGATGTTGAAGCTTTCCCCAGGATCAGCCCTGAAAGTCCACGTGTATAGCCACAGGAGGCAAGGAAAGAGACAAACCAGACACACACCACAACACACACACAGAGAGCTTTGTTTTTTAAACAGAGTCAATAGGTCAACCAGTAGGTAATTTCACTAAACACAGATGGGATGTTGCCCTTCCTGACGAGCCGGATCCAGACAAGTGTTCCGCTTGCAGAGCAGACTGCAGTCAAAGCCATCTGCGTGGCCCTCCCTGGGCACACACATCTGCTCACTCATGGATGGACCAAAGAGCCACAGAAGCAGATCCTGAAGTACTTTGAGGTTGTTCCTGTTTGTGAACGCCTGCAAAGCGGCCCCTGTGATAACTCAGAGACCTAAAAGGATCTCAACAGACAACAAACAACTTCACAGAAGTTTAACATTTCACAGACAAGGAAGTTTCGAGTGAACTTTAACAGCACAAAGCAATTTAAATTCAAAATACTCAAGAATTTATGAAAGCAGATCCTTCTGTCTACAAATGTCCTGATGAGTAAAAGTTCAACACAGCAGCCTGAAATGAAACTATAAAGCAAACTCAGAATAAATCTAAGAACATAAGTCCTTTTAAAACAGAACATACACAAAATACATGTCACCTGTTGGCTCATTTCTAGTTTTGGTACGTAATTAGAAAAAGACTGACAATCCAGCTAAAAAAACCAAAACAAAACAAAACATCAGCAATGTAAGGTAGAGAACTCAAAAAGATTTTGTTAGAAATGGCTTCAAAAAAAAAAACAGACAGTCAGTTCTTCCTGAAAGTGAAATCAATGCAGTTGCAAACTCTGAAGCACATAGGAACCCAGATGCACATCGTTTCTGAAGCTGAACTTTAGAGTGATGCCTGGGAGTGACTTGCAAGGATTTCTGAGCAGAACCACAGTATTTCTAAGTCTAATGAAGACAGCAGTTGGATGGGTTTGCCCACAGTCATTGCTTGTGACTGCATGTCTGCATTACATAAAGTATGTATTAAAAATATTATACTGGGGAAACACAATCAATTAGCCAACAGCCATATGGCCTATTCATATGCTGTTTTGATAGAAAAGCGCACTCTTTAATTTAGAGATAAACTTAGACATATGTTAGAGAAGGACTAGCAAAGGGTGAGTGGAATTGGACTGTGGAGGGAGGTAAAAAAAGGAAAAAAGGACTAAAAGTTGGAGTCAGACTTCACAGTCCAGCAAGCAGCAAAAACAAACAGCATCCGCGCCTACAACAGTGATACAGCGGTCGATCCGCTTGCGTAAGCCAAAATCTCCTCCCTGCACCCTCCTCGCCCTTAGGGCCAAAATAAAAGCGGGTTAAAACACTCTCGCAGTGTACATCCCTCCTTAGAGAAGACGCAAGGACATCTCCCCGCTTTCCCTATAGGAAATAAGGGCTTGCAGCAGCCCGTCGCTCGCACGCGTTTGAGGCGCAGCCAAGCCCCGGGGCCCCGCAGCGGGCCTCGCTCGGCAGGCGCCGGGGCGCAGCCACCAGGTACCTTGACCCTGCCGAGCCGTCCCTCCGCCCTCGCCGGGGCTCACCCCGTCCCCGTTAGCAGCGTGACCTTACTGCGGCAGGTCAGTGCTACCTCCAACCCCGACCAAAGCCCGCAGCCCGGCGGCCGTCCCCTCCGGACCCCTTCCTCGCCGGACAGCTCCACACCCCGCGTTAGCCCCGCCGCCGTGCGGGCGCCCGGCAGCACTCCAAGCTAGGAACGAAGGTTCCAAAAGCACCAGCGGCGACCCGGGAACGACAGCGTGGCCCCGCCGATGCCCCTGCGCGGGGTCGGGGGGGTCTCGCTGCTACGACGGGCACGGTTCGGGCGCGCCGCCCCCACCGGCGCAGCTCTGCCCGCCGCCCGGGCCGACCCTCGGCTGCCCCCGGCCGGGTCGTGGTGGTGCCCTGGGGAAGGCAGCGAAGCCTCCGCAGAGCCGGGCGGCCGCGGAGCGCCCCCCGCACCTGTTGCGGACGAGGCCGCCGCCGGGCCCCGCCGCGCTCCCGCTCCGCACGGCCGCCCGCAGCCGCCCGGGAGCGCAGGGTCCCCGCAGCCGCGGGCCCATCCTCGCCGCCCCCCTCCGCCCGGCCGGCCGGCGGCGGTCGCTCACCTGCGGGGCGCTGGCGCCCGCCGCTCCTGCCCGCGGCCTCCGCCATGTCTCCTCCTGCTCGCCAAGCGCGGCTGCTCCGCCCCGCGGCTCCGCGGCCCGGGGCAGGTGAGCGCCACGTCCCCCGCCCCCGCCGGCGGCTCTGCCCGGCAGCAGGTGAGGGCGGGACCGGCGCCCGCGGCCCGGGAGCAGCCGCCTCTCACGGGCTGGACGCGCTTATGCGGCGGCGGTGCGGGGGCGTCTGCCCGCACTCCCGGCCCCCTCGGCGGCCCGGGCAGCCGAGGTGCCAGTGTTCACACAGGTGTGATTATTTTTTTTTTCTTCTTCAGAGTAGCTCCCTCCGCAGTGGCGCAGCTCGTTCGGTATCGGCGCGGAGAGAAACAACAGGTTTGGGGATGCTCGCCATCTCGACAGTAGGTGGGAGGAGTGGCGGCCGCCTCGCAAGCCCAGGCGATGCGCCGCATCGTGTGGGAAAGAGCTGCACTGCTGTAGACTCGTTCCTGCGGCACGTGCTCTTAAACAGCCGGTTTTAAAGCTGCGTGCAATGCCTTGCTTCCAAAAAAAAAAAAAAAAAAAAAGGCTCTGTGAAGACCTGTCGATGTATCAGTCATTTCTGTAAAGGTCATGAGGTCATGGTCCTGTTACCTTTCCTATGAGTTTGCCTTAACTTGCTTTATACTGCTTTTAAGGGTCATAAGAGTGTTTCTTTTCAAAGTGTTCCTGTCAGCATCGAAACATCATTTAATTTTGCATCTGCTTGTAGGTAGCACCTACAAGTCATCAGAACTACAGTTGAAGGAGGGTGAATGAATTGGGGAACTCACAGGATGCAGCTGTGGATGCAGGCAAGGAGGGGAGAGGGGCAGCTCCCTTATTCTTGTGAGCTTGGACCAAGCCAACTTCAGCCACCATGCAGA
The DNA here is from genome assembly GCF_000738735.6 of Corvus cornix cornix. Lineage (NCBI taxonomy): Eukaryota > Metazoa > Chordata > Aves > Passeriformes > Corvidae > Corvus > Corvus cornix. The sequence continues at coordinate 49,965,823 of NC_047056.1, forward strand.
ACATCCTCTTTTCACAAACTGCTAAGTTCAGAGCACAAGGTTTTCTAGGGGAAGGGAAGATTAATACTTTGTTGCACTGAGAGCCATTTATGCTCTAAAAGAAGCAGTTTGGGGCTTGGGTGATAAACACGCCCTGTTGGCTTCCGGGCAGGAGAGTGTCTGTAATAGAACAGGCTGGGCTCTATGATGAAAGGTGCAAAAGACAGCAAAAACAGCACTGCCTTGGTCGAGTTTTCACTTCTGTATTCTCTTCAGGGAGGTGTAAAGGTGTCTCTAGGTCAACCTGAGCCCTGGATTACAACAGCACTGATCAAGGGCCAAGAGGTTATCCAAGTTCAAACCCACTGGTATGCCCTATGGTCAGAATGTTGTCCTCAGTAAAATCCTGCCCTAACATAATCTCAAATCCCTCACTCCATGTAGGCATCTACCCACCAGCATATTCTGGGAGCCAGGCTGAAGAATCCCAGGCTGACCTGTCTGATGCACTCCATCCCAAAGTGTTTCCTCATGTTTTGTCTGAGGATGTAAAAAGTAACATCTGGTACTATCTATAGGAACTAGCCTGATGTAGGGATCTTACATAAACTTTTGTGCACAGATCTAGCACCTACATGGATAAACTGTGCTGCTCAGGGAGCCACATTCAGACCAGAACCCAATTGCTCAAGGAGCATGAGTGTACATGGCCCAGCCTGGACATGGATCAGACCCAGCAGTCTCACCATGGAGAATACAGAACTGATTGCTAAGCAATGCTGCAGAAGCCACCTCGGGTCTGGTGAAGCCAGTAATGAACTATAGGAGTTAATTCCCAGCTGGTGCCAGGCTAGGTTTCATGGAGACATTCAATGGAAACCTCGATCACACTCTCTTCTCTCTTACATAGTTGGCATTTCTGAGCAGCCTGAGTCATAGAGAGCAGGCTGCATGCCTTCAAAGTAAACAGACCAGTGCAATTGCCTTCTAGTCATACTGCATGACACCAGAGGTTTTCAAACCTGGACCAATACAGGATCATGCTTCACACAAAAATCAAATTAGGCAAGTTCATTGTCCTAGGGTTACTTCTCAATGGGTAGGTTTTTTATGTTTTGGGTTTTACAAGTCAACCTCCCCCACTGGTCTTTCTAGTGTTTACAACTACCTTGAAAATGTATTGTTTTCTGCTGTAATAGCAGTAGGAATTGGTAAACAGTAGCTGTGTTTCTCATGAAATGTAGTTAAGTTTTTGGAATGAGTTGAATACATCTGTGCCTAAAAATCAGTAGAACCATCTTCAGAGTAAAAAAAAAAAAACTGACTAAAATTATTTGATCTACTGTTCTTTGTTTATCTTATTTTTTAATACATAATTGTTGCGTTTTAGCCAGCAAAAGTTACTGTACACATGTTAGAACAACATGTTTATGTTTAAAAAAATATTTCATTTTCTTTGAAAATACCTGCTAGACCTGAAAAATTAAGAGCATAAGTCTTTTACTGGTTACCAAGGCTTATGAAGAAAGAAGCAGCTTCTTGTCCAGGCAAGTCTTACCCACAATGGAATTTTTGCAGCTGCCCCAGAAGAATTTGTTGATACCCAGTGTTAGAATAGTGGAGTGACAATGACAGTGGACGGGCAGGGAACATCCACCACCCTTTTTACATTACATGTGAGAAAAGAATCATTGCATAAACAAAAGCAGAAGAAGAGACAACAGGCCACAATGACTATTCAGTGCATGGAGGCAGGACTTTTCATTTCACAAGTCAAGTACAGCACCCAGAGAAGAATTTTGTTTGGTCTTGGCTTGTTAGTACAGGAATTAGACTGAATAGAAAAACCAAGAAAATATTCAATGCTATGGTTATCATACTCAAATCACAGTAAGTTTAGGATGTGTCAGAAAGGTTCCCTTGATACTCGGTATGAATTTTTTTTCTTTTTTTTATTCCAATATTTTCCAGCTCTACACCATTGCTATTATTTTAGAAGTCCAAAAATACAGGAAAAAGTAAGTCTTAGGTTATTTTTATTTTCAATTGTGTATGTCAGAGATAGCTTTAGAACAAGCTAACATTACTGTGGTTCAGATGTATACAACTGGTACAGTTCAGTAGTACATAAACAACTCTAAAACAAATGCACCATAGAACTTAAATTACCAAAAATAATATTAAACTACGTAGAGCAGTAGGTAAAAACAATTACCTTTAGGTCTTGAACACTAAAAGAAAAATATCTAATTATGATTGAAATTATGAAGCTCTACTACAGATAGTATTGAGATATATTACAAAGAAATCGAAAAGTTGTTGTCACATTTTGGTTTTGTTCCAGTGATGTACAGTTACATGAAATCTTACATCAGTTTGTCATGAAATTAACATCTACTTACTTTAACTACAATATTTCATGAGTTTATAACTTTTGTATGTGTGTGTTTTCTAAAAATTTTTGAAAAACTTGTATGTAAAAACATTTAAAGTAAAATAATGTTGCAGGTTGTTTACAGATTCCTTATTATTATAGGATTATAGGAGTAAAAGCAGTCAGGAAGCTGCAGTGTTTTTAACATTGGTAAACAAATACTGGATTAAAGTGCAACAGTCCTTCTGACAGCACACCTGCTCTGGCTGAAAGGAAATCTTTTCATCTCTGCAGAGAAGCAAAGAAAAAGATCAGTGTCAGGCGTGCTTCTCCCGAAAGTCAGTGATAGCCTTCCAGAGCGTGCACAGCATTCCTCCTCTGTAAAGAAAAATCATAAAGATACTCAGGTACAAAGATACTCTCTAGCCTGAAAGCCTTCCAATTTAGGTGCTTTCTGATTTTCTTGCTCTGGTTTTGATCAATGAAATTCAGTGGGAAGGCTGATCAAAGGTGAAATTCAACATGCATTACTCAAATAGAGAACAGAGTCCTTTTCTGATTACAGGACAGGGCAATCTTTCCACTTGGCAGATGCCTGCTGTCTGGAATTCAGACTTTTGGTCCAAAGGACTTGCATAACCCATATCTGACTTCCAACATGATGCAATCTGGTGACCTACACACCTGGCATGATTAGGTGAAATGTATTGCTACTTACAGTCCATGAGTAAAGTTTCTGAAGTTTGATGATGATAATAAACTACTGAAAGTTTTGCTAGTTCTACTTTTTTAAATAAAAACAAGGTGCTAATGGGATTTCCAGTGCCTCCAGCTGTAAGGTAATTGCTTTACCTTAATGTTTTGCTTTCAATAGAAAAAGCTTATTTAAAATTTAAACAATATCAGCTGTTTGGCAGGAATGTATCAACATACAATGGCATACTGGAAAGTGTTACTTATTTTAAGTTAATACTACACAATGCAATAAATAGAGACTTAGTATCAGTTAGTTTTTCTTCTTACAAAGCACAGTTCATTTAACTGTGAAGCATTACCTCAGTCTCAAACATTTCAGATCATCTCGTGTAACATAGCAGAGAACATCCGTTAAGGTATAGTCTTCAGCCAAGAACTGCAGAAAGAAGTTTAAATGAACATTTTGTTAGAAATATTATTTAAATTCCTAAGCTCATCTTCCTAGGATCATCTGCCCCTAAAAATAGGAGGTTACAATTGGGAGAAACCCAAAATTGGGCTAAAATGTGGTACATGTAACAGATTAATCCACGTTGCTCCTACAAATACAATGAAACTACTTAAATTTTACACTGTATACTCTGCATCAGCATACCAGGCACAACTTGAAAAGTGTAATGCTTTTACATCTACTCAAAACCTTTGTCAACTGGCAGTTCTATTGTTACCACTGGAATCTCAGAATCACAGACTTCACTGAGCAAAAATTAGACCATAAGTAATACCACATTTAACCCATGAGAAAATTAAAAGCAACAGTTAAGACCTACCTTTTCAAAAATGGCATCTGAATTTGACGTAATTGAACTTGGAGGAACCTTTGGTCTGATCTGTAGGAGTGATAACTACATGCAGGTATTCCTAAATTAGCTGAAATCCTCAACACCTCAAAAGTTACATAATTTACTGCAAAGCAGACTGATCTACTTCAGGGTATTTCACTACAGCACAGTTAGCTAAGGGTGAACATGTATCCTGTATCCAGAGTATCATCAGCAGGAATGCTGCAGTGTGTAAAGACACTGAAAACCCAAGAGTGTCTATTTACCAGGATATTTTATCGCTTTGTTCATAATCAGATATAGGAACTATTAAAGGTACCGTATATTTATGAAGGCCTTCACATTCATGGCTCTTTCCTATCCTCTGAAGACAAATTAATCTCTCAAAATGTGCTAAAATAATTAAAAAGGTTTTTTAAACTAAGTGAGAGCAGAACTGCAACTGTGCCAGGCAGTGAATAGAATCATTGCTACCTTGTTTATCGTGGCCTCATCAGCTCCATGAACTCTCAGCCAGTTTATGAGATCAGGGTCTTCGGTCCCTGTGCCAGTGGAATGGCGATGACAGACAGACAATCCAGGAATATCTGGAACAAGCATTTTTGAGTTTTGTGTTGCCAAAGCAACCTCTTGTCATTTTTGACTCTCAAGCACTTTCTTCAGTGAGCTTTCCTTTCAAGCTTAGAATACCAGTATCCCCATAAATAAATGCCAATTCACAAAGAACACAATTACAATTTATAGACAGTTACACATTAATTTCTCTACTTGGTTAGGGGTACAGTTAAACTAGTGTGAACATTGATACAGATAAGATTTTCTGCTCTCTTCTAAAAATGACTTTACTAGTACAAGGCTGTCACTGTTTCTACACTAAGGTTTTTGATCAATTAACTGAACTGTTCAGTGTAACTCATACAATTGCTGCATAGGCAATGCCTTAGACTGAGGATCAGCTGCTTTTGGGAAGCAACACTTAGAAGCACATCACACAGAAACATCAAACTGCATTAGCACTTCCACCTTCTTCAGGGCAGACACAGCAAACTCGGCTTCCTTCAGTAACCTTTAAGTTGTATTTGCATCTCACCAATTAGATCCTCTTGTACTTAAATTGTAACAATTGGAACAGTCTTTAATTCAAGGAGCACATACCTAAACATACTAGATTATCCTCTTTAGGAATAATATTTATTCAGTAGGATATGTGCCTTGTACTCTTCCTTATAATCACAAACAAAAATATTTAAATTGTACCACTCCTTGTACTGTGATTAACAAATCCAGTAATTTGTTTCCACACCGTACATTCTTACTTCAGAGCAAACCCTGCCAGAAGCAGCACAATAAAGCATCTTTGCTGAGACTGGCTCAAGAAAATGAACAGATGTTTAGCTGGCACTTTTTCATGTGTAGCCAGCATGAATTTTTTCCTTAAAAATTCTTCTCACTTACCTATTGGCTGTGACCTGAGCTGTAGGTTCCTGATCTCTTGATCTTTTTCTTCTATAGCTTGATGCAAGAGGACTTGAAATTCTCTCTCCTTTTGAACCAACTCCTCCAATAACCTGTGAAGTAATGGGAACAAAGCGCTCATTTCCTTAAGTAGCTTCAAATTTTCAGGAAAAGAAAGATCTTACTATACTTAAACTGGAAACCTTCCTGACAAAGACAAGGACAGACTTCTTCAGCTCTCACAGGTATATGCTTTCACTATAGATTGATTATGACCTATATCAAGATATAAACATTCATACAGAAGCCCCAAACACACCAGCTTCCTCATAAACATTCCCCCACTAAACAAGTGGTATAGCACAAAATTTCAGTGAAATTTCTCCAGACCGAGCTCTGTTTTAAACAAAACTGGAACTGAGAACAAATATCAAAGTGGTTCATAAACTAAGGGCTAAACCTTTGTAAGGAAAAACACCAGTTCACATCTCTCCAGCAGACATTTTCAAAGGTATGGAAAGGGCAGAGCTGTGATGAAAATGTGGTGAAAACATATGGTTGCATTTCTTAAATATGCAAAATACGTTCTCAACCACACATGGGCTGTCCCTTCCTCACATACAAGGCACTTCGTTCCTGCCCTCCTAAGCTGTATTAAGAGCAAGAAGAAAGGAGGCAAAATACTTCCCTACTCCCCTAAGCAATTACTTTTGAGAATGTCAAGCAGAAGTAAGTTGGAACTTATGTTTGACCTCCTTCATAAGACAAGCCCAGAGAGAAACCTGGAGAAATTCGGTGGTCAGCACCATTTAAGCTGATCAAAAGAAAATAGTCAAAATATAATGGAAAACTAGTATGTAAAACTGCTGCAATTTGTTCTTTTAGAAAAGTGGTTTAGTAAAATGTGGGATTTGTGAACAATATGTTATTAGGAACAGAAATTGGACATGGAGAGCACACTCATAAACCTATAATTGACTTCTGAGTCTTCAGAAGTTCTGCCTTGGAAGGATTGAAGCACCTTCATCCCTTTCTTGAAACCTCTGCCAGCCTGAGAACTATGCAATAACTGTTCCATTTCAGTGTGTTTCCTTTTATTTATTCATATATTAAATTTTTTGTGAATTTATACCAGTTGAGTGCTGCAACTTTTTATTTGGGACACTGAAACACAGGAATTCAGTTAGAAAATGTGCCACAAAAGCCCTTTACCTGCCTTTGCACAGGGGTAAAGTGAATCCCATATGATTGCTTTGTAAAAACATCTAGCCCTACTTTTAGCTTGTATGCAGGCCTACCAGAAACATATTTGCACTTGAGTGCTTCCACACCTGAGCTAACAAACCTTAACAAGTCCACCCTGCACGGGAACAGAGCTGCTTTGTGCAGCTACACAACCCCACAGCTTGGTTGTTCTCTGATATTCCTTCCAGACTGGTCACCTTTCAGTTAAATTATGCCTAGTCTATCTATTCTGGTTGAAAAAGGCCTTCAGGGCCATTATTTTCTCCTGATAACTGCTTGCTGCTTATGCCAATAAAGCTTTCATAAATATTCAAACAATTGTCTGTATTATTTATTTCAAAATTTCTGCATGAATGACTGGATGTGGTTATTTGGCCAAAGGCTTTGCATTTGAGAAATTTACAGAAACAAAGTGCTAGCAAAAAAGTACCAAAAAAGTACCTACGCAAACTGATCACTTCTGAGGCTATTCCCCACCATAAACTTGTGAAGTAAAGTGAGTATTTCTTTAGGTATATCAATAAGACAGTTAAAATATTTCTCAGTGGTCACAAGTAAAAACATTATTACATAAGGACCCCAAAATACTGATACTTTATTTTAAAAAGTACAGTCTAATGAATTGTTCTAATTATGGCACACATAATTAGACATTACTTGGACACATGTAAAAGTAAAGTGCAATTTAACATTTTAATTTCAATTGGAACTGCAGTTCCAAAGAATGTTTTATCAGCATAACAACTGTCTTAATGAAGACATGTTCTCTTTCTATCAAGGCCACATTCAAAATTTACTGAGGTCAGTAGGAAATCCAATGTCATAAATCAGATGCTTCTAAAGCTAAATACCTACTTCAACCAGACTATTTGGTGTATTTTAATGAAAAGAAAACAAAGTATATAGAAAATCATTTGGATAAAATAATGGAGACAGATTTTTCTCTGACATTTCTTAAAAGAACAATAAAACCTCAAAAAATCACTTTTCAGGTTTAAAGTGCAAGACATATTTCTGAAAAAAATTACAATATCCAAATTTATGGCTCATTTCTTCTTTTAAACAAAACACCTATTTTCCCTGTCTTTCTTTGACGAAAAGAATTTATTTAATAAAAAGGTAATGGCTGCTGGTAAGGACAGATCCTGCTTGCAGTAATTTCTGTGCACAAAACAAGTCTGAAGCAGCTTCCTTGTGGAGTTTCTGTGTGGCTGTCTTAGCTTGAGCTCACTCGCTGAGAATAGCTATAGAAAAGAACAGCAAGTTCTGCCTTAATGGAAACAAAACGTAACACCATTCATCAGCCATACAGAGCACACCAAAGAGAGAAAAAGCAGAAGTTTGGCAGCAAGTCAGGTTTTTTCAGACCTTCCTTGAAAGGGCACCTGAAATCAAGACTGACCTTAACTTGCATCACTATGGTTTTGTTGAAATTAACAAAACTATGTAAGTGATCAGTCACAGCTAAACAAGGATCATCATTAAAAGAAACAACTTACACTGCTATGGAATTTTGGAACTGTCACTAGTATTCCAGCATATATATTCTGAAAGCTAACCAATACATACTGCTGTAAGCAGGCCAGTGTCCCTGTCTCCCGATGTCCAGACTTACCTGTTTGTCTCTAATTTTAGCCTGCCCAGCTGGACACTCAGTGATCTGTGAGCAGCTTGGGAGTCATGGGACACCGTAGAGCTGAGTGTGCTTACACCTGAGGTAGCTACTGCATCCTCCAAGACAATGCAAGGCTGCTGGATGGTTTGATTCTGAGGCTGTTCATCTTGATCTTCAACTTCTATATCATCTTGATCAGCTGTATCACTTTCAGATGCAAGACTAAAATGCGGCCTCAATTCTATTAAAATATAAGCAAAAGAAAAAACACCAAAGATGTTAAGCATTAGTTAAATATTAAAACAAAAGCAGCCCCAAGTGACTATTTACAGATCATCCTATAGCTTTGTCTACAGTAGACCTGAAATTTCTGTAACAGGAGAACAGATATTTTCTAGGGCTTTAAGATCACTCAAAACAAAACAGCACCTTGTTTTATGCAGATTATTATTCTGCCTATCCAATGTTCAAGAGCTGTAAAAAACAAACATCTGGATGAATATGATTCCAGATTTGGCTACCATTTCATGTCAAATTGTGCTGAAGTATTATGTACCGCAGAGTTACTTTTGCTTAATTCCATTCTCAGTAGCTTGCATTTTTTTTATGTGTCTGACTTGAAATATTTTATTAAACAAAAGACCATTTTTTTTTATACCCAGCTATTCCTGCTGTTGCTGTTCCAGCATATTTAGCATTCTATCATTACAAGAATACTATGTTTACCAAAAAATTGCATCCAAAGATAGAGAGGAAATTACAAAAAGGCCCCCTCTCCCAACAATTAAAAGCAGCACACTTTCCTTCTACTTATCAGAGGGAACACTGCCTATTTTGAAATGATGCACATCCACAAAACTATGAAGACAAAGCTATACCCTAGTTTCTGTTGTTCCCTGTTTAAACTACCTACCAGAGCTTACCAGGTATGCAAGATATGTACACAAGATCTGACACTCCTACACAATCTATTACTGTAAAAACATCTGTTTGTTCATGCTAACTATTTCATATAAATCTTTCTTCCTTCCTTCCTTCAATTATGGCTTCTTAGTGCTAAGAACTCCCTCTGGTCTCCTCATCAAAATGTACTTTTTTTTCCTGAATCACACTTAGTTTATGCCCTTTCTGCTGAGTAATTAACAAGTACATTTCTCTTCTTTACAAAAGAAACATTTGTTCCTTGATCTATTTCACCTTTTCATTTCAATGCTACATACCTTCTTCAAGACTGAACATAAGATCAACAGAGCTGTGCTTCCTCTAAATTAAGGAAAGCAGATTTATTATATAGCAGTTACCCAAACATTGCTAGGCAAATATGTCTGAATTTGCTTTGAACTTCTGTTTTTGTTAGCAGGATGCAGAAGTTCTATACCATTGTTCACCACCAGGCAGGATAAAATTGGTTTTGTACTATTCCTTAAACATCCCATAACTTTTAGAAGTGTTAAGGCCATAGATAAATCTCCACATCATAAGAAAAAAAATTAAGAAAAAAGAGTGAGACAAAAGCAAGGGAAAGCAATCAGAAGTAGGGTAAGGCAATTAGGGAAGCAGTAGATGATCGGTGCCTGAAAGCTACTGGGGCACAGAGGCTTTTGTTTAAGCTTGGCCATGTACAGTTAATGCTGACACTGAGCTGTATGGGAAAGAACAGACTATTGAGGAATTCCACAGTTACTCCTATTACACAGCAATGAAGTACATGCCTGTTAGAGGTGTTCAGCATTCTAGTCAGAAGACAGAGTTTCTTTGTGACTTGAAAGTAACACAGAAACCCTATTTATATCTTGTTGGTTGTGCTACAGATATGGAAAATAAGGAGAATTGGAATAGCTGTAACTTGTGATGTAATTTTCAGATCCCCTTATTAATAATTTAAGACTCAACCCACTGCAGGAAACAGGAATGTAAGTATTCTGACTTAAAGCATTAAATGACATATTTGAAAATATCACAATTAATTCCAGCATTAGAAGTTAAGAAGCAGCAGAAAAACTAACTTTGGAAATAGGTAGAGAAGTAACAGAATGGGCTACAGTTTTGTCTAAACAGATTCCTTCCCTCAGTGAAGCCATACATTCTAATTCCACATTCAAAATACAATGTACAAAGTGCAGGCACTGCAGACCTGTTTGTTTGGTTTTGGCAGGTTTCAAGTCAAGGGTTTGGGTTTTTTTTTTTATTTTTTAGACAGCTTCTGACCATAAGCAATAGGCAACATTTTGCACCTCAAAAAATCAGGTCCCAGAGCACCTTAATCTACTACTACTCACCGTGTTGCAGAATCATTTAGATTACGCATTGTGGAAAGGTGCTTTCCAAACCAGCTTGAACAACACACAGATTAGTTTCTGAATTGCAAAACAGACAGTGAACAGGAAAAAGGCCACTGCTGGTTTCAAAATCTTAAGTGAAGCATCATAATCACAACTCTGAAGCATGTTTAAAGAGATCAGCTGATAAACATTTGCTGAGTATTAAGAAATGACTCACCTGGGACCAGAATTGTAATAGCAGTCTGCACAGCTTTTCTGATTATGCTGTCCAGGGCAAACATCCAATGTGGCTTAATATTATGATTTCGGAGAATTTTATTGACCTAGTAAGAGAAAATTCAGTTCAGATATTACATACCCCACAACTTAAAATGAGAATATATCTCATCATTACATAAAGTGTTTAAACTTATAGATGCTGTATCCGAGCAGATGATTACAACTATTTCTTGATAGTAACATTATCAACTTCATCCATTTTATCATAAGTCATGCAATGTTTCATGTTTTTCATCAAGTACTGGTTTGTGTGTTAGGTGACTTTTGATGTCAGTGGTACTTAACCTTCATGGCTGTGGAGAGAAATTTCAAAAGAATGCAAGCAAGACAAATAACAAGGACTATGTTATGAAGGGCTTGTAGCTGAAACTAATTAACTTGTTACTTTTTTTGGCATCACCTTCACTGCTTGCTCTGAGCAACACTTGTCTATTCTAAAGTACAATTGTAGGAAATATCAAAGAACTAATGTAATGCTGCTCCTACTTAATTCTGAAACTAGTTAATTAATGTTAGTTTAAACAATTAGGGAACTTCATTTGTGTGCTGTACCATTTTCTCATTCCTTCTACATTGTACTTTGTACAATCAGTATGGTACAATATACAACTGGGTTGCTCCTAACTGCCCACAGGCCTGCTTTCAAACCACTTTTAGCCATATTCTCAGATGCCTCTATGGATGCTCCATGCCACTTGCACAAACATCTCCACCTCACGGAACCATTTTCCAGCTCCCAAACGACAAGGAAATGCCCAGCCAACAGTAAGCAGCAATAGCACAAAACTCAGTGCTGTTTTCCAGGCACAGAAGCAATCCAAAGCAGCAAATTCTGCAGAACTTAAACAGCTGCAGGAATCAAAAAATATAACTATGTTTAGAAAATTATCAACTCACAGCCTTATAAAAAAAGAAGCAACTACTGATCACGAAAAATGTGGCAAAAAGATACTTCACTCTTCCTAAAAAAGGGATTCGTTCAATTCCCTCATATTGTGATAATAACCTCTCTGTAAAAAATGACTGCAGTTACATAAATGATGCCTTCAGAGGATATGTAAAAGTTATTAACCACATTATTTTCACTGCCAAAAAGCAGTAGTATTCAGTAATGCAGCACTTTATACAGGTACCAGCACTGGGTTTGGTTGGGATGGAGTTAATTTTTTTCACAGCAGCCCACATGGTGCTATGTTTCAGACTGGTGACTAAAACAGCCTTGATAACACACGCATGTTTCAGCTACTGCTGAGCAAAGCTTGCACACTGTCAAGGCCGCCTCTGCTTCTTACACTGCCCCAGCACTGAGGGGGCTGGGGGTGGACTAAAGGCTGGAGGGGGACATGGCTGGCACAGCTGGCCTAAGAAATATTCCCTTTGGTGTAAGGTCATGATCAGCAATAAACATGGGGCTGCTTTTTGCAAAGGAGCTGTTGCTCAGTGACTGGCTGGGCACTAGTCTGCTGGTGGTGACTGACTCCTTTTGCAACACTTAAGAGCTTTTTTTTCCCCCCTTTCACTTATTTAACAATCTTTATTTTGACCCACAAGTTTTCCCATTTTTGGTTCTTCCAATTCTCTCCCTCTTCCTGTTGGGAGGGAATGAATGAATGACTGGGTAGGGGCTTTCCTCTACCTGCCAGCCACGGTCAACCCAGCACAGCAGTACCTGTGTCTCCTCATTTCTATTGCCAATGGCCACGAGATGGCACTTGGACACTGTGTTTGGATTCACAGAGCTGTCAGCGGCGCCAGGGGAGCCTGCCCTGGGCCTGACACCTGGACAGCAGCAGACCAAGGGCCCCGAAGGCTTGCCCACTGCCCTCTGAGGCAGCAGAACTTCCCTGTGCAAGCACTTTGCACCTTCCCAAACTGACTGTTTAGCTAAGTGCAGCTTTTTTGAGAACTGAAGAAGCATAATCTAACTTTGTCAAGATCACAACAATCCCTAGTAATATGATTTAGTTATTTATATTACATCACAAAATTACTTTTTCTTGGTTGGTCTGATAAGGAAGTTGTGATTATTAAACATTGTAACCTAAGATCACATTCTTAAGTCCCAAGAGCAAGGCAAATACTTTTCCTCACTTTTAGCAGCACCTCAGTCTCTGCAGCATCTGAGGTCTTGATACTGTCCTGGATTTCAGTGTAGTATTACAGAAATCTACTGTATGGCCAAAAGAATTAAGATTGCACACATATAAAGCAAAGTTTTTCTTCTGACTTTCTCTGTGTTTAGTTAAATAATAGAGAGATAGTAACGAAAGAGACATTTATCAGTTAAAAACCAGCAACTTGTAATGATGAAGTTAACAGAAATTTTTTATTGATAAGAATACAACCCAAGCAATTACTACCAAACAACTGATGCCCAGGAACATCTCTATCAGAACACAAATACAAGTATTTGTACTATTACCCCCTGCATGGTTTTCTTGACTTTGTATGCTTGGTTTTTTTCTTCCAAGTGTCAAAAGAGTATTAATATGAAGCTAAATAGAGAGAGTTGAAAGCATACTCAGAAGAATCAAAGAGAAAACTTTTGATTTGTAGAAAGAGCTCTTTCACAGATTCATTTCACACTTTTTTTTTCATAAACAGCATCTAATTCTTGTTAGTGTAGTCTGTGCAGCAGTTTACATGCTATGCCATCCTTCCTGATAGCTCTTCTACTTGTCAGAGTGCCACGGGTTTAAATTCTAAAAGAATCATCCACCTCAAATGCCTACCTGGATCGTCATTTCATTTTTACTACATGACTTCAGTCTGGACAAGTGATACTCAGCACAACTGCACCCTCCCATGTTCATTATTCATCTTAATCATCAAGCCTAACTGCTTGTGAACTACCATTTAAACACATACCTTAGGAAAACATTTGCTTTTCATAAACTAGCTATTTAAAGGCTGCCCATGCATGTGTTTGGTTGCTCAATGTGAGAAATGATAAATCTTGCATTTATTATTGATAGAAAAGTAACCATTTTAATTCCTCCTTATCCTGCTTATTATAAATTGAAATGAAAATTTCTAGTTTGGCAGAAATCTGCTGCAAATCAAAAATACTAAAATAAGAGTTCAATACAGTACTACAAGGTAGACAGACTGCTATAGGGGGTAATGCACTAGTTTGTAAGAGAAGTTTAAGAGATCTGCATTTATGTAGGATAAGCCTGAAACTCATTGTTGGTCTTATTTCCCAGAACACCTTCCAAAATAAGATTTTTTAAAAAAGCTTTCCTGCTTTACTATTACGACACAATATTCACACAATTACGTTGAACCCTATATCTTTAATCAGCAAAACCTCAGTAGTGTTCGGGGTCTGTGTCCTGCCAAAGGATCACAAGGCAACCAAACCAAGTCACTGCTGTGGGCTCAGATTTCGCTATTACAGGTTCAAAGCCCTCAAATGTTATTGTTTCAGTAACTCTGGGTGGAAGTTAAGCAAGTTCTGTTTGGTCCTAGTTTGTTTAGGTTTTTTTTAGTTTAGGTGCACAAATTTCTTAGTAAAAATGACAACTTACAGCATCTTGAAAACCAAAGAGCACAAGCTGCACTTGACTGATACCGTGGCTGTCAAAGTCTAACTCCAGCTTCAATTTTGAAAGCGTGGTTGCAATGATTTTGCGATCAGTGGACCGTACGAACTCTCTGAGGCTGGAAACGAGCGTTGTGATGTGTTCCCATTTCAGCTTGGGTTCTTCAGCTCCCTGACAGAAGAGAGAGGAGAAGAAATAGTTTTGATAGTCATCTTCTGAAACATACACCCAGAAGGACTTCAGCCAATAATGTCAGTTGGCAATATGGGTTTTCAGAAACTCTGCTGCTATGGTTAAGGGAAAGGTGCAGCTGCAGGTCAGGTACCGGTGGCAGCATAACTGCAGCAGCACAGAGCTCTGTGGCTGAGCTCCCTGGTACCACAGGTATGATGTACACCTGATGAACAAGTAGCTGACTTCATTTTACACCAGTTGCTGAAGAATATGTACACACTACAGTGTGTATGTTTCTTTGTGCAGCAATGAAAAGATATGAATAAATACACTGTGCACTGGAAACTACAAATTGCTCTTAACTGCAAGCACACACATACTTTGCAGTGCTTCTAGTTTCTCTGTGCCCCTCAGAGACGATGTGCAAAGTCCTACAGCAGCATTTAAAAGAAGGGATTAGTCAACGTTATGCAGGAGGCTCACAGAGGGACTGGTTGTTTCTTATATAATTTCCTTATTTCCCTTAATACAGAACTTCTACACTTAGCTGTTCTTAAAGCAAGTCTACAAAGATCTCACCTTTTTAGTATAAATATTCATATGCCTATTTTTGAAAGCTTTTGTGTTTTTGCATGAGCTACCAAAGTGAAAAGTTCAAAAGCATTCATCAGAAAAAACAGCCTAAGTAACTAGGAAGCAGAGCACTGTATTTGCTCTCATAAGCAAAGTTATGCTGCCTGAATGCAAATTTCAATTCCAAATCCTAAAATTAAGACAGGGTTGTTGTTCAACATGAAGTATTAGATGTTTATTCCAAAGGAAGTTAAGTAAATATTTATATAGGCTAAGGATATCCAACATTGATTTCTGTAAGAGAAGGGCATACGGTGTTTGGTTCTATTGCATTTGCCGGTTTTATGTCATGAATGTTATGGCTGGCCAGACATCAAGAACTCTTGTTTGCCAGTAACACTGAGCTTTTAACTACAGTCAATTAATTCTGATCAGGATGAAACAAAGATAATTTGATTACTTGAGAAAGAAGCTTAAAAAAAAAGCAAAAGTTCTAGAGCAAAGATACCACAGACTAAAACATGCATCTGAGATAAAAGATCCTAGCCTCTGATCTTGATCTGCTTTGGAGAATTCACCTGATGATTTTCTATATGGAAGTGGATCTCTCACAGTTCTGCAGTAGCCCATCTTCTTTTCATGTAAATAATTAAAAAGCCATTAGGGCAGATAGGTAAATGCACACTGTAGCCCTGGACTAAAAGATCCAAGTCCATCAAGGCATAGGCACTATGGGGACAGGACAAGCAGTACGACTTGCTAATTAGAAACAGTGCCGCATTTTGTGAGGGGCATTCTCCTCCCCTAGCCATCACACCCAATGGCTTCATCGAAACCTTTCTTGTGAAAAGCCTTTGTGAAGAGAAAAACTTTATCAAATCCTAAATCCTGATGAGGTCTAACAGGGAAGTCAGGCTTGTTCTATTAGTAATTTCTTGCATTTCTCAAGGCAGAAAACAGTCTTTGGGAGTCAGAGCTCTGCATCCTTTTGGAGGGCGGCCAGGCCCATGAACATGAGCTTTGAACTCTTTGGCTCTAAAATTCTATGTCTCTGCTTCTCACTCAGGCTGTTCCAGCCCCAGCTGAGAAAGACATGAAACACAGAGCACATTGTCTGGGATTTGTGATTGAGTTTCAGCCTCTCATGATCATTACTTGCATACACATGCAAAAACTGTGTCTGTTACAGCAACACTCTCGCAAATCACAGATCACAGGTATCTCTCTCACTGCCTTATCTTTTAACACTTTCTGTAGTTACCAGGATAGCTGCAGGTTACTCTCTCCCCCCTCCCAAGAGTTAGAAGCTATTTTTATTTGCATGGCAGCAATTTCCAATTACGTTAACTGTAGTACATACATAATAATCATATTGGTTTGCATCAGTTTCTAAACATTAGTATGTTTAGAAGATGAGTTGTTACGTTCTATACAAACATGTTTTAGACCAGCAACACTTTGCCTTGAGAATGAAGTGAATCAATTAACTACTAACACACACATAAACAGGAACAAAAAATCCTGTCATCCAATTATAGTGTTGCAACATTGAGTAGTGTGGTCATGACCTGTTATTTCTTCAGTGTTGTCCTGAACTGATACATCATCTTAATGAATCATCCCCACAAAGGAGTGCCAAAAGGTCACTCTGCAATTATTTTGTTGTTTGCTGTAGTTCCCATTACTCTATCTTCCCTCCATATGTGGTCCAACTGCGCTGCAGAATAGCTGCAATTTGTTTTCTCCCTAGCCCCCTCTTTCCCTTGTTGTGGCTGTTGGCTAGAAGGCAATGGTGTATCAATCAGCCTCATTCTTTCTGTACAATATTCTAACATAAGGTCAGAGCAGGCCAAATGACCCAAACTTCCCTCTGTCAAACCAGTCAGCCAGAACACAGAACTTTAAAAGGGGTTCAAGATAATCCACTCCTGGAGATGATCTACCTTATGTGAGTAGGCCTGACTCAAATTTGAAATTTGAGTCCAATTTGAAAAACACTGTCAAAATAGAGTATCATGAAAACATGTTTTTTTGTTGTCTTCCCAGCACTAATACCCAGGTATATACATAGTGATTACAAACAAAAAAGGCAGATGTAATGCAGCATAAACAAATTCAAAGGCTATTTTTAATAGCCCAAATAAAACAGTAACTGTGAAAGCTTACATGGAGTATGCTTTCTAGTTTAATCAAAATTTATTTTTTAATTGCTTTACTATGTTTAATTTCAAGAGTTCCAGGTAAGTGCAGAGAAGTCTTAAAATTCCATAAAATTCTTGCTGCCCTCCGAAATTACCTGAGTCAAAGCTTCCATCAGGTTCCTCACCACCTGCTCTTGGTCCTCAGTTAATATCCTGTGGAGGGTGGCTCTCCTTTCACTATCCTTCTTCAGCATGAAAAACCCAGAATCTTTCTCTTCAGGTGAAGGAGGTGCACTGTGATCCTCAAAATGTTCATCTGGGATGCTGAATGAAGACACTCAGTGAAAAGAAACGTTATAAAAACCCTCCCAATGCACACATTCCTAATCTACTGTGTAAAAAAATGTCAGGTATCTCCTTACCTCAGAAAAAGGGACCGGATTCCCTTCCCATCTTTTTCTCCACAGGATTTGGCTCTTGTTTTGAAAGAGAATGGATCTATTTTTAATTCTGTATCAGGTGAGACAGAACCATACTCACTGCTGCTACTTGTATCTTCCACCAGAACAGGGACAGGTAAGGATATACTCCGAAGATACTCTATTTGTACAGGAATATTCAGAAATCAGGATTTAGTAATACCATCAGAGTTTTGAAGCGAACATTATTTTTTCAGAGGAGACAGAAAAACTCCAGCCTTCCCACACACCAATACAAAATATTAGAAAAAAATTGTCAAAAAACTTTTAAAGCTTATTTTCTGGAGTAGAGTTATCTTTCAGGTATGTTTTTATTCCTGAAAGATGGAAATGCTGGGCTTCTTGTGAGTTCACTTACAGAACTTCAACACTGAAGTGAACATGCATCTCCTGTCTTCCAGCATTAGGAAAATGTTTCTATAGAGTAAGTCGTCCAAGCACCTTCCAAGATCTTAATTTTATAGGTGTATATAAATATATATATAATTTATATATACACTACATGTAAATATATATACTATAACACATATAAGATACACTTCTTCATCAGATTAACTTGAGCAAATTTAATTAATTCATAATCTTTGACTAATAACAATACACATGCAGTTAAGTCAGAACTTTTAGTTTTAAATCGAGAGCACACATTACGGCTGCAGGAAACTACTCATATCTATTCCACATGTGCACATTTCAAAATGTACTTTGATACCAATTCAGCATGAAGGTAACTATGTGTGTGTTCAGTTCCCTTCTGCACTCTCCCAGTTCATTTCCTGAAAGAGATGAGTATCCTGTATCCTGGTCTGACAAGGGGTCTCAAATGCATTCTGATTTTTCAGTTATAGAATTCAGTCTAATAAAAATCTGTGTTCTTTTTCTCCACAAACCTTGGCTCTCTTGCTATTGTAAAGCAGCCAATGCATTTCCATCAAATGTCCCCATAAACAACAGCACAGCCCTTCAAGCCTGTATCACCCACCTGCCTGGGCAATTAAGCCACAGGCTGGTAGGATTAAAAACAGCAGCTCAGCTATGCACGATGAATTAGATGCTCCTAACAGACAGAGGTCACTTATTTTCATAATTGTGACCACTTTTCTCTTTCCAACTTTTTAGTGTTGACAAATTATACCAGAATAAGTGATAACTACAGTATCTACATAGGTATGTCTTTGATAGAGAAGTAGGTTAAAACTCACCGTTTGTGTTAGCTGAAAGGACTGTGTGAGAAAAGCAAAGAAAAAAATAAAGTTAATTATGCTGAAATTAACTGAGAAAATAAGCATAGTCTAAAGGGTAACTTCCCATTTTCATGGACTATCTCAATTCTCCTGTCTGCAGCCTCCAAAAGTGTAATTTATTGCAATTTAATTTTATTCTGAGGGGGTGGAAACCACATTAAAATTGATCATCTAACATCATCTCCCTTACCTGATATTTTTATTTCTTTAAGTATCATGATAAAAATATATAGAAGATATTTTCCTAAGTATACATCCATACACCATAGAATATGTTATTCCTGCTCTCAAAACTCCTTTGCTACTTTCCATAATGCAGAACACTGCAGGAAATGAAGATTTCCTGAAAATGAAATGTCATGAAGCAAAAATAATGCAGTGTATGCACATTTTCTATGGGACAAAGATTATTTTGCTTATGTAGAAAACTCCACTGAGGTTTAATAGCACGTTCTAACCTACACTAAATATACTCTATGTAAATATTCTTTCAGTGAAAACATATGCAAATTAAAAACCAGACAAAATTGAAACAAAAACCCAACAACCATAAAAGCTGCACAAAATCACAGACTTTTAGAAACCTTATTAGAAATATTTACATAAATTGACTTCTGTGACAACATGATAACTGAATTCTGCTACAAAGGTGTTTCTGCAGTAAGCTGCTGGTACAGAAGGTTACAACTGAGCATTCACCTGGGATGGAGATCTGCTGTGTTCATCTGAAAGACTAAATCAGCAGCTTCAGGAAACAGTACCATGGGCAAGAGAAAACTGCCAGATTGAATGTAGCAATGCTTACCTGAGAGCTTTGAAGGAGACTTTCTTTTCTTGCTTGAAACCTTCAAGAATTCATCTATAAGTAGCTCATGAGCAAAAGCTCGTTTATCAGGATCAGGTTCAAAGCAACGCAGTATGAAAGCCTTGGCTTCTGCAGACATGGATTCAGGAATTTCTGGGTGTATTTTAAACATCCCCACCTGAGACAAATAAAGGGAGAGACAATGGCCTAAACTGTTCTGCCCCCAAACACTAAACAACATCAAAAAACTGTTCAGATTGTAGAAGTGGTATATTGTTCTCAGGTTTTTATACTAATTTTATTCAACTAGTTTATTAATTCAGAGAAAAAAAAAAACAAAACCCATTACAAATGGCATAAGTGGTTACATGTAAAAACACCACAACCATAAGTAGAGGCTCTCACAAAGCAGAAAACTGCTTCTTTTCTCAGTTTTGTGTTGTTTTTTTCTTAAACACCCAGGCTGCTGAATAGCTGCTATCTCTCTATTAATCTATTCAAAAGTACACAGCACTCCCTCTCAGCTGAACCAGATTATTGTTCTTAACATCCTCACAATCCAAGCACTTAGTTTATCTTCTTTTCTTGCAACCTCTAATTCCAGCTTCTCCAAAACAGTCGTCAGATTTCCTGTGTTTAGAAAAACAAGTCTGAGCTGTAAAAGGAGGATGTCTGACCTTAAACATGGCTGCTTGTGGTTCTCCCAGTTCATAAAATGGGGGTTTCCCTGTAGCCATCTCAATGATTGTGCAGCCCAAAGACCAGATGTCTGCAGCCTTCCCATAGCCACGTGGCCCTTTGTCTATGATCTCTGGCGCCATATACTGGAGGGTACCTGTTTAAAACACACTCTTTTTTGTTTACTTAGGTGTATTAATGCTGCAAATAGACAGCTAAAGGACAACAGGAACAAAATGACTGAGAAGTGAGCAATAGCAGAAGAGTTTAAAAAAATCCCCTTTTATCCCCAAAATCCAAAAACTTCCATATGCATGCTATATGAAACTCAAAATACTACTCAAGATATTACTTGTGATAAAAGCATTTGATACCATCTGCCGATCTGGATATCGTTTTTCAAAGTCAATAACAATTATTAAATGTTTCAATGAGCTTTGGATCAGACATGGCTTTCATTTATTTTTTTATACCTTAAGATTAAAATTTGGGAAAGCATTTTGAATTGTACCCAGAGGAAAAGGAAGAGAAACCTGAAACCTTAAGCTAAGAGAGTATGTGATATGAACGTTTTCTTCTGAAGTAGGGGAATCAACCTGACATATCATTCTGCATTCTGTTCCTTTTACAGAAGAAATGGAAGAGTGAAGGATGGAATTAAAATAACAGTCTCTTCACATTTTACATAATTATTTAATGCAGTGCCACTGCATGATTTAACACCAAATCAAATTATCAAGAAGAAGGAGGAGCAACTTAATGACAGGTTCTGTAGATAAGCGATTCTGAAGATGAAGCCAGGATGTCCAAGGAAATCATGAAAGAAAAAAGACCAGCAAGATGAAAAAGCCATGCTCACAAAGGAGATAGACTCAAATAAAGCACAGGAGAGACATAGCTCTTCTCTTGTAGAGGACTTTGATGTCACAAGCGGAACATCCAAAATGGCATTCTCTTTGAATGGTGCATACAAGTACAGCTTATAGCTTAAGATCATATATCCAAAAGTTATTCTTCCAGTAACCTTTTATACTGATTTGAAGTCAATGAAAGTTCAGCATCTGTGGATTCTGACCCTAAATACACAGTTCGAGTGAGGATAAGAAAATCTCCTCAGGGAACATACCAGTGAAAGTCTCAGTACAAGGATTGATTCCTGCAAGTCTCTTTGACGTTCCAAAGTCCGAAATCTTTAACACTCCACTGTATGTGTTGATAAGCACGTTATCACCCTGAGGAAAAGAACAGCAGAGCAATTATTTTTCTCTGCAGACCCTTCATCTAAGACTTTTTGCATAACCTGTTTCTACAATGCACTCTTTACTAAGTGACTTCTTAACAGAGATGAAAGGGAAATCAGCAGTGTTCCTGCCTTATGCAATCCCATTAACAGAAACTTCATCTCAAAGTGAATTTCCCCTCTTACCAGATGGAATTCAGTTAAAGAATAGTAAAAGAGGAAAAAAGGCTATTTTTTAAGAAAACAATCCAAACATTTTTTTTCATCTGCAATCTCCTTGGAAAATAACTTGCTAATTATCCCATCCACAATCTTCTTCACTTTGATCAGATTTTATGAAAGTTCAGTCATGTCTTCAAAAACAGGAAAAAAAGTATCTACTTTATCACATTTTAAGTTGTTACATGTCAATTTTTCCTAAAATAAAAAAATCTTCAAACATATTTTGTTGGTGCAAATTGAAATCAACAATGGTTCACCTATCTAACCCATGGTTCAGAATAGCAGAGAGTTTTAGAAAAAAAAGTTTTTAAATTACAGGACAAATAAATGACTATGCAGTTACATAACACTATCAATTCTCTGCAAATTCTTACCTTTATGTCTCGATGCACTATTTGATTATCGTGGAGGTATTTTAATCCTTCAAGAATCTGCTTGGTGTAAAAGCCAATTGTCTGCTCATTATTTTTTAATGGTCCCCATTTTGATCGTAGAAGAGCAGAAAGACTGCCTATCATTTTGGAGAGCAAAAAGTGAGATTAAAAATCCAATTAAATTCTGCCTTCCTCCCCAAAGGAAAAAAGTAACAACAAACATCAATCCCAATCCAAGTGTAGCCATCTCATCTATAACCAAAGTCCTCTCCAATCAAATGCTTACTTGCATCACCACTGGCCTGAGCAATTAGAGTGTCAGTATCTCCACTGGCCTCAGCTGCAGCAGAGAAGTGTATGCTTCCTCAAGCACACAAAGCAGAACCCATTTAATCAATATGCCCACCTCCCTCCTATGCCTGGAGAGAAGTTTTCTCAGGAATGTTGTAAAAGCGTGAAAAAGGATGGATGCGCATATGTACATACAGCAGCTCCACAGTTTCAGAAAAAGCTAAGCTCAAGAAGTGGGATTTTAGTTGTGTCTGGCTGCTGTGAGCTCTTTAGTCACAAACAGAAGCAACAATCACCGATCCTGTTGCTCGTGCTATGTACCACCAGAGGCTGGCTATGGTTCTTCTGGTAGGATGAGCACAGATCATCTCTATCTTGTGTTGGGTTTGCATGGAAAATGTTTGGTAGCAGGAGGGCTGCTGGGGGGGATTCTGTGAGGGGCAGCTGGAAGCTTCCCTTGTGTCTGATTGAGCCAATGCCAGATGCTTCTGGCCACTGGCTGAGCCCATCAGCAACAGTGGCAATGCCTCTGGGGTAACAGATGGGAAAAAAATACGTGCAACAATTGCAACCAGAGTGAGAAGTGAGACTATGTGAGAGCAACAGCCCTGCAGATACCAAGGTCAGCAAAGAAGGAGGGGAAAGAGGTGCTCCAGGTGCACCAGAGCAGAGATTCCCCTGCTGCCCATGGTGAAGACCTCAGTGATAAAGAATGTCCCCCTGAAGCCCATGAAGGTCCCTGAGCTAGAGGAGGTGGTTGCCCAAAGAAGCCAGCCTGGGAGACCATGGGAAGCTCATGCTTGAGCAGGCTCCTGTCAGGACCTGTGGCCCCATGGGGAGAGGAACCCATGCTGGAGCAGGTTTGCTGGCAGGACTTGTGACCCCTGGGGGACCCACACCATTCCTGAAGGACTGCACTCCATGGAAGGGATCCACACCTGGGCAGTTCATGAAGAACTGAAGCCCATGGGAAGGACTTGCATTGGAGAAGTTCATGGAGGACTGTTTCCCTTGGAAGCGACCCCATCCATGCTGGAGCAGGGTAAGGAAGTGAGGAGTCCTCCCCTTGAGGAGGAAGGAGTGACAATTTTGATGAACTGACCACATTCCCCATCCCCCTGCATCATTGGTAGGAGAAGGCAGAGAAAATCCTAAGTGAATTAAAGCCCAGAAAGGAGGGAGGGTAGGGGGAACGTGTTTCTAAGATTTGGCTTTATATCTAATTATCCCACTCTGATTGGGTTGACAATGAATTAAATTAGTGTCTCCAAGTCAAGCCCATTTTGCCTGCAGTGGTAACTGATGAGTGATCTCTCCCTACCCTTACCATGACCCATGAGCCTTGTATTGTATTTTCTCTCCCCTATCCAGCTGAGGAGCAGAGTGACAGACTAGCTTTGGTGGGCACCTGGGATGCAGCCAGGGTCAGTCCACCACTGATCTGTAGGTAAAAGGAGCTCGCTCACCTGCTAGAGCAATGATCTGAGCTTTGTCTGTAGCACACCCTATCTAACTACTGAAGGAGATGCCTCAAGCAGTTTGAAGACACAGTTTTCCCCACTGATTTCAGAAAGAGACACTATAGAGTATTACATCTGTATGAAATATGTCTCATGGCCCTATTAAAGGTTTTCATACTTTTAAAATGCGAAAAAAACCAAACAAACCCCTCAACCACCAAACCAGTCTCCCCCAAAACTTACCACCTGGCACCTGTTCCATAAATATTTTGATGAAGCCATTCTCACTAAGAGAACCTAAATACTGGACAATGTTCTTATGTTTGAGATGCTTATGCAAAGCTATTTCTTCATGCAGAGGTTGGGAGTACCTGGAAAGCAAAGGAGCAGTTTATTCTTCATCTCGATGAAGAAAGCCTTGAAACAGCTTACATTGAAAATGACTACTACATACAAAAATAATATGTAATCATATGTAAATACAAATAACATATATAAGAAATATATAATATTGTGTATTCATACACAGAAAATGTTACAAATGCACATAGAGTGAGGAAAACAAAATTTATGGAAAATAAACTCCACTCCAGTCTAACTCCAAGAGAATAAACAGTTGTGACAGTGTTTGAATTCATGTTGGTGCCAAAGTGAACTAGTAAACTATAAAACTAGTGTATAAACAAAAACACCTCAATAATGCAAATGAATCACCATTTAGATTTTAATTAAAGTAGAAGTCTTTGCTGAAGGCAAGATGGGATATCACAGTAAGAAAACAGAAATCACTAATGGAGAGATATTTTGAAGAACAAATCAAAAAAATTTCATCAAATGCAATTTAGTCCAAGGCAGAGTATTTTTTCAGAGATAAGCTTTTCAACAGCCTTTTTGCCAAGAAAGTTTCTGGAGTCAGGATCTTTCTCCAGTATGGAACACCACCAGAGCTCAGCAGCTGACGTGCTGAACTGATGTATTAGGTCTACCCTGACGCTCTTCCTAACTTAGGCCTGCCCTAACACTTCCTCTTGGAGGTGGGTCAGCTGCCAGATTTTGTGTATTTTCTGTGTATTTCTGGCAAAATGTAGACAATATGCTGACAGTCTGGTGGCTATCTTCTCTAAAGCACTAACACCTGTGGCAACACTTTCAGAGTAGCTGAAATAGATGATGGACACAGACTTCTTCTGTCAGTCCAAATGTGAAAAGTAGTTGCAGCATTTGCAATTGAAATTGTTATGGGAAAAGTACCTCTGACTTCCACTCCCTTTTAGCACAGGTAGCAATCACTCCCTCAAAGAGCATCAAGCTACTAGTGGAGGTTGAACTCTTAAAAAAGTGTAGGGGAAAGAAAAAAAAAAAGTAGTCATCTGAAAATCCCACTGGAGAAAAACTGTTGCAGAAAATAATTATTTGGCTAATGAAAAGTATGATTATGTAACTCTGAGTCTGTTTACTAAAAACTAATTTGAGTTTTGCCTTACCTCTCTACATGATTATAAAGATTCTGACAACACAAAGATTGTATTCCTGAGTTCTGTTAATGAGATGTTAATTCTGAGCAGCAGCAGCATGACCATTATAATTCTTTTCCCTGCACTTTTAAAAAGCACAGTTGAGACTTGAGCAACTAAAATAATTTTGCAAATAAAATAAAGCCATCAGAAAATTTTTCACTAGGATGAAGCATTTTTTATTTTAGAACTTAGTCACTAGGAGACTTTAAATGGTATGAACAAAACTTCTTATCATCATAGAGTGGCTGGAGTTAAGGAGAGATTTTAAAGCTCCAACCCTCCTGACATGGGCAGGGACACCTCCCACTAGACCAAGCTGCTCAAGGCTTTATCCAAGCTGGCCTTGTCAGTCACTCTTTCCCTATCTGCCACTGCTGTAACCCTGCCACAGAAGGCCACCAAATTTGTTAGGCGTGATTTTCCCTTAGTGTTGCTGTGTCTGCTGTCACCAATCACCTCATTATTTTCCATGTGCCTTAGCACAGTTTTAAAAAGGACCTGTTCCAGGATCATATTCAGCATAGAGGTGAGACTGACTGACCTTTAGTTCCCTGGGTCTTTCTTATTCCCTTTTTAAAAACGGGGTGGGGGGGGGGGGGAAGAGGGGGTTTATTTCCCGTTTCCAGTAAGTGGGAACCCATGGATGTAACTCTTCAGGCACCATGGACTTGTCCATGTTCAAGGTCCTCAGATGGTCTCAAACTTGATCTTCTACAGTGGGTGCTTTTTTATTTTCCCAATCCCTGCCTTTGCCTCCTGTGACTTGGGCAGTGTGGCTGGAGCACTTGTTGAAGATTAAGGCAAAAAAGCTGTCAAGTACCTCAGCCTTCTAATGTCCTGGATAACCAGGTTTCCCGTTTCCTTCTGGAGACAGTCCACATTTTCCCTAGCCTTCCTTTTATCACCATTGTACTTACAGAAGCTTTTCATGATGCCCTTGACATCCCTGGCCAGATTTGATTCTATTAGGTACTTTAGCTTTCCTAACCTGATCCCTGGCTCCTCAGACAATATCCAATTTTTCTGCATTCCTCCCAGGCTACATGTCCTTGCTTCCACCCTTTGTAGGCTTCCTTTTTGTGTCTGAGTTTTCCAGGAGATGCTTGTTCCTTCACACAGGTGTCCTGGCTTTTTTTCCTGATTTCCTCTTTGTTGGAATGCAGAATGTGTCTCTGTAGTCTAACATTTCCTGACAAGTAAATTATTCAATAGCTTTTATTCAACATATAGCAAAATTGAAGACTCACCTCTTTTTGCACAGAAATACTTCAATTTCCAGCCCTGCTCTGACCCAGAACTTAAATATTTTTTTACAAATTCAAAAGATGGTAATCCTTACTTTTAAAATGATACAAACTAACTTCAGAGATTGTTCTCTTTCTATAGACTTCTTTCAAAGTGAGAAAAGATCAGGTTACAATTAACCAGAAGTGAATTACTACATTTTTCTTACTTTGCCATTAAAAGAATAATACTTGAAATTAATTCTGGAAGCCTCTAAACATTTTTGAGAGCTTAGATGAAAGACTGACAGCTTCCTAGTAATCTCTTTTGTGGTATGCTTTGCACACGGAACCTGAAACCGTTTCCATTGAAAATTGTTTAAAAATGTGTATTGGAGAAGAAAAATCTGGATTTTTTTTCCTTTAAAGTAGTTACTGCTGTATTCAGGCTATCTTTCTATTAACCACAGTTGTTACAAACAAATTTCTTCTAACATACACAAAACTTCCAACTATTTTGAGTCAAGAGATTGTTTTATATAATGAGGCCATATTTTCTGGGAAATTATAACATATATTGAAGTTCAGTTTGGAATAGCAATGTAGAGGATGGAAGGACGCTCCATAATCTAAGTTTTAGCACCTTTAATATATTATGAGAATGGAAAAATTATTAGACCACATATCCATTTGAACAGCCAATCTATAAATGAATTCCAAAAGATTTAGAAGTGATAATTTTTAAATGTCAAAGAAAAAACCAAGTCAGAGCAGAATAACCAAAGGAAAGCCCACAAGACAGACCCTGAAAAAGAAACTGAGATAAGCCTGACAGTTTAATACAGTCAGTTTCACTTAAAAACTCTTAACTTTAGATTTCATATCACTTTTATCACAATATTTGTGGAAATCTACATATACAAAATAGGATATACTGGAAGTCTTCAGATACAAAAATACTAAGGACTTGAAGTGCCTGGTCCTTACATGGCAACCTTTGTACAGGAGAGAGAGTTACTCACACAGAAACTTCGCATTAAAAAAAAAAAATTAACAAAGAGATAATTCTACATGCTTTAGTCTAATGTTATGAGGCTTCAAAACGGTGCAAAAACAAGAAAGAAAAACGTCTTTATCAATAATTCAGGCTCAGAGTTTTAAAGGACTGCACAAATCATGAATTCCAATAGGTCTTTTATAAGGACATGCCTGAGTATGTATAAGTAGATAGGGCTCATCACCAGATGTTTGAGAGAGATTCTGCACTTCATGGTTCTTTTTTGTTTGGTTTTGTTTTGTTTTAAAGAAAAAATACTAGTACCAAATCCAGCAAACATCTAAATTCTCATTTGTGATCACAATCTACTCCACTGCTTGGAAATATCTAGTTACAAAGATAGGGAACACCACTATATACCACAGACAGGTAATTTATTGGCAGCTTTGTAGAAGAGGCACTCCTTGATCTGCAAATTAATCAACCACATTAATGATGAAATCATGTAATACACATAATTTGGAATTAGCCACAGTTAATTTACCTGCTGTCTCTCTCTGGGATTTCTTTAATAGCAATTCTGACTTGATTGCTCAAATCTCGTCCTGCGTACACAATGCCGTACGTTCCTTTTCCCAGAATGACCCGCTCACCATTCTCATCATACTCATAATCATACTGCAAAGCAAACAACAACATGAATGGAACAGAAGGATAACATTTATTCCATCTGACCCTGCCACCATAACTAAGGCATCTAGGATGCTAGTAGCTTTCTGCCGAACGCAGAGGAGAGAGAAGAACACTTTAAGACGACAGCTGGGATGCTGTGCAGACACACCTATGTTTCCCCAGCGGCTTCTAAGGCAGCCTTTCCAGGGAGGAGCGCAAAGCTGAGCCAAGCCGGCCCGTCCCCGGCCAGAGCAGCTCCGCTCCGTGCCTCGGTGAGCAGCGCCCGCAGCTCCGCGGGCAGGCGCTCGGCAGCCGCAGCCGACGACAGAGGGCACTCCGCGCCAGGCGGAGAGCCCGGCTCCTGCCCAGGCACAGGGAGCAAGGCAGGACACGCTTCATTCCTCCCAGGGGCTCTCCTGACCTCCGCACAGCTTCCAAAACCAGCACAGCCTCAATTCTGACGCTACCAGGTCTGCCGGCAGACTGTGCCAATGGAAGTTAGTCAGGGCTGCAGTGCATTGAGCGTGGTTTCGGCTGAGCTTGAATTTCAAAGGGTTTAAGGCCAGTCCAAAAACGTTTGTTAGAGGGATTACCTGATTTGTCCTCTTGTGTAACACAGACATATAACTTCACAAGTTCACTCCTGTGCTAAATCCAGTAGCTTAGGCCTAGTTAAAGTATTTTTTATTTTCTTCTATATAAAGATGGCTATTTTTTTAATAAAAGAGAGAATCCACTACTTCTTTTAGTAGTTTGTTTCAACAATGAATTATTCTCATGGTAAAGTCATGCCTCTTAATTCAATTTTTTTGGTGTCACTATTTAATTACATTTTTATTCAACAGATTAAAGAAACCATTAGCACATTGCTGTTCTTACAGTAAAAATACCCGCTGTAATCAAGTCACCCACTGCTTTTCTTCTTGCTAAAATAAACAAACAGGCACCCTAAGGTTCTCAATAGAGGCTCTTTTTCTATGCCGCAAGTCACCCTGGTGATTTCCCTTTGTCCAGTCTCCGATTTCAGAGACAGAATGTTATAAAATGTGCTATAAATGTGTTATAAAATGCCAACATCAAAACTGGGACGAGGGCTGTCTGAATTCATTACACAGCACTGACTCTCTCAGTTAGTTATGGATGTCTCTAGAGCTTCGGAACACCAGATTTTGATGTGATAGGACAGGGGCTTAGGTATTCTATCCTACTCCCTGCCACCTCAAAGAAAGCTTAAACACCTTAAGTGCTGCATTGCACCCAATGGCCTGGTACTCTCTTTCCAGCTATGTGTGTGTTCAGATAAAACTCCAGGTGAGAACACAGTGTACTCACAGTAGGGGCACCCTAAGCTTCAGTGGAAGTCTGTGGGCTAAGGGTATAAAAGAGACTCCCAGCAGCACCAACATCATCACCTGACTTGATTCTGCTGCTCACTGCTGTGCTGCCTACAGACAGTCGCTGGCCAGGACAAACCTTCCCTACTGCAGTTATAGCATTACTTGTGCAGATAATCTGCCAATAATGGAAGTGCACACGATTCCAGTGATGCCTGAAACAGACTTTAAAAACAGTCAGACAAACTGTCTTTAAAACTTAAACAGATCCTAGTGCTGCCTGACTCTGAATACACTCTGAAGTAACTGTTTCAAGAGCTGCTCTGCAGTAAGCATGACTGCAGAACTCCAAAGCTGTGTACCTTCTAAAGCCAGTTCACTAACTGAAATACGAGAGATTTAGCTATGCTGGTACTAAAAACTACATGAGGACCTTTACAAGGAAGCATTAATAGATAAACATTAGAGGAAAAAATTGTGTAAAGAGTAGTTTCACTAATTTCTCTGGAAAAGGGATTAATAATTTACTTCAGCAAAGTACTAGACTAGAAGCCCATAATTTTGTATGTTGGGAGAAAAAAAAGTACAAGTACCTCTAGAGAGTCTCCATCACATTCCCCTTCCTCTGTAGTCTTCCCCATTTCTTCAGTGATACTGTTCACCATGTCAAAAAATCTGTACAAGAAAAAAAAATAAAAGGAGAGAAAAAAAGCAAACATACACTTGAGAAAATAACTGGAGACAGTATAGGAACAAAGTAATGAATGGACCAAGAGAGGACTTAAATACAGTAAGTATTATTTTATATAATTACATATTATGTAATAATAATGTATATATAAGTATATATATAAATGTTATTTATACAATAAGTATAATTTCAGTGTATAAGTTTGCTTGTCAGAAGAAAAATTTTGTTTGCATGGAGATTTAACCCTCAAAATCTGAAGTTTTTCTACTTCTTTTATATGTACAAGAAATCCATGATATCTGAAATTATTAATGGAATTAATATTTCAAAATCTACAGCTCGGTTTAAATTCTTATCCTATACCACCACTTCTTCATGTACATTGAAAGAACTGAAGCATCATGAGAAGTGCCAGGAAGTCTTGCTACATTTGGAAGAGGTTTTGTAGTGTAGGAATGCTAGCTTTAAGTTTTTCCTTGAATGAAAAGGATGTCTATTTCATAACTTTTCATTTAAAAAATACTATTATATATGACTTCTATCCTTTTGAAAGAATGAAAGTGCAAAAACCATGTTGTGCTAACCATATTGCTTACTCATCTCTTAAGAAGAGCTCAGATGTAAAGGGGAATGAACACGGCAAAAGAACCTATATGAACTGGAATGGATGAAAGAACAAGCTGGAGACTGGGCTGTGAGGTGGCCCCAGTCATTAATAGACAGTACTGCAGTGATTTTAGGTGAAGTTGCAGCCTTTTTTAGCACAAAAAGATGTGACATTTCCTCTGGCAATGCCTCCAGGATCAATTCAACACCACAGCCTTAAGCTTATGGAGCAGAAACACAGATTAGAGAAACCCCTAATTTTGCGCAACAAACCTTTGCCAAATTTCCTGCAGGGACACAGGTACAAACTTATGTAAACACATGCTAATGTAAAGGCAATCAAGTGTGCTTCTTCGTAATTGTAAATAAAAATATATTTACAGAGAAATCTTGACCTTGTTACTCCAAATGTTCCCACTTCAGAAAGTCCTCCTAACGTTTAGGATGCTTTGTTGAACTGAGGGCACACACTTTTAGTAAGCTGTAATATTGTAAGTATTACAAAACTAATCCTAGAAATGTGTGTGTAAAAAAATAATTAGATTGATAATTGTATTTGTTTCTGATGTTTGCCTGAGCTTGCTCTTTGACCCTTCATACATCAGATCTCCAGAGTACCATCTATTAAGCTTTCCCACAAAAAGATGCTGATCACCGAGGACACTCAGATCTACTGTCAGCATAGTTCTGAAACAGTCAGGCCCTGTTGTGCATGCAGACACCATCTACCCCATTACAGGCCATGTTTTTTTCTGAAATAACAGCAGTGACCCACCTTCTACAATGAAGTTCTGTGCAGAAGTAGATTTGGAAGTCATCTGAGTTGTGCAGCACGTACAAGAAACAGCATCGTTCTTCAAACTTTGAAATGCTGAAAGAACAGCCAAGAAAGTTACCGGAAAGATGCATTTAGACTTCTGCCAGCTTTGTAAAACCACACAGATCAACCCATTTAACATGGGAAAGCACCAGATTAAATCTGAGAATCCGTAGTTTTTCCTTATTGTAAAATCACTCTCTTGTAACCTCCAAAGTTCACATTCTGATGCTTGCTATCAGCTTGCCCCCCTTGTCCAGATATAGCCCAAGAAAGAGTAGAGCAAAGAAATTAATAGGAACATTTCCAGTGACCTGTGACTTTTTTGTCTTCAGTGCATTTAGGTAAGGCCCTTAATTTTCACTCCTGCAGCCAGGATGAAACATCCTTTCAGGATCATATTAGAAAGCTGGACTTTGAACTGAAATAATGAGTCCTTCATGCTTTAGACATCAGCCACAGCTCAATCTTGAACACAAAATTTTCTGCTCAGTTCCTTGTTAATTGGTACCTTGATAGTATGTTGGAAAAATATTTTTAAATTAAGTCAGCATCTAAATATGAGGTGAATGACTTTACTACCCTTGCCCACTCATGTCTTCCTTCAGTTTTGGTTTTATCTGCTATAACTGCAGAACAAAGATAAAGAGGAGGAATGTATGCCATTTCCTTATGGATGCATAGATGTCTCAATGGAAAAACAGAAGAGGTGCAAACTCTTGTGTGGTTGTCAGTTTTCCACCCCAAGTAGGTGGCAGCTCGTGCAAAGATACTCATTCACCAGAACTGTTTTATATGCCTGTTGTTGCTCTGCTCCTTACAGAAAATATTAAATGTTATTTGAAATAGCTCTTTCTGTAACTTTGTCACATATTGAATGCCAGCTGTCAAGCTGATGCAGTATGATTGATTCTTACCATATTGGAAAAGGGCGGGGGGAAATGGCTAGGGGTGTTAGAAGGGAAAATAATGCAGTATTTGAGAAACCAAGGCAAATTAAGTCTCCTTACTAAGCTTATTAATATACTGGACAATATCCACAGTCCTAGTGAAATCAATCTATTTTAGTTGGATCAAGACAGCCATCATATCACTATTTAATTTGTAGCACAATAAAGTAGAATTATGTATTATATTGTGCCAAAGGATTGATAATTTGACTAACATAGCAGGTTTTTTTTAACTACAAGGAAATGGTTGGAATTTTCAGCCTTTAATAGGTGTCTAAGATTGTCTGATCTTGCTCTCCTTTATAATTCCTCTATTGCAAAACCCTGTAAATTTTGATAAACAAATGACTCTTTAGACAAGCTGGGAGGTTTGCCTTTCATAAAGCTACTCATGAGAAGACTGAGTTTCATTATAAGAATATTTTGCTCTGGGTGTGGTGACTCATTTATTTTTACATTAGGAAAATTCATAAGTGCTAAGTAATGTACACATTTAGGAAGACAGTCACTGTCCCAAGCTTATAAACTAACTTTTATGTTAAGCTTTTCAAGCATATAAGTAAACTCTCTAGATATGGAGCAACTGATATTAACAGAATTACTCATTCATTTCAAGTTCCACGTGCATTTAAACATTTTACTGACTGTGAGCTGAAAGCTGATATGCCCAGAAACCACCGACTAACATAGCAGTGAATAAAAGGCTAAGAATGTGGACTGTACACAGAGGCCAGGGAAATTCATAAATATTTAAGACCTTTAAGTGAGGGTTTACTTGCTTATATGTTGCTTTCCTCCCTGAAAAAAAAATAAAAGCTAAACTTAAAAAAGGAAGACTAAAAACCACCCAGGTTATAAAAAGAGACAGGATAATTTGCTCAGGAAATGCCTCACTCTAACAGTGCCCAAGCAGACATAGTACCCACTGACATCTGCGACAGGAGAACTGGGGCTGAATTCGCCAAACTCCGAAAACAAACAGGGAAGCAAGGCCTCGTGCCCAGCTCGGGTACATCCAGAACTCCCCTTAAGTCAATAAGAAATACTGCAAATGCTGTAACTACTGATTACCAGTACTTCCAGATGAAGCAGCAGATTAAACAGGTGAACACTGGCAGGAATCATAGAAAAGGAGCTGTGTGGAATGTCAGTGTGTTTTCTAGAAGTCTAGCAGTACAGGCACCTCTCATTGCTGTAATTAAGTAGTCTGAGTTCAAAGTTAAGTTCAAAGCACCAAGAACTTGGGATGGAAGACAAATAGCCTTGTCTCAAGCTTGTCTAAGTTCTTAAGCTATGAAAGAAACTGGATGCAGATCTAAATCCAGCTTTTCCACTGTTTCTAATGCTACTTTCATCAGGATGGCCTCTAAGACACTCTCCCCCAAAAACAACACAAGTAATGGTTATTTCATAATCCAGGACTTCTCCTGAACAGCGAGTAAAAGCCAACTTGTAGTCTAGCAAACTTCAGTTTGCCACTTTAGTTTTTATTTTTCAGTTGGAAAAACACATTTCCTATCTTCCTGCCCATATGCTGTCAGCTCTGCAGAACAGTAGGAACTTTGCTCAATAACCTAAGATGCAAAGTACCTTGGGGAAACAGCCATATTCCAAAAGCTCTGATAAATCCTTTAAGAATAACAGCACCTTCTGGCCTCATTCAATAAGAAACATCTGCATTTAAGAGGTCAAGAAGGCATATGGCAAAAGCAGAGGTATTTACACTGGCACACAAACCGCTAATCGATGAGTCTCTTATACTAAAGCCCATTCCTACGAATTTCTGCATACAGAGAGTGATTTAGCACTGTTCTGCTCAGAGTTCTACATACTTTCAAGTTTGCAGTCCAGAGAGCTGAACCCTCTTACTTGAGAAACAAAATGCTGATTACACTGGCTGTTATACAGCAAGCAGAAGAAGTGACCCTCTGTCACTGCTGTGAAGTATTTACCAAAAACGTGAGCCACTTCAAAGCTAGGTGTCTCTCCAGACCTGCTGTCTCCTTATGGAATGCCATAAATATTTACGGCGGTCTTTGTTGAAAAAGCCACCAAGATCATGTACAAAGACCTGCCTTGTATGTTAAGGCTGCATTTCTAAAGCTGACTCTTACTAGTATAGGAGGGCTGAGAATCCTTATAAAGCTTGCAACTCCCCCATCCTACACTGCTTTAAGTCTAGGAGCCTCAAAGTAGCCAAAAATAGTCTTGATACAAAAATAGACTAGAAGCAGGCCTAGTTCTGAAGGCTCACCCACTCCAAACAATACTTGCCGTCATAAAACTAGGAAAAAGCCCTGTAAAACACTGAAACATTAAATGATCAGAAACTTGCATCTATTTAAAAGAAGAAAAAAACCCAAATTTCCCCCTGCAGCTCCTCATGGAGGGAGCCAGAGAGTTCTCCACAAATCCACAGTGACTTTTGGCTCACTGTAAAGTCATCTGAGTTGTTTTGGACATCTGTTCAGATGAACAGATTGGAAAATCAATTGACAAATTAAATGATAATTCACAGTTTAAATAACAAATGCAGGAGGTTACACCAGAAACAGTACTGACCACAGCATGGTTTAATGAGGGGTAGGAGGAAGGAAAAACCAAAAGGACGGTAAATAAATAAATAACTTCTTTCTTCCCTTTTTTTTTTTTTTAGAAACACACAAAAACATACTGTAGCCAAAACCCCAACCAGACTGAACTAAGCACATCATTGCAATTTTTGCCTAAAATAAGCTGAATCCCACAGGATTGAATTTTCGTGCCTATTGATAGTTTGGTGTTTTTAAGTCACTTTTTGGAAGGAAAAAGAATCATCCATCTGTGCAAAAACGTCCTGCAGACATAGCAACAACTCTGTGTATGGAACAGTTATTATTAGAACAGAGCAACGACTATTTAAAAAATGTAAGTTTCTGAACTTTTTTTTTTAATTACACTGTAAGGAAAGTGGAAAATTGCAGGATGACAAATATAGATAAATTCTCAGGAAAAGAAGAGAAAAACTATGATGAAGAATAGAAGAATAGATGAGAAGAGGTTACAGAAGTGATAGAATATCACTGTCCCTCCAAGGTCCACAGCAACAGCTTAACACAAAATTGATTCAATTACTCCTTTCATTTCAAAACAAAGAAGGGAAACAACTTACCTTACTCCCCTGATAGAAGCAGCACAGAAGTTCCACTCATGGATACCTTTCTGTAACACACAGTAAAAAATAAAAAAATAAACAAAATATTCCTTCTTACGTATGAAGGGCCAGTAGGCATATCTTCTAGAATGAAGCTCATGGGAATGGGAAACACACAAATGACAACAGTCTGTTTATTACCTGTTAACAGCTATTTTTCAAGGCTTTTTTTTTTTTTCACCTGAAACCAAAGCAACAGGAGTTCTACACAGAAGTTTTGGGTTATTTCTTCACTGTTTATGCTGCAAACACAATTTACT
Source organism: Corvus cornix cornix (assembly GCF_000738735.6). Taxonomy (NCBI): domain Eukaryota; kingdom Metazoa; phylum Chordata; class Aves; order Passeriformes; family Corvidae; genus Corvus; species Corvus cornix. The sequence goes on from NC_047056.1 coordinate 50,002,076, forward strand.
ATTTTAGAAAACATCCAAAAGAGCAGATCAGAAGAGATGGCAGTATAGCCTTGTTTGGATACTGAACTTGGGATCACATGCAATACTCTGAAAAGGAGGGGGAAAATTATTCCACCTCTGAGAATAATGAGAGCTTGCTCTGTACACTCAATCGCCTAGTGTGTGGGAAGGCCAGGTAGAGAGAGCTATGAGTAGAAGTCTAATGCAGGAGAGAGCAAAGTGAGAAATTCTTGCAAAGTAGGAAGAATTGCTCAGGGAAGGAGCAAATCTGAAGGCAAAGTGTCCAAAGAAACAGGAAGGAGACTATTTGACTAGGGATTCAGAAGAGAGCAGTAAGAATGTACCAAAACTGCTAAGAGCTGCTGGAGTAAAAACATGTCTGGAAGAAAGAAGCCACCCTATGAAAACACAAAGGGCCAGGCCTCACTTATTTTCAGATCTTTTAAATTTACAGCTGTCACATTCAGCAGAACTGAGTTCTCTGTAGAGAGAGAGAACTCTGTAGAGTTATATTGCTCTATGTTTATGTTCTAATAAAACTTTACTGCAGCAAACAGAAGCCTTTTGTATCTGCTAAAGAAAACATTCTCCTTTCAGGAAAAGGTGGAACTACACCACGTCACAGCCCTGGCAACACTGGGATCCCATCACAATGAGCCACATATTTGAAGAACCTTTGCTTTCTGCAGCTGAATTTCATTTGGCATTTTAGTGATCTGAGCAAGGGCATAGTGTCAAACAGACACATAATCAAATGCATTCCAAAAGAAGACTCGAGAATGTGTAGCTTACAAAACTAATAGTGAAATATACAGAAGTCAGAACAGATACACCACTGAAATAGTTTCACAATGCGCAGGAGATGACAGTGGAAATTGCTCTCCCAGCTATAACAGCTTTCTACAAGGACCTACATCAACTTTTTCCACCTCTGTAATTCTTTCCTTCCTGCTCAAATCACATTAAAGGTTGTGATGCTAATATGAAATGCCTAACACAATGGACCAAAAATACAAGCAAACATCTTTCTTGATGCACAGGTTTCACAACTATTATAAAGTACAAAGCGGAAACTTCAATATCTCTTCAATGTTAAATGGGGTAAGGGGTTCTCTCACAGAGTAAGGAACAGGAGAGCAGCTTGATAGTAGGAAAAGATGAAATTGCATCTTGAAATGGAAGTACTAACTGATGCTAGTTATGGCGTCTTTGTGAAACTGTTATTTGAGTTGCCTGGTTCTCTTGCATGAAGGAAGATCAACTCAATCCCTATGCTAATGAGGAGGGGTTTCTGCCTAGTCTTTTACAATTCCCTTCATATACAAAATCTACTAGTTTCCAATTTTCCATGCTTAGAAACTCTCTTCAGAGCTAAGCTATTGGTGCTTGTCCAATTCCCACTATTGGGAATAAACTAAAATCTAAATAAGTTAAAATACACATTCTGAGACACAGAAATGCTCACGAAACATAACAAGAAACATTAGTATTCATTTTTTACCTGTCACCTACATGCAACTAATCTCTTAAATCTTAATTACCACACGAAGTTCTCAAGCAATGAAGTAACATAAAAGTTACATCCCTTCATGATCTTGCCAAGTTTTGAATACATTGGAGTAAATAGATCAGGCATGCTATCCAAATTCAGCATCTGTTCTTTGGTTAGGCAAAAAAATCATCAACTACCCAAAACAAAACTCAAAATGGATTCAGAAGCCAAAGCAAAACAGAGACAGGCTGTTCTGTTTCAAACTTACAAAGAGCACTGCTGCATTCCTCTAACCCCATGCGGGAAGGGCTGCTAAAATTAGGGAACTGCAAGGCAAAGGTAATGTGCATTCTACAAAATAAAATGCTGTCTGATTTTTCTAGGCACTTGTTTATCTTAAACTCAGTATTATTAAAAACATAAATGTTAAAATATGTTGCTAAAAAGCAATAGAAAAGAAAGAGGCTACATTATTTATCCTATGACTGTCATTTGTCTATTGAGCACAAAAGTGCCAGCTGCAGGCTCCACTGAGTTTCAGTTTGGATTTGAAATGTTCATACACTTTGTAACTCACAGATCTTACTCTTGGAGCACTGACTGAACTCTGGAAAACAAGTAGAACCATTAATTTATGTGCCAAAATGAACTGAAATCTGAAGCATGAATTGCTAAAGCTCTGACAGACCTAAGGTTGGTAGACTGAACTTGGATAGATGAAGAAGTTTCCAAACCCAGCTAACATGCCCTTGCAGTAGAGATAGGTGTTTTTTCTTGTTAATCAGCTCCTAAAATGCTTGTTTTCAGGATACTAAGGATCAAAGTATGAGTCTCCCCTGGGCAGTAGACTGACAGATAATACATCCTTATCCTTCACAAAATCTCTTAGCAAAGACAAATATTATACTGGTTACATTCAGCAGAAAAAGAAAGTGGAGTCTCCAAATTTTTCTAGTCCCTTTTCTCCCTGTAAAATTTCCGATGGATTCTAACGACTTTGACAAATTGCAACAGACTATAATTGTACAGCTGAAGGGGCAACTACCAAATTGCCCATTGCATTCTTTCAAAGGGTATGGTGGCTCACAGGGCACAGAGCATCAATCAGATTTCTGGCTACTCAATAAGCTCACCACAGTAAGGATTCTGGCCAGAGCAAAAGTACTAGGGAGTGCACTTAATGTCTAATGCCAATGATTAACACTAGGACAGAAACACGGAAACACTATTCTGCAGAAAATACAAACACACACACCTCACATCAGGAAGGAGAAGGGGAAAATGGAAAGAAATGTATAACGTGCTATAAAGAAACACCTATCTTCTAAACACCAAACAGGTGTAGACTAATACATCCAAATCCTTCTCCCAACCAGAGGGTAACTGGGCCGTCGAATGACACAGCTATGAAAAATGCCATTGCTGAATGTATCAAAAAAAAAAAATCCCAGTAGCTAAATGATAAATGAATGCACCATGGAATACACTTTTTGGAATATGAGTGCACATGCTCAAGTAAGGTTAACTCAAACTGCAACATGGGAAGTCATGGCAGTGAGGTGCTATGTGTGGCCACTACACCAAGCCTACTTGTTTTGCTTAAAAAGAAACCTACACAAAAACCCTACACTAAGAGATATTAGGATTCTCCTTAAAAATACTGTCAGGTAAATATCAGAGAGAAAAAGGAACCACTTAATATAAACACTGTTAGCAAAAGAACAAATGTGTATAAAATGTCAACAAATTCAGACTGAAAACTAGAAGATTTAAAGTAACTCTTTTTTACTTCACCAGCAATATTCCACTCTTGGCTCTTCTAGAGTTGCAGTGGAATTCTCAAACCACTTTTCAGCATGACTGGTCAACCGTGAAACCTATACTGATACTCAGAAAGAGCTCAATCACTTTATGTGAAACATTTTATGGGAAGACTGTCTGCAACAGAGGTGAAGAGGACTCAACAGTTCAGAAAATTCCTTCTAGTCCGTCGTTCCTTCTTACACTACAGTTAAGCCACTTAACAGAAGGCAAAGTATTGTTTGGAGGTGAACTAAATATACACACAAAAAAGTCCACAAAAGAAAAAAAATGCATGTGCAAGTAATTTCTAAATAGAATATATTCTGAATACAGGAATACTTTCAGAACAGGTATTTTAGAATAGCAAGATTAAGTCTGTAGTTCTGGCAAATAATTATTTACTGTATGGTAAATTTTTATTTTGCCTAAGAATTACATAAATTTATTTTTTAAATTATTCTCAGAGCCTGAGCCAACTTCAAAAAACACCAGTCAGAATAAACCACAAATAAATAGAAATGTATTGGTCTAGGCAAACATTTCAGTTTGCTCTCTAAATATGCTGTTTCAGCTGCCATTTATGTTTTCTCATGAACTCACAACAAAAATTCTAAGCAGTACAGCCTCACTGTATTTTGCGTTCAAAAATGTTTCTCCTTTTAGACAACTGGCAGGAAAGCTGAAGATTGGACTTGCCAGTGCTAGGTTATTGGTTGGGCTTGGTGTTCTTAAAAGTCTTTTCCAACCTAAATGATTCTATGATTACAGATTCTATGAAAAACAGGTCTTCATTGCCCTATCCTGCAGCCAAACAAAATGGTGCCATGGAAGAATGAACAGCTCTTACAAATCACAGCACCCCCAGTGTTTTGCCTCCAGCTGACTCAGTCTCCACTCACTCTTCATATACTCCTTCATGTTCCTGTGCTGACATCCTTCTCCAAGGTTCTATGACATGCTCCTTGTCTTCCCTCCTACCAAGATTTTGCTTCCTAAGCATCCCAGACTGTAATAACCATTCCAGGTTTTCCTCTCCACTTCCATCTCCGGATTTTCTAAGCTCCTTTCCAAATATGTCTGGCTATCTCACACCTTGACATATGGACATCCCAGAATTTTCAGTTTCTAGAGCATCTATCTATCCTTCTCCCAAGTGCTTCTTTGGCATTTGATTGATTCTGCTCCCATTTTAACATGTCAGTCTCTATTACTTTCATATTAAAGGAGTATTTATCACAGCTGACACATAAAACTGTAAGTACGGGAAGATGATAGTTCTGGAAGAATAAGCAATTTTCTGCTGCATTATTGGTATGATGACAGTAAATTGTAAATTACTTATGAAATCTTAAGCAAAAGACATGTTGTATATTATACAAAGGCTTAAAACAACCTGAAGGAAGATGCAAGTTACTTTGAAAAATGAGGGGAAACAAAAGATCCATTGAAAACTGGGACAATCTTAAGCACGGCAATACATCTCAGCATCTTCCTGTGTGTTACTAAAACACTTTTCTACTTTCCAGAATCATAATTAGATGCAACTGGTCACATGTTACATGCCTTATGTACCATGCATACTTTTAAATCATGAAAAAAGTTGAAACTACAGACATACCTTGTCATCAGGCAGCACGTGCCAGATGGATACCGTCTTCTCCTCAGCTTCACTGTTGATGGAGAGATATGAGGGCTGATAGATTTTTGTTGGTTCTAATATTAAAACCTTGTAGAGAAAATAATTTTTAATAGTTAGTGCAAAACCAGTAGAACTTCAAAAGGTATTGAAATCTGTTAAAACTATTTCTCTACTCACACCGTAGCAGGAAAAACAGGAGAAATAATGAAACAATGAAAAGCAAAATTTTAGGTACTGAGCTAGTTTAGTGTGGCTGACAGTAATTTAAGATTTAAAAAAAAAGCCAACTTTAATTTTTTTATATAAGGCTGTTAAGTGTCAATGGGTAGCATGTATCAATTTTTCAAATTATGTTTTTGAAAAATGCCAGGTTTTGAAATCTTTCTGTCACAATTCAGTCTCCTACAATGCTACCCTAGAATGTCTATCTCCCATGTGGAGAAGATCCACGGTACAACTTTATCATCTTTTGGTAGAAGCATATTTAGGCAAAGCAGAGAAACAGATTAACCTAAACTGAACTGCTTTTGATTTAGACCACCGTGACCTGTAGCCAAACCAAAAGTAGATCAAATGATTTTCTCAAAAGCAACAAGAACCACTGCAAGAGGCTGACAGCTAAAAAGTATAGAAAGTGTAATGGAATAAGTGAAATAAAAACTAGAAGTATAATTTAAAAGAGATGGGATGCAATAATGATTGACTAGAGCAAGTTGGTCTACACTTCTTTTAAAATGTATATAAACACCCAAGCAGAAAGTCTTGGAGAGAGCCATGGCTTAGAGTGAAATCTAAGCCATATCTCCTCCTTCAGAGTTGGTAAGCACACAGATATACTGGAAGCAGTGCAGGGCTAAATTCCGAAAAGTACCTACACATTTACTCTGTAAATGATAACCAGTGTGAATTAAAATGTGTTGCTTGGCATCTCCAGACACTTACAATTTGTAAAATCTGGTTTAAGCCATCTCACAAACTGCGGTCTTTATCCTACAACAAGTTATCCATGCACTGTCCTTTCTTCCTCTAAAGGCCAAAGAGAGGATGATGACACTGATGCTACCAGATAAGTGAGTAACTAACAGCTAAGCTAGTACCCAGGGACAGTGGAGCTCTTAAGTTCAAGCTCTCAGAACCATTCACAATAAGGAAATACGAAAAAAGCTTCTTTTAGAATAAATTAATTGCGATCTGGGAGAAGGGGGGAAAAAGAAAGTTGCTAATTTTCATTTTGTTGACTTGTTGAACTGTGTGATTTTCATTCTGAACAGGCACAAAGAGAATTTTTGTATTATGAGAAATCACATGTCTGTCTGCAACACCAGTGTAGTCACAAAATCACAGAATAGTCTGAGTTGGAAGGGACCCAGAAGGATCACTGGGTTCATACAGGGATCAAAGCCATGACCTTGGCCTTATCAGCACCATGCTCCAACCAACTTCCTGTACAACACCATCAAACCGGGTGGACACTGGGTTTATCTTTTGGCTCACACTAATGCAGTGAGCAGCTTTGTTTTGCCTCTTAATATTAATAAAAATTCAAACCATTTTACTTGGACAGTTTTATAAGTCAGAGTCTGCTTTAAGTATCTAATTGAACTATTTCATCATCTAAAATCCAAAAGGATTATGGCCTTGTCTTGTACAAACTCCAGAAGACTCAAAATATCTTTTGTTCCCCTGCAAAACTTTCTACCTGTTCTCCTCAGAAAAGGAAAACCAGACTCCTTAGACAGTCTCTCGTTGCCTCAAGCTCTTGCTGTTCAACATTGAAGTCTTACTTATGGTTTATTATCACATCTACACATGGAAGGTAAAAGAACTGTACAAAACAACCTGTATGCACTTTAACTATCTGGGAGGCAACAGCAAGTGCTATTTAAAACAAAAAGCTGTTTTTGCTGATGGTTTGCTAAAAGGAATACCCAAGACATTATTTCCTGGACATATATAGCTGATACGTGCAGCAAACATAGACCTTCTTACATTATACTTTCAGGACATGGTACAGCACTGGGGCATCTAATAAAAATTCTCAGCAAAACTTTTGTGGAAGAAATCAGAAATAAACATATATATACACACTTATAGTGCAATGTTGTTGAAATGCATTTTCTAGTAGCTGGAACAATACATTTCGGACTGTTTGGGCTGATTTTTAATCTCTAACAGGGCACAGTCTTAATTGGCAATAGAGTACACAAAGGCTGCTGAGCTAGAAAAAGACTGAAATTAATTAAATATCTTTCCTTCAAAGCATAGTATAGTTAATATATTACCACGTGGAATACACTGTAAATGTTTGCTTTAGAAGTATGGTAGCAAACAATAAATAGCAAAATTCTATCTTGACTTTTTTCCTCCTTACTTTTTTATGGAGTACACTGTGCAATCCTGTTGCACCCATATGAATTCAATTAAAATCAATCTAAAATGCAGGCCAAATACATTTCTTCTGGACGAGCAGTTTATTGTCTGGCCACCTAAACAGATACAGTGTTTTTGTGCTCATTTCCTTTGCATCACAATTTGTTTAAAAAAAAACCCAGACCCCGAAAAAACTACCAAAAAGTGTCCCCAAGACCCAAAAAAACAGCTACTTACTGGAAATCGAACTACAGTCACATCTGTCTTTGTGGCTTCAACAAGGAAGTCCATCCAGAAATCCACAAGTTCCTGTTTGGCCGTATGGTGTTCCGGAGTCAGTTTCTTAAAATGCTGATATATCAAAATAGTCTCTACAATAGACTTCAGGTACCTGTGACCATCCAAGCATACACAGACAGAAAACTCAATACAGCTTGTAAGCAGTAATGTCTCTGCTGTTAATCACAACTGAACTATTCACCATTGCAACACCAAGTAATATTTTGCTTCTCTAGGATTGCTTTCCATAATAACAATTCCCAATTAGAAACAGCTGCTAAATGAGGCAACTGAAATATAAAAGAGTCCTGGAACATTCCTTCCTGCACATATTCCTGATACCATATAATCCTAAACCACGAAAACATTACAAAATAACTAAATCCTCTACCTAAGGACCAAACTGAGCCTATTTCCAACTTGTTTCAGTAGTGACCTACTTAAAATAAAAACTCAGGTGAAAAGTCCACTAGTTTAACTTTCTACACTGTTCTATCTCCTATATTGTGTCTGCATAGGCAATTATTTAACACAGATTTCTAAAACATGATGCTTCTTGAACTGATTATCCTACAAAGATGACAACAGCTATGCTAAGCAGTCTTTCAGCATTGCTAGGGAAGGACAACAGCAGTGCTGAATGTTTTCCCTCAATGCAGTTCACCACTCTCTCTGTTGTTCTACTTTCTGGGGCTGATTTATGGGGCTTGTTGATAACATTGCTTTCTCTTCGCATTTTTGAAAAAAAAGGTTGTAAACATAAGCTCACGCAATTTTTATGAATACTACAGCAGTGAGCTATACATGCTAAAAGAAGATTTATCATTGCTATCACTTCATCACAATTAGGCTATTAATGGAAATGTTTGTTTCACCCTCAGAGGGTCTTTAGTGAATATTTCCATAGCTGTGCAATTTCTAATCTTCCTTCTTAGACCATCAGGATAGCTGGCCTAAGGTACTGTGTCTATTCCTATTTGCACCGAGTGGGCCCTGCTATAAAGCAGGCAACAGACTGGGAAGGAATTGCTCACAGGAGAAATTTTTCATGAAGCACAAATGAGTGAGCTGTATTTTCAGAGTTTAATCCACAGGCTTAAACCCCAAAGGCACTGGGGTACATAAAATCCTGACAACCAGGCATTCATAAACTCCAGAAAATTCTACCAGGAGACTTCCAGAGAATGCTATCCAGCTTCTTAGTAAAATATACACATAGTAAAAATGGAAAACCTTGCAAATAAATACACTGTAAATAGCATTTATGAAATCCATTTTGTCAGAAAATTAGAGTTTTTAATTTTGACAGTTTCTATGTTACGTCAACACAGAAGTTAAGCATTTCCATATTTTAGCATCTGTCTGATCACCTTCTGGAGACACACTCTATCCTTTATAAAAAGATAAGAATACATATGCTGTGATGTTCACTCTTATAATTAGCAGAGTGGCAACTTTTTTAGTCAGAAAGGAGTCTTGGTTCTCCCCAGCTAAGATGATCCCAGCCCTTAATGATTTGGTGACCAGTCCTTAAGTGCTGCCTATATCCAAAGCAGGTGTCAGGAACCTGCTGTCAGAGCACACATTTCTTGGCCTTTGCATAACAGATGTTGAATCTACAGGGTTGCCTTTAACCCTGGATTTATAACCTTACTGTTAATTGGACTTTGATTTGCAGTCTTCTCAATCACTACAAGATGCAGCTTGCACCATACAGCTCATTTGTATTCAGTTCCTAAAACAACTGGTATGTGCCATATCCTTAACAGTATTTAAAAGTACAGCCAGGCCTCTCCAGCTAAGCTGTCTTCATTCCCCAAAACCTTCAGGCTATTATGACTAAACTCACAACTGACTACCACTTCTCTTCAGCAATGTAGCTGCAAGCAACTCCTCCTTTCCCCTTTGCCCTCAGAAGGGCCTGAAGTCAATGGTGAATCTGCCCTTCTCACACATCAAATTAAAGACCCATATCAGATCTACCCTTGAATAAGGGCAAAAGGGGAAGAGAGTCCCTTCTCTGGATAAAAGTGCAGTACAATGCACACACAGCAAAATCTGTTAAAAAGCACAAAACACATCTCCTGACAGCTGAATACAGTGCCTAATGTGAAAGCTGAAGGAGTCCAATGTTTTAAAACATAGCAATGTACACGGCCTTGTTTATCACCTTACCATGCTGGTGCCTTTAGTTTAAACAGCTTTTCTGAAGCCTGGATCACTCTTATATGATCATTAGCCAACATACTGGCCCCCAAGAAAGATCCCACTTCCCAATAGCTTTGCAGTTTCTCCAAGCTCCCCTTTTTACCAAGCAGGCTGCTGATCTTTACTCCTGTAGCAAAGAGAATAACAAGTGACAAGAATTTGTATTAATGCAATTTTAAAATAACCATTTCCCTTATTCAAAATCTATTAATTGCTTGCATTACTATACCCTCTCCATTTTGATAAAATAAGATGGAAATCATACTTACCAGTTAATGTTATATGCCTTCCAAACACCCTAAGTGGTAGAATGCTTTTTTTCCCCACCCCCTCTTCCTATAGGCTTCTCAAGAAAGGAACTTTAAGACATCACTGTCAGGACAAGGCCACAGTCAGATTACCTATGTTCTTGCATGGACCTCATCTGTAAAGGTAAATTGGGGCCTTAGGCTACACAACATAGCTGCAAAAACTTAACAGATGCTGAATAAGGCACCTATTATGTTTTTTTCTGCTTTGTTTTTTTGACTTACAAGCCCCAAGCCCCAAACTTACCTTTATAGACAAGGTCCCATGCAGAAGGAACAGATGATCCACTGGGCTTCTTCCAGCAGTGATGTTCTTTTAACTGCCGCAAGTCCTACCCCAATGAAAGACATCTATTAATATTCGCAAGTCCCTCAGCAACTCAAGACTACGGAGAGCCTCAGGTTTTATTTTGACTTGCTAAGTTTGCTGAGAACTACAGGCTCCCCTGTGGCCTTCAGGATGAGTTTTAGTTCATATGAGCTGCTACATATAGCTAACATGAGATATGCTGCACCATCCCCTGCATAAAAAACAATTTGCAGCTTACACAACAAGCCTCTTCACTATTGTAGTCTTTAATTCACTTTTCCCACACTACTCCACTATGACAGTTTCCCTCCCACATCATCTTCCATTGTCCTTGATATTTGGGCTGAGTATTCAGAAGAAATTTCAATGCAACAGTTGATCTTGTTTTTTTCCTTAACCTTCCTTGAGTAGCTAGCAGACTAAACTTCATGGTGGGAGCAGCAATAAATATTATCAAAATAGGTATCGTTATATAAGCTACACTTCAGCCTACAAAGTTTATCTTGTTTTATCACATTGCTCACATTTTTATGACATCAAGTCAGGTAATAAAAGCTTTTAAAATGTGAAATTGTATCCAAGTGGCCTATAGTTTATTTCACATCTGTATTTCGCACTTTGTGCTTTCTTGCTAACAAGAAATTGCCATGCTTGAGTAATACACAGAACAAAATAGTACTTTAATCATAAACAACATTATTTGCTTGCTTCTTGGGAAATAAGTTTTTGTTATTCCTGAAGAGAAAAACAATGCCATAGATGTTACAAAGTATCTCTGATCTGCCTGAGAAATGTCGCAGTGTACATCACCTCCAGCAACTCCACAAGGTACCATGGTGACCATCTCTGCAAGGCTTTAAGACAGGGTGCTACACACATTCACGGTCAAAGAGACTGCTTGAAGGTGTATAGCTGCACTCATCAGTGGAGAACAGGGAGGGGGAATTTGTGCTGAAAGTGTTCAACTTTAGCTGGTTTCTAGAGAACAAAACCTGAATGCTATCCATAAAACACAGTAAATGGAAAAAATTAATCTCCCCCAGAACTTTAGAGTAACACTCCTCAGCAATATCTTCAAAGGCCACAGGGCTCTACTAGAATGTCTAAAGCATTTGCATGCATGTGATAGCAACACACAAGAAAAGACAGATACCTATTAACTTCCACTGGTTTTTAATGTGACCTCATCACAAGGGATGTAGGGAACTGGTATCACAAGGATACGTGGATCATTTCAGTTGGATGTGCCTCTGCTGAGAGGAAGGGGGAAGGGAGGAATTTAGCTGTGCACAGGGCCTTTGCTAAGCACTGAGCGATGGCACACACAGCTGCAGTGGCCACTGACCAGCTATCACAAGCTATTTGTCACAGCGAGCAGCAGCACCAGTCTCTGGTTCACAGGCAGACATGCTCTGCCATGGTTTACTGCACCTGCAGGAAGACACCCATCACAGCCCTTCTGTGCTCCAGACGTGGGAACAGAGCTAAAGGGAGGTACAAACTGAGGGTGTGGGTTTGATGAAAAGTACAACTCACATGGAGAGGGACTGGCATTACTGGCATGGCAGGGAGAGGTGTTCGTCAGGAGGGTAGGACTGGTGACAGCAACCATTTTGAGTCCCAGCTCAGTAAGGGAGACTTACAGGAAGATAGTGGGACAATGGATGGATGTGTAGCAGTTATGATACCTGAGGACACCGAGTTTAGGAATCATTACTGTTATGTAACTTGAATAAAATGGAAGTTTTACCCAAGTATTCTGTGAAGTGGATCCTATTACCTTAGAGAAGACAACATCACCCTCTCATCAAGTTCTTCTGAGAAAGGTGAAGTACTTGGTGCTAAAACTCACTGTGGTTTGCTGACCATCCTCTGCAAAGCTCATCTACAAAATTACTCATCCCTGAAAGGCAAGTTACTTATCCCTGAGATGCAGTTGCTGTGTGATGACATTAGCAATAGGTTCAAAAGACTGTAACTCCAATTTAAAGAACTTGTGGGGGAAGGATTGTTTTGGAAACTTGCAAAGTGAACCTTCAAGAATTTAATTCTGAATTTATGGTCTCCTTGTATAATTTCCCTTTTGTAAGTTTATTTTTATTTCACCATCTTTAAAAGATTCTTGAGAGTATAAGAAAATCCAGGCAAAGTCAAGACATTCTCTTCTTTCATGATAAACTTGGCATTCTCAAGGGGAGGGAAAAAAAGCAGCAGCTGAATTCCAGTATATTTTATCAAAAATATTTTGCCTTTAAAACAAATGAGCCAAAATAGAGGAACCATTAATGCCAGAAAAGCCATTGTTTTTATAACACCAAGAATATACCCACAGCTTGTGACAAAAATGAGATACACTAAGTAGATATTACCAGTTAGATATTACTATGAAGGCTTTATAAATAAACTGCTTTCCTTGCTCAAATATTGACAGAACAATTCACATTACGGGATCCTTTGTGTGTCAAAGTTGCACAGCCTGCAGAGATCATAACTGTCAATGCAGAAGACAGCATTTCTGTTCTGGTCTCAAAGTCCTTTGTATGGTTAAGAAAGCAATACTACCCAGAAAATAGAAGGAGGGTTTTTATTAATGCTCCATTTGCTCATTTAGTTGTGAACTATTATCTGACAAGTACAGGTAGGAACTTTTAGAAGGCAAATTTTCTGATCTGATGCAGATTGGTAAAACTTCTCTTGGATTTATTCTTACTTTTACTGGAGTTATTCCAATATTGCCAATGTAATCAGATATGCATCTCCTAATTGCAATCTCATGCACCCTCTGAAGAACTGTTAATGACTACATCCTTCCTTACACCTTTCCCAGCCTAGCAATATAATTTCCATATAACCTCATCTGAACTTGACCAGTTTGTTCTTGCTTCTCTCCTAATCCCCTACCAGAAAGCAGAACTTCTCTAATTTCTGTGTACTACAGATAATGCTGTGGGTGGACACCAAACAGAAAGCACTGCCTGGCAAATCTAACTCCTGCTGAAAAACAGTCTTGTACACAGAGCTCTAAACAAGAGATGACATCAAAAGAATTAGACACATGTAAGAGATACTTAGGAACAGGAAAAAATCAAAACATTTTCCCACACAACCTCTGCGATTTTGCCTGATTTTGTTTAAAACATTAACCCTAGACAAAGAAAATACTAAATTATCCTCAGAATCCAGCACAACTCAAGCCATCTGAAAAACTTTGTACAAAGACAATTGTAAGGTCTTGCACCTGGGAAAACATAATCCAGGAGTGCAGCACAGGCTGGGATCTACTCCACTAGGGAGCAGCTCTGTGGAAAGGGATCTGGTGGTCCTGAGAAACAAGCAGCTGAATATGAGTGAACAGTGTGCTTCTTCAGCAAAGAAACCCAGTGGGGTGTTGGGATGTATCAACAAGGGCATCAATAGCAGAGATAAAGAAGCCATTATCCCACTCTATTCAGTGCTTGCCAGGGCAGTCCTGGAATAATGTGTTCAGTTTTGGTTCTCACTATACACAAAAGATGTGGACAGGCTGGAGAGGGTCCAGAGAATGTCCACAAAGATGAACAAAGGACTGGAAGCCTGCCATATGAGGAAAAGCTGGGTTTGTTCAGCCTTGAGGAGCAGGCTTAGGGGAGCGTTATCACCATCCAGTGTGTAAAGGGTGGCTACAAAGAAGATGGAGACTCCCTTCTGACAAGAAGTCACATGGAAAAAATGAAGGGTGATAGGTGCAAGTTACTGCTGGAGACTTTCCAATTGGGCATAAGATGAAAATTTTTCAAAATTTGAAGAATCAGCCCTTGGAATCATCTCCCAGGGAAGCAGTGGATTGCTGATACTGGACACATATAAGGTGCAGCTGGGCAGGGTCCTGGGCCATCCTGTCTAGACTGTGCCTTTGCAAAGAAAGTTTGTAGCAGATGATCCTTGAGGTACCTTCCAACCTGGTATTCCATTCCATGACTCTATGAATAGTGACCACAGTCTTATCAACAAGAAATAAACGACCAATGACACACACAAGGTCTATACCATAAATGTATTTGAAAACGTGTTTCAACATAGCTGAGTCAGTCTGAAACTAAAAGTATTTTGACAATATTCCCTGTAACAAAAAAGAAAGATGGACACCAGTAGCTAACAGGAAGGGTTGCTATATCAAGGGTTTCCAGCAGATACTAACTAAATGTTAACATAAGGCAGGCAAACAAAAAACCAAACCACCTAAGGAACAGGATACTTCTGCACTAAATAATTCATCAGCTGGGGATGTAACCTTATGTAATAATGAACACTAATTTCTGTAATGTTCTCGATACAAACAATAGGGAAAACAGCACTGGATGAACTCATAAGAAGATGATACCAAAAAAATAGCACACATTTCATTAGTGAAATTAATTTGTACAAATCTAGTTGGCTGTAGCCTATACACAATTGAGAAGTTTCTTTAAAACTGAAAGGATTCAAATTAAACTACACAAAAAATATAGCCCAGCTCCATTAAACTATCTGGTTTAAACTTAGGCCAGCTAAGTGAGTATTTGTAAATGCTATGTAATATGTAGAACATATATTTTTACCTCCTACTCTGGCACAAGAATTCAAATTTCAGCATAGGATGACCAGGTTTCCCAGGGAAGTGAATGCCCCTTTGTTGGAAGTGTCCAGGGTCAGTCTGAGCAACCTGATCTAGAGAAAGATGTCTCTGCCCACAGAAGGGGCTTGGACTACATGGTCTTTAAAAGGTCCCTCCAACCCACACCACTGTTATCCTATGATTCTATGAATAGAATTGAACATGAACATATAACATTGAGAAACTTTTAAGAATCCATCAGAACAGAAAGATTCTTCTCTCAACCCAACCCAAGCTCAAGTCAAGTGCATTTTCCTCAGTCTTAGGATGGACTTCCTGTCCATATTCCCTACAGTGGTTTGTGTGTGTTTGTTTTAAAGAGTGCTTAGCTGGAACTGGATTCCCACTTCAGGCATTCCTGTTTCACACAAATGATGCCTTTACAAAGAAACCTAGTTTTTACTGAACTCCGGTAACCATTTAAGACCTTGACACTGAAACCAGGTCTTCATGACAGCACTCACCTGCAGTCAGGTGGGATCAGCAGTGGTGTGAGAGAGCAACTTAAATATTCACATCAAAGCTTTCATATACAACCATCAGATTTTCCCCTGTAACAGTGGGTGGTAGTGTACTTTCGCTATGTGAACGTGATTTCACCAAGAATTTGCAAGTTATAATTACCAACTTTCCGCAGCTCAAAAGAAGTATCAAAGCAATGTCCAGCTGCCAGGAGGAGTACTGCATAGTTAATTCCTGCTGGTAACGTTGGCTCTGACTCAAATGCCTTCTTGAACCTAGAAAAATAAACATTCAAGTTTACTTTCTAAATAATGCAATCTAGTTCGGGCATCATTACAGTTTTAGGTACTTTAAGAGCTTATCTGCTGTTTACACAGCAAGAATCCATGGAAGCAAAAATATTTTACTGTTTTCCACACATTCTTTGTGGTTATTTTTAGGAGTCTGTTATGTATACATCCTCCTCCCATTTCCTTTCCCCCCACACAACAAGCACAGACCCTAGTCATCCATCCCAGTAAAGTTACAGTACCTTACAATATTTTCCTTCAGATCAAATAAAACAGAGTAATACTATCAGTTTGTAAAAGACCTGTTTCACAGTTATATTTATTAATAAGCTCATTAATTTAATCTTTCATATATGAATTTTCATTGACTTGAAACCTCAGATTCTATTGTGGATCTGCTACAACAGCACACAGGGATATCAAAATGCATAAGCACAGAAGCAAGTGATACAAGAATACACCTCACATTTAGCTGTGATTTCAGCTACTCCAAATTTTATTCTTTACTGTCTTATTGACACTGTCCTTATAAATCTACTCACACAAGGAAGAACTATACTGTATTTCATTCTCCTCAAGAGGAACTGAGCAATCAAGAGAAATGTCAGAGGCATTCACCTGGCCTCAATCTTGTCTTAGAAGAACTGGAGGTGCTTCAAACAAACACAGCACACACTATCCTCATGCTAGCAATGCAAGTAGTTGTGACAACAGCAACAGCACATCTACAATGCTTTAAACTTATCCTTCAGAATAAGAATACCTTTGGTTGCATGTATATACACACATATTAACACCTACATAGGTAGGAGGTAAAGACTACTATTGTACATGAGTTAAGGAGCACAGGAGATTCAGTCAACACAACTCACTACAGTAAAAGCAAGGGAGTTTAAAATAACTTTCTAAAGGATGAGAAAAATACAGACAAATGGAATACACTACAAAAATAATTAAACAGGTTGTGAGATTAGTATATAAGGAAGGAAAGAAAAACAATCTACGCAAAACCTAAGGATTTGGCTTCTAGACCACACTTTGACATGCAAGCAAAGCTAAGGCATTTTGATCTCACCAGGCCAAAAAGATGGCTGGCTTTAAATTTGTTTGTTTGTTGTTTTTTTCTGCTCTAATGATTCATGACTTTGCATCCTTTAACATAAGCTCTGCTCTCTAAAACTGTAAGACAGGCTTCTCTTAGCCTGTATACATATGTATATACATATATACATATGTCAAAAGTATACATATATAAACTTTTTATACTCCAGTTGCCCACCTCCAAAGAACTTAATCATTAGACAAGTATTTAGTCCTCTAAAAAAAAAAAGCAAGAGAAGCAGAGAGTACCAGATATTTTTCTTTCATCATCTGCAATTTCCTCTCATACTGCGAGTTACAACAAAGTGAGGAAGAAAGTACATACAAAATACTTTTGTCTCACTTAAAAAACCCCAACCAACACACACACACACACACACACAAACCACCATAAAAACCCCCATAAAAATCTGCCAACCAAACAGGACAACACTCTCACTAATTCTAAGTATATACATCTAAGAGAAGCCCTCGAGCTAGCATTGTCTGCTTGGAGACATAGTGATGCTGGGAACTGGACTACCTTTTTTGCCCTAGAGATCTTCCATGCTGTAATTCTCATGCAATAGGAAAAGGAGAGAGCAAATATTGACAGAAGAAGAAGAAAAAACCTTGGAAATTAGTGTTTTTGTTCCAATACAGGAGAGACTGTACTTTTGGAAAAATGTTGCAGTTGCTGACATTTGAGAAAATGTTGCAGTGCAGACACTGAATTAGGGAGGTAGCAGTGAAAAGATATGAATAAAGACTTGGTAGCTTTGGTAAGTCTGATTCACACTGTCAGTGTGAAACAAGAAAGTGACAGTTAATAATTACTCTTCCATCTGTTCTCTTGTATTTATATGAAAGATATCTTTTATTCTGCTTTCTAATTGTCAGAAAAGCACATTGTTGCTCGTTTTTTTTTTTTTAATTGGAATAGACCAAAGTACCTTGACATCACTAGTTGTTGCAAAGCCAATGCTTTGGTTCTGCTGCCAAATTCTCATTATCTTGTTCAATTCACCATACTTCTCTTACATCCTCATTTCTCTAAGACTGAGATAATAACCTTTATCTCAACATAACATAGCACTTCCATGGAGGCATTGTTCCTGCACACACCTTGTGCTGTTGTGGCCTGCTGTAGCACTAGAGTAGGCCTGCTCCTTTCTAAGAGCTTTTCACTGAGTTATGAGTCAACCTTTCAGCATGTCAAGCCTGCTGCATGACTAACACTAGAAACTCAAATCAATATCCAGTATAAAGTACAAACCAAAAGCAACTGGCCCATCCGGTACAGCTTCCGGCCAAACTCCAGCTTGACTCAACAGAGATCACCTTGTTCTGTGGCAGCAGGTGCACAGAGCATTCTGTCTTGGGTCTCACTTGCCAGAGACTTCAGGGATTATTTAGGGGCTGGCTGACCAGCATCCTACCCTGTGCAGGAGCTATCAGCCTCTGTCCTTTCCTAAACTGGAATGCCTGCAATCACTTCCCATCATCAGAGCTATGATTATCATGACTGCTAAGATGCATCTATTCAAAGTGTGTTAAAATGGCTACATGAACTCACCACTGTTACAGGTATAATCATTCTTAGGTCAATTATGTTTGACAACATCAAAGTTTATCTGTTCCTAAGGCACTATGAACAAGGAGAAAGCAAGATGTACAATAGCAAAAGTAATTAGTATTTCATTTAGCCTGTAATAATGCCTAAAATTTGTATACAGAACTACAGTTTTCCTTTTTATCTTGTTCATAACATCAGCAAAATAGAGTGTGTACAAAAGACCCCTAAAAGTTTTTTATAGGCTTTGAGCCTTACAGGAAATGAAACTTTTCTTTAAACCAAAATTATGCTAGGAGGGATGACAATAATATTTCACATTCCTGTTATTTCAACATCTTTTAAAAAGTCCAGTAAAAATTGCAAAATTGTTAAGCATGACCAGAAGTCATAAACTGCATTTGTATTCTGAGGCCATAAACAGTAAACAATCTTATCTTATCTTTTACAAGAGACAGTTCTAAGCTGAAGTTTACTGAAAACAAGTGATAAATGAAAAAGGAAGAAGAAAGCTTTCCATTTTAAGCATTTACTTCAACGGGCAGCTGATGAGCACAAGACCAGAGCTAAGATGTGATATGCAGGACACATATACGCAGATTGTCTGTATCCTCATCTGAATGCAGAGGAGCAGCTCATCCTGACAGAAGTCTAGGATGACATCCCATGCCTTCATTTTTTAACCTCTTCCACATAACAGTGTTTTACCGCATGTCAAAAGCGCTTTAAAAACCAATATTCTTGTCTCTAAAATGAGGATAAGAATTTATCTATTATTGACTAGTCCATTGTGTGCTTCTTTGACTACTGATGCTACTGTAGTCCACTGCTACATGCACGTACTATACAGTGAGGCTGGCGTGATAAAACTTTTGTCAGCATAAGTTTGGAACAGTCATGTTGCTTGTGAGTTAAACCTCAGCACCTCTAAGCCTACCTAGCTAGTATCTATCAGATTCCAGACATGCAAATCAATTCATGACTGGTTACTCTCCAGCCCAGATTCCTAAAAATAATTCACTAAACAGGAGACATCATATTTGGGAAAACTGAGTAAAATACACTCTGATGAGATACCCAAATTTCGAGTCTCTGAGGCACTTCAAGAACTTTGCAGAATGAGATGTGTGAACAACATAAATCTCTCATTCTCAACAAATATGCAAGGAAGTTTAGAAGATTCAGTCTATCCCCTAAGGATGCCAAATATTTGGGAAGAAAAACTGTTTAAATATATTCTTGTTTGAGGAATATTTTACTAAAGCTAACAAAAGAACATAGACCAGGACAACAGTACTCACCAGAATGTTCCTTTGTCTCTGCTTTCTGTATCTATGAACCCAGATTCCAAAAACATGTCCTTGTAAATTCGACCAACCAGACAGTACATATCTGAAGCTACTTGGTCTTCCTGTTCTACAAGGGGAATCATAATTTCTAGAGCTTTCTGTCTGTCTCCAGGCAGATTTCGCCTGTTGAAAATAAAAGTTTTGATTAAAAAACAATAAAGTTAAGAAGAAATACTTTTTCATGACCATATTTTAATACAGACATATGACTTCATCCATGTAAAATTATTGATAGACAAAATGGACTATATTATGTATACACACTTACCCCCTACTTCTTTTTTTTTTTTTTTGTCTTTTCTTTATATCACAGGAAACCTTTATAAAAGCCCCCAAACATAATTTCTCTCTCTCGTGAAGCATCAGCTAGAGCAAAGCACTGAAAATAGCACCAAAGCCTCCAGGGAAATTCTTAGAAGGATCATGTGATGCTTCCTTATAAAATGGAAAAATATGAACCTTGATTTCACATCTAGTATATCTTTAATTGTAATTCATGCTCTAAAGGAAAAAAGATTCAATCTCATGTTTGTGATTTTACTTTTTATATACATTTTGACTGTGAAGCAAAAAGCCCAAAAAGCACAAACTAGATTGAACTCCCATGATAGGGATGGTTTAGGAGTAAAGCCAATAAGGCAATATTAAAAGAAGTACTTCAGACAAATAAACCACGTAATTGCAAGCATTCGACACTTCCTGGTGAGTCATAGTTTTGATACATACATCATTCAGTATCAAAAGTTTAGAATTTTAATGTGCTTGTGTACTGAGCAAACAAGTTACTCCCTTTTCAACACTTCCAAATCTTGTATCGACTATCACTAATCCAGATTAATGAATTTAATGAGAACAAAACCAGTACGGAAAATAATGTTTTGCAACATGGATTATTTACACTTAGCTGGTCTTCAGAGCCAGAGGTCCCTACTTTTATTTCTGTTTACTTTTCCATCATCAATGCCCTCACACTTTCTTGATTTAGGTCAGACTAATCCTGACTAATTGAGCTGCTCCATCCTTCCGTACTAGTGACCTGGATTAGAAGCAAGAGACACATTTTTTTCACAGCAAAGATTCAGAAGTGCAGAGTATTCCACACCTGCTTTAGCTCACAAAATATCCTCTATAGTCCCAGTTAGGAGAAAGTTAGAATTAGCCAAAGTAATTCCTTCTTGGCACACCAAAGCATGAATGTTTTCATGGCTGTCATGGCTTCTAGTTTAATGGTCAGCCTGGAGAAGAGAGGAATAGGAAAATCTCATCTGGACTCCTCTGGAGCTACTGTGTAATCTTTTGTCAGATACTCTCACAGGCAACATCTTAGAGTCACAGAAACAGTGAATTATAAGGGTATGCCTGAAAAGATGATGCTGCAGTTTTCCAGGTTTTTAGTGCCTCAATGAACTAGTCCTGTTTCCAAAGGTGACTTTGTTTCAGAAAACCATGTCCTTGAGGTCTAAACAACATGCTAAAACTCCAACACCTAGTGACCCTTGTGAAGGCTCTGTAGAAGTGGCAGATACATGCTGGATTATTTAATCTGCAAAACTTTACATATTAATGTCAAATGGGAAACAAAAAGGGCAGAATATTTATATCTTCATATACCTGGTATAAAGGCACAAAAAAGGACCTGGACATTTTATTCAGACACAAAAAAAAAAAAAAGTCAGACAGCTGTTTTTATTTTTTGTTTTCTTTTTATTTTCTTTCAAAACCAGGTTTATTTTTTCAAGTAATTACTTGCAACACGTTTTAACATCACTTTCACATAATATGCAGTTCCAAGACTCCTCGGTGAACTTGAACTACAAAATTCAAATCTGTGAGAAGCAGAACCATCTGTAGACGTTTTCTATACTTGAGAATTTCAATACCCGCTGACACCTGGTCTACTCCTCTAAAAGTCAACAGCAAAATGTTCATTGTGATAACAGCACGGGAGCAGAGAACATCTGTAATTTCTTCTGAAAAAGCTCCCCTTTTAGTCTCTTGCCTAAATGCCAGTATCCTAGAAAGAAAATCTAGGCTTGGCTTTTATTTAATACATGGAAGCAGTGTATGTTGCTCCATGTATCACATTTTGTCCATGTTATCAGAGAACATGGAAATTAGTTTATCACTGTAATACAATAAAATCTTCTGATGGACTTTTGATGAAAGGTCTGGTTCTGTCTCCTAACATTACCAGAACTAAGACTAAAATGAGATGATGTCTTTGCTAGCACAAATGATGCAGCACTGTCACTCACACAGCAATGTTAAAAGTGTATTTTTCAGAAGGAAAATAGTTAGGTATTTATTTACTCTAATTTAGGTACTGAAACAAAAAATAATGCAAACCTATGGAAAGATAAATCAAACATGCTAAAGGAAAAGGAATGAAATTTGATAGTACGAGATAAAAAGAAGCTTAGATTTATCACAAAGCTCAGAGTCCCCAAAGCTGCTTCAGTCAAAATCATGGGACTGTGCATAAAGATTCCAGTAGGGAACCTCACACAGGATTACTCATGCCTTATGAAGTTTGAAGTTTTGATTTCCTGTTCCACAGAAGAAGGAAGGGTAGATTCTTACCTGTTTAGCGCAAATGCATAATGCAACCTCACATGGTGGTGGGAAGCCAAGTCAAAAGTGGGCAGTTTCTCTAAAGTTTTCACCAATTTCACAATGGAATCATAATCCTTCCAAAAAGAAAGGAATAATACAGTTTTAAGTGGCTGTACTGAGGTATGCCTATAAAAACTCCTCTTCAACCTAAGCAGGTATTATTTCGTACTAAGAAGTATTTTCAGTCCATTGTAAGTTTTATGGATTTTAGTTCCTTCAGTCTCAAACTGTAAATAGCCTAGCACTAATCAGAAATGGGAATATGCACAGTATTTAGCAGGGAAGCACAATTTGGTCTCCTGTGCTGCTTCAACAAGGTTCTGTGGAAATTTTCATACATCTGTTTCATGATTAAAGTTAGCTTCAGGAGTTGAACACATAGCAGTGTTCATATTGTGCAGACATTACAAAACTAACTGCATCTGAATTAAGACATCCCAAAACTTTGAAGCAGGCATGAGCCATGAAAACAAAATAAAAGACTCTTGAATACCACAGTTTTTAAAGTAGCTTACTCACTGACATATTTAAAAAACAAAAAATAAAAAATCAAACTCAAACCACTTCATAATGTTTAAGAAGTGACAGTTGAAATTAACAAAGTAAAACATTACTATCATCATTCCAAAAGCTGAAATGCATATGAACTATTTATGTTTCCATAAGAAATGTCACAAGCTTTGGTGACAAAGAACACATTTGCCTATCAGTTATAGAATGCTACCATAGCCTTTAACTACAGGCTGTTCATCACACAGCAATGCTGAGACGGAGAAGAGTTATTATATGTCATGTACTTTTTAGGTAATGTTAGAAAACCCTTTTCTGCTACAGAAAGGCAAACAGTGAAACTACAAAACAAAATAAAAACATCAGAGAAGACACCATTTTTACTACAGTGCTTTGTCCACACAGTTTGTTAAAAAAAATCCGTGCAAAATACACTAAAAATTTCTGTGAGAATGTAATTTAATTTACTACTCTTAGTAGTGCGCAAAACTCTTACCTGAATGTCTCTGTAGGACAGCAGCAAGTTTATTACAATGTCAGCAGACAAGACTTCAACGTTATCTACTCGCTGTCGAATCCTTGCCAGCTCTGCTGCAAGCTCTTTGCCCGTGTAAAGTGTCCGGGCCTTCCTGATGTCATTCAGAATGGATTCCCGGAAATACTGGCTGGAGAGGAACAACTTTGCATCAGCAACTGGGGACAGGTCCCTTGCACTTGTTTTTCTGGCCCCACAGCTCTCCCACAATGTGTATGCAGAACACGTATCGATAAAGCAGTATCAATAAAGAGATTTGGTCAAGCTAAACTATTAATTATCAGTTTGTCTGAACAGAGGCAAAAGAGCCTGAAATTTATCTTGCGAGCTGGAGTATTTGCATTTTACATGAGTGTACAAGACGACAACTCACCTCGAACTGGCCTGGGCCACCTTCAAGAGCTGAATAAATCGATCCACTAGAGGTAAGCATATAGGCCCAAGCAGAGACTCAAAACCAGGCGGCATCAGCTCTGTGAGTCCCTTCACGAAGCTGCTATCACAGCAGTACACCTTGTTATGTGGAGTTATCATATAAGGAACAAATATGTAGTTCCCAGTGCACATCTGCAGGGAAACAAGGTGCAATATTTAGGGCAGTTATGGCTTGACAAGCCAAAGTATGAAACAACTGTATCTACTACCTGCAGATTTCCACCTGTAAAGTCACAGGGAGACCTGCTGCTTACTTCAGCAAGATTAAGTTTTGACTCATAAATTCAGTTTTCACGTCACATATGATATACACTTGAAATGTATGCTTTCAGATTTCTGATCTGCTTCCTGTAAAATAAGTCTTTTCAGAAGTATCAAGCTGACCTTAAAATTGTAATTGGCTCAAAAGTGAAACAATTCTCAGGGCACACCCATGTCACCCTGAAAAGGCAGATGGAATCAAAATAAGCTGACGTACAGTCTTTTCAAGGTGACAGATGATCAAAAGAGAGCAGTACAGTTAGGCTCACAGACATTGGAAACAGTAACACAATCTAGTTGCCTCACGACAGGAAAACCATAGAGAAAACTAATCCTCACACGAACTGCAAAATGACTCAAACAGTTTAGCATTCAAAAGCAAATGAAATTCTCTACTATGTAGAAAATACTCGTCAATGGGACTTAAAATCATACATAGTTCAGAATAATCACTTACAGAACACTTTAGCATTGCTAAACTGCATTGATTTTTATATATCAGTGTATGACAGATAGTTTGCAAAGAAAAAGGAAAAATTAGGTGTCTTCTGAGGAAGAGGGAGGCAAGATGTCTGCTGACTGTGGTATGTGCGTGAGCACAGATTTATGTACAGAGAAAGTTGCTGAATATTTGTGGTTTAAAGAGTCTTAACTATGAGACAGAATATCAACAAAATTGGGAGGAGTTCCTCCATTCAACTCTCAGAGCTCAGACTTCATTACTGAAGTGCCCAGCAGCCCAATAACAAAAGCCTTAAGGTAGCAATTCTTGAGACTCATCATTTTGGTACCCCTAAAATACTTCCAAGGTTAATTACTTTCTGGTCAGCTGCTTCTGCTCTCCCAGAAGTCAATACAACAATGCAGGCATCACTTTAGAGATGCCCCTGCTTTGCTGAGCTCCACACATTGAGAGGGCAGTGACTGAATAGTTTTTGAATGCACAATACCAGCCATGTGACTAAAACATGCATTTTAACAGGCGTTATTAGATTTTTAAAGCGTGGAAGGATTGAGGTACTCAAGTCTGCAAAATGTATGTGTACAGATATGTCAGTAAACACGTTCGTGTACAAATCAGAGACTGGCTATGAAGAGTACAGGAATTATTTTTTAATTACACCCAACACACTATGAAATTGTAAGACCTCAATATAAAGGCAATCCCACTGCAACTTCTGAGGGGTATCAACGGACTCTGTAAAATCTAAAAATAATTGGTGTAGACATTTACATGAGGTCAATTGAGTTCAACTAACACAGAAGTTGTTTGGAGATTATTGCATACAGTGCCTCGCATAAGGGTTAGTTGTCTTCTTTTCCCAACCATTGAAAACTACTGCTGCTGAAAAGCTAGGGAGTATTTTTCTCTATGTGACTGCAGCAATTCCAAAGGAAAGTTGAGAACTGGGAAGCATATGACAATTTTCTTAACAAGTAACTAAGGAGTGGGATGCCAGAACCCCAACTGGTTGTCTGTGCAACACAAAAGTGAATGGATACTTCTATTCAAGAATATCCTAGCATGTAAGGCAATCACATGCTTTCAACAGTGAATGGATGAACTTTTTACCCTGCTAAAATCTAATGAGCCCCACAGTCAAAGGCAGAAGGAAAATTATGAATTTGCTGGAACTGGTTTCAGCAATTACAAGAGATGGGTATATAGTGACTGGCCTAAGAGCCACTATTACGCATAGGCAGACTATTCTCCAACTTTCCTTTTCTAGATAAAGGAGAAAAGGGTTGGGACGTCAAGAGTCACAAAAAAGGGTGAAGTAGCTATAGATATCTGGAGGCAAGAATTTTACTTCCTAATGTTTATTCAGTGCATTAAAAATAAATTCAAGACTGTTTGCAGGAAGACGTTCTCAGACCTCTGGCACAATGTTCCAATGCTCAGGTCTTAAATAAAAATCAACTCTGAAAAAGAATGTTCCCATCTTTTGAAATTCACAGAACCCAAGGTTCACCCTTGCAAAATTTTTAATTCTACCAGGAGGAAAACTGCTCTTCCTGCAGATGACAAGTGCTCGAGTCCATGACTGAGCATGAGCTCTTAGAAACCCATCCTGAGTGCACCGTCTGTAGGGAGTACGTATCTATTTGAGAGAAACAAGAGAGCCAGCAATATATGCATTCTTCCTGTTAGTTGAGGCGGGGAAAAGAAAAGCTGGTTATAATATAGAGCCCAGTATAGAAGACATGCAGACCCAACAGTCTTTGGAAGCAATGGACAGGGAAGAACTTAAAAGTTAAAGACAGGAGAAAACACTGTAGAAAGAAAAGAGAAAAGAATAAATCAATTTACAGTTGTTCAGAGGGCCCCCAGGGATCTCAGGGAATTGTCTCAAGGTAGAATTTCATCCTGAAATTCAGTAGCAAGCAGTGTGAGAACACAGTGGCCTTTCCCTCAGCCAGGGCATTACTTTGGTTCTTAACTTAACCTAGATAGTTATCTTTTGTGGGAGCTCTGTACCTCTGAAACCTGTCAAATTCAGCTGAAGTTCATCAGACAGACAAACAGGCAGATACAGAGCAAATGTGGATGATGAAAAACCAGTACAAGCTCTTAAGTTTCATTTCCTTAGGAAATACACTTTAAAAAAAAAAAGTAGAAAGAGCACAGATGCAATAAAGCTAAGAAACTCTGACCTCAATTTCACTTCCCTAGCTAATGAGTACAGCAGGTAGATATTTAACAGCTAAACAAAGGCAGACATGCAGTAGCTCTAGCGTCAAAAGAAAAAAAAAAGAAAATAATCAAAAGATATATATTATTTACTAAAGGTGGTGGAAGAAAGATAACAGTGATGGTGAGACTGCTTTTGTATAACAAAGTCTATAGTCCCCTCCTGTGGAGAAACATATTGTGTCACTGTCACAAACCCTAATTGCAAAGAGCCCAACTCTAACTGCATTTGGGCTGTGATTAGGGTGGGAGCCCAAGAGGACCAAGCTGTGTGGGAAGCAGTTGTGGAGCTATTCTAAATGTCAGACAACTCTCAATCATTTTCCCCAAAGCAGAGTGTGTGCTTTCCTCATTTCCAGGTGATGCAACCTGTCTCAGTAACTTATATCTTATCTTTCTCATCTTTTTTTGTCAAAGTATAATCTACACTAACTTAAGTCAGAAAGGATCAGGTGGTTTTTCTGACACACACTTCCCATCTGCTCACACATTGCTTTACATTTTGACTTAGTGCATATTACTAGACTTGGAAGTTTAAATATATTTAATTTATTCTATTAAAATCTACCCTGTAACACTCCATTCCAACTCTGATCCCACAAAATCTGGTATTTTTTCTAACCCTGACTTCACTCCATATTCTAAGTTTGTTAAGTACACAAGACAAAATTGTTTTACTTTGATCCATTCTTGTGACTCACCACATCATTTATAATGAA
Organism: Corvus cornix cornix; assembly: GCF_000738735.6. Lineage (NCBI taxonomy): Eukaryota > Metazoa > Chordata > Aves > Passeriformes > Corvidae > Corvus > Corvus cornix. The sequence goes on from NC_047056.1 coordinate 50,029,637, forward strand.
AGTAACAGAAATGAACCTTTCAATAAAACCAGGATATTTTTGAAGGAGTAGCACCTTAAATAAAATTGTAATATTCTGTTATGTCAATACCACTTAAAAAAATGCTTTGAATACAGGGGCTTCAAAGGTGGGTGGGAATAGACCCCTCAATCAAGAAGAGGTGCTGCAAGTTCCATTTTGCAATCCTCCTTCTTTATAAAGCCCTCATTATTTAAGGTTCAAAAGCTCAAATTACACTAGTCAAAGTTACAAAGGGACTGCAGGGCACCTGAGTGGTATGTTGAAAGGCATTACTGAAAACACCCGGGGCTGGGAAGGTGTGCATACAGAGAGTTGATGACAGTTACTGTGGTTCAGACTGATGCATGAGAACTCGGGACATTAGACAGGTAATCCTGGCCTAAGCTCTCAGATCAGATGAACTACTTTTATCTGGGAAATACAAACATACATATCTTTGAAGGCCTTGGGCCACCACACTCAGTACCTGGCAACATCAGGTCATTTTCTGACAGACTGTCCATGTCAGCCCATTTCCTCCCATCAGTCAGACTAATCAGAAGGCAGAAGTGCTGGTTGGTGCCAGCTGTACACATAAACGCTTGCAATTAAGTGACAGAATCTGTAATTAATTTTTGCAAATTTTTTAATTGTTCTGTATTTTTCTAATGTCCCTTCCTCAATTACTGAAGACAAGTCTAACAATTCCAAAGTGTGAGTAATTTCAGTTAAATACAGATGTAAGATCATTCTTAATAGCTCTATAATTACAGAAATTAAGACAAGGCTGCTTCTAGTTAGACCTAGTGGTCACTGGAGCATTAACCACCTCTTTCTTTTTCAATATCCTTTCTCAGCTTCTGAGAGAAATTAATATAGCACCTATTTGTATTCAAGAGATAATAAAAATTAATAGGGTATACTTACTTAGGCATTACTTACTTAATGCTCACAGTAAGAATATAAACCAGCCCTTCTTTCAATATCCCTCTCTTCTATAGAACTCCTACTTGTGAAAAGGGCAGCTTTTTGAGACTTGAATGGGGAGACCACATCTTAGAAAGAAATATCATGAAAATAAGATAAACACTATTCTCTCCCTCAAAAATTAATCTGATGTAATACAAAAGATCTTCTTCTGAAAGTTGCACAGATTAAAAAGACATGGTGCTAAAGACAAAGGAACATTTGAGTTCTAGCCAATTAATTCTTGTATCTTGACTTTTTCTTCAAAAAGAAGGGAAAAACTCTGAAAAATCCCAGGGAGTCAGTGATGCACAGTCCTTTCAATTCCCTAAGGCTCTATACTAACACTGCTCTGCTGGGATCATTTAACAGTCAACTATCCACAAACAGGAAAACTGCCTTCAAAGACAAGTGTCAAAGAAAGCAAAGATCCCCCAAAGCAAAACCATGATACTTTAGCCATGGATGGTAGAATCTAGCAGAATCCCATCTACTTGCCAAAGCTTCAGGTCAGCATCCAATGTAACTTTAAAAAAAGGAAAAAAAATCAGCCGAAGTAATAAAAATAGTCAGTATCTTTCACAGTAGGAACAGTTCTTCCTGCTGACACTCCTCTAATTAAGAGAGCTTTTTTCTATTTCTCCCACTCGTCCTTTTGACAAATATCTGCTTTTATTTCAATTCTTCTGGTGAAATTTTTAAGGTAATTCTTTGACTGCGCATTGTCTTACGTGGAGCAGATGGCAAAATCATAAACCAAGTTATTAAATCTATTCCCTCCATCCCCCAAACACACAGTAAATCAACATGTGCTGATGTTTTAATGAATACAGACTCGGTTTTGGTTTATTTTAAATCCCACTCACATGAATGATAGCCTTACTACTGATTTGAAAAGGAACTTAAGTAAGCCTCATGCCTCAGATGAACTGAAGCACAGAGATGGGATCTACTCTATCAAATACTTCCCCTTTACTTTGAGAAGATATTCTTTCCTTATACACCCAGCAATTGCATTCTATTGCAGCCATGTTACATCCTAAATGCTTGTTAAAAATCAGCTTACAGCCTATATGGTTCTTTCATCATATTCACACAGGAAAAGAAGTTACCAACTTTTTCCTAGGAAAGCATGTGTCAAATATAGTAGTCAAGAATTCAAAAAATTAAAGAACAAGCAATAATAAATACCACAGTCATCATTTTCAACAGAATATTTACTGAAGGCTACATAGCATTTTTGCATACTTGGATATCAAAAATCAAACTGGCCACAAATCTCTGGTTGGCTGGATGAAGAGTACTAAAAATATTTACCCCTATTTCCATGGTGAAAGAAACCAACAGCTAAACATACCCTTCACTACAGTCTTTTAGCAGCAGCTATATGGAGATCCTGAGCTTGCAGATGCCTCTGGAATGCCTCATCCAGAGTCACAGAATGGGTCAGATTGGAAGATACCACAGTGGGTCATCTGCTCCAACCTCCCCACTCAAGCAAGGTCATCCTAGAGCGCATGGCATGGGATTGTGTCCAGACAGTTCTGGAATATCTCCAATCAGGGAGACTCCACAACCTCTCTGGGCAATCTGTTCTGATGCTTGGTCGCTTGCACAGTAAAGAAATTCTTCCTCCTATTCAGATGGAATTTCCTGTGTGTCAGTGTCTACCCATTGTCTCTTGCCCTAGTCCTTGGCACCACTGAGAAGAGCCTGGCTCCATCTTCTCGGCACCCACCCTTCAGACACTTAAAGACATGGATGAGGTCCCCTCTCAGTTGTCTCTTCTAGAGGCTGAATAGGCCCAGCTCCCTCAGCATTTCCTTGTAAGAGATGCTCTAGACCTTTCATTATCTTTGTTGCCCTCTGCTGGACCTGCTCCAGGAGCTGCATGTCTCTCTTGCGCTGAGGATTTCAGAACTGGTTGAGGTCTTCCACTCACATTGAAGGAGCGCTACACCGAACTGTCTCCTAAGCTACATCTTAAACAAGAGGCAGTTAGGAAAGGCTATGGAATACCAGTAAAAATTACAGTCATAGAGCCATAGAATGGTTTGGGTTGGAAGGGACCTTAAAGGTCCTCCAGTTCCAGCCCCTGTGTTGTGGCCAGGGGCACTTTTCACTAGACCAGGTTGCTCAGAGCCCCATTCAACCTGGCTTTGAACCCTTCCAGGGATGGGGCATCCATAGCTTCTCTGGGAAACCTGCTCCAGTGCCCCAGCACCCTCACAGTACATCATTTCTTCCTAATACCTAATCTAAACCTACCCTCTTTGAGCTTGAAGCCATTGCCCTTTGTCCTATCACTACAGTCTCATCCCTTCAAGTGTTAGAAAAGCAAAACACTACTAAGGGTGCCCGGCCATACAACACTAACCCTGTTGTTTAATCGCTAACACCTGCAAGTCAGCTGCCCAAGAGAACAATTCCCATTGCCTCCAAGGGCCCTCCTGATCAGGCCACTAGCTGCACTGCAATCTCACACCCCAGGCAGCTCCTGAGGCTATCCACTACTCCAACCTGGTGTAAGCAAGCAGCCTGAACTGAAAGGTGTGCACTGTGTCAAGGTGTAACTTACGGCAGTGGGTTGCAAACCTCATGCAGAATACATGCACATTAAACAATCAGATTCAGCACGAAGACAAATTTTTAAAAAATTGAATAGATCTGCAACTTTCCTCCAAAGGTGGTAAAATTTAAACCATGGTGAATTATGATGAAATAAAAACTGGTTAGCTAAAACTAGCAAGGTACAGTCATGAACCATAACCTTTATAGCTACATCTCATGACTGAAACTCTTTACTAGTAATTTCTAGAATGCCTCTGCTGCTTGATTGACCTCAAAAATCAGATAACAGCAAAAATTAAACTTGAGCTTTCAACCAGCAAAGTAAGTACCTCATGTTAAGGTATCACTCCCTGTAAAAATGTATGGTTTTGGTATTGCTGGAACATTTGGAAAAGGTCCAACTAAATAGATATAAAACCACATATAACAGGAAATGAGCCAATGTTATCTTGTACTGCTCTGCCCAGACAGGCTCCAGGGAGCTTATTCTAGCTATGCAACATTGTATTGACTAATACTAGGAAATACAAATATCCAGTCAGAAGAACAAAACAGTTGGCAATAGATTTTTTTTTTTAATCCCACTTCTTTTTAGGGATACAAGGTTTAGGAAAAGCAAACACAAGGCATTTCAGTTAGGCAGATATATATAGATAGACACACACACACACACACAGAGACACTTGTTTTGGAACCTTTTTAATCTCCTGGTGCCAAGGATACCATGGTCCTGATATGGCTGATGTTTGCATGCTATTAAAAAACATGTTCTAGAACAGCAAGACAGAACTCCTTGTTTATCCATATGTGAATTTCATTTTTTTTCATAATAGTAACGTCTCATGACTGTTTTTGTTAAAGGTGGGCATCAGAGTCATGGCTTCTCAAGAACAGAACCTCTGTCGCACCCATTTACCCAAGAATCTTATAACTTATGAAGAAACATGATTTTTATGAAGCAGGTACTATATTCAATAGTTAGGCATGCACCAACGTTGTGAAAAGTCTGCTTCCAGGTAATTTGGCTGACATCATGACGAAAAAATGAGGAAAAAGGAGACAAAATCAGTTACAGAGCTGCTAAATCCATTTCACTGACTTCCCTGTTCTAATCCCAGGGAAAATACTTCCTCCCAGAAAAGATGTTATGTGGGTGTGCTTGAAAACATCTGAGACTTTCAAGGAACACATTCTTTTTCTGGCATACACTGAAACATTTCTAAAAGTGATAAATGACAGTGTCACAGTAACCTATCCAAATTTAAATGGAAAACAGAACAATCCTTTCTGAAACAGACGAAGGCCAAGTTATCATACCTCTCCTTGAGCTTTGGGGACTGTCATTTAAAAGCAGGACAAGATGACATCTTCCCTTTATTCTATTGTACCAGTCATCTCCTGCTGATTTCCTGCTAAGAGAGCTCTTCCCCCTACCCTCCCAGGATCATTACATTAGTCACACATCATTTTCCCTAGGTCCTAGGCCATCAGAACAAAAACACAGAATGTAATACATTCATTTACAAAAAAGGCCTTACTGTTCTCTTTCATTTTATGTAAAAGGCCTAACTGATCATTTCCCCCACTTTCATTAGAGACAGGCGAGAGATTTCTAGTCTAGCACATCTTTTACAGCCTTCTGTGAGTCTCTGAAAAGCACTTTTTGGTTAACAGCTATACAGAAACTCTATAGGAAAACCTCTTCGCTTTTTTGGTATTTTAACAAAAAAAAAAGTCTGCAATTTAAATTGCAGCATTAGACCAAAGCTCACACTGGTTTTGAAGCCATCTTTAGAAACTCCATGCAGAGAAAAAGAAAGACTGCATCTTTTTCAGAAAGACATATTTCATAGTGGCAGAAGTAATTACTTAATCCATGAATTTCACTGTTAAATAAAGAAGTAAAATCAGGAATGCTGCAGTTTTCATGGCACTGTGGAAAATAAAACCTGGCCAATTTCTGAAATGAAATACTTATCTGCCCCTTAGAAAATTTTATTCAAATATGTGGAATTGTACAGCATGCACATAGCACCTCAGGATATCAGCACAGCACTGACTAACCTCTATGAAATTATATATTAGCAAATGTGGCTACCAGGAAGTCACAAAGAGAAGCCAAGAACAACTCAGCGTGCCAGATATATATTCTGAGATGACTGGCCCTGCTGCTCCAGACCAACCACATTGAAAAAGCAGTGCTCTCCCAGCGCCAAGTCTGCCTCCTTTGAACTTGGGAGTAAAAAAGAGAAGGGAGAGTTGCAAGGTCAACCTCAGAAACCAAAGGGGTGCCAAGGTGCAGAAACCTACAGTTTAATGACTGGCAGTCAGACAGACCACCGGGATCTGCACTGCACTTGGACTAACAGGCTCCAGGACTCAACTTCTAGAAATAAATACAAACACTCCCTCTCTTTATAAATATTTTATACATATACATATATATACACATATATATACATACATATATATACACATAGATACATATATATATACATACTTTTTTTTTTCAGAGCTGTAGCCATGGGTTTCTAAAATGAGCAACAGTTTCCAAATGACTCTACTTTCTAATAGAGTTTTTTTAAAAAAACACTAAAGAACACTGTGCAGAAAAACGCAACAGGAAAAAAAAGATAATCAAAATGACAAATGCAAATGGATGTGAAATAATGACAGACAAGTAAAGGCAGCAGAGAAAATACCACTGATAGATAGAGGCAAGGTAAGAAGTGAGCCTGGTACCTAGCAACCAAGTGATCTACACAGACTTGCTGCTAGAATTTCCAGAATTCTGCATCTAACTCTGTAAAAATACAGTAGGAGAGTGCTAAATGATTCAAGTGGAAAACAGAATATAAACAACATTAAATGAAACATAAGTTTGGAATGTTTATAATTCAACTGAAATCCATACATCATACTTACATTATTCTTCTGGCAGATAATTTCCTGAAATAAAAAAGAAAAAAAAAGAAAATAATGTTGATAGCACTAGGAAAGACATCTGATCAGTATGACTTTCTAATATTGTTTGCACACATGATAAGAAAAGGTTGGTTTAGAGATGTTTTCTATGCCTGTCAAATCAACATAAATGAGATATTGTCTCAGGAGGGACAAAATTACTATGGAACCAAGTAGATACATACAACTTATATATACATAAGAGCGTACATACTGTCTGCACGTGTATATACATATATACACATACATAGATGTCCCTCCATTTATAAATTTGCCTAGAGGCATGATGTCCAGAAGTTTTCTATTAATAAACACCTATTCATATTTGAAAAGTCAAATATAGTAAGTAGCATTTTGCTACCAGGAGAAGCAACCAAAAAGAATAGTAAAAGCAGTATTCATATGAGGTTTTAAAATATTCCAAAACTGCTTGAAATTCACTTGGCTCTAATAATCAGATGCAAAAACCACATCTTCACATTTTCAGTGTGGATTTTCAGAGAATTAGAAGCATACACAGATGGAAAGAGCTGATTCCTGCACACTAATCCAGGTGGTACAGTGCATGTGTAAACCACTTCTGAACAATGATCTTGCTTCCAGCAAGATTTGTCAGCCAGTTCAGATCCCAGAAATCAATAACCATAACAGATTTATCAGATAGCTATGCCTCTGCCTCTGGGACTGGTGAGCAGCTTCACCAGCACAACAGCATTAAAAACAAACACAGCGTCAAACCAAGGCACCTCATACTTTCCATGTTGCTTAAGTCAGGCTTTGATAAAACTGCTCTTCTCCCTGTTGAGAGGGCTTGCTTCACACATGACTGTTTCTAGCTTTCCAAGCGCGGGTCATAAATGTCTGGTCAAATCCCCCAGCATGGACAGGGACATCTTTGACTAGATCAGGTTGATCAAAGCCCTGCCCAGCCTGGCCTGAAGGTTCATACAGAACATTTCACCATCAAAAGCTTACTTACATTGCTTTATGCCCTGACTGAATCACATGCTGCAGTTCTGTATTTCCTTCATTTTCAGTTTTTGAATTCCCCCCTTCTATACAAGATTAAAACTGCACATGCTTTCCTGCATTGCTTCTACTCTTATCTGCTGGCTGTAACAAATACAGGAACAAACGCTGCCGCAGAAGGTGTCCCAGCATGCCGATAGCTACTTTTTTTAGGCAGTTACTAAATAGTATGGAAAGGGTCTCGCTCTTTGATGGCTTTCCTACAGACTGTCAAGAGCAGAAACACAGGCCCAGTTCAAAGCTAAAGGAAACTGAAGGGAGTCTTTCAGTCAGCAGAGTACTGGTGGCAACTGTGACATCCAAGCCTCCCTGCACAGAGCTGGGCTTCCACTGATGCCGGTGGGAATCCAGCATGTGACTCAAAGTCCAGCCTCTAAACTAGTAGCCTGGTGCCTCATCCCAAGTGATTCTTCAGTGGGAGTTGAGTATTTAGCTCTTTGCCCAGTACAGTGAAATTCTGCTCTGCTTATACTGTAGATCATTGTACTTACACAATTGAATTCAATTCCCAGATACATCTTTTATCATTAGCATTATTTTTAGGGCTTTTATCTGTATACTCTTTTGTGTGCAAAAAGAAAGGAAATAATTGGATTGCAAGTGGTCCAGTTAGCTGAGAAAATCTGAAGGGAAAAGCAGGGAGAAGACACTGAGTTAATAAGCATGTCCCTCCCAAATATAGGGCCAACCTAAAAAAAAGGGGACAGAATCAAAACCAAATAGCCTGCACTTGCCAGAAGCAGTGGAAGCAAGCCCTTCCTGAGAGGTGGTGGTGCCCAGACTGCAGTCTGACTCACCAAGCTGCTCATTGTAAATGCTGCTTCTCAGCAAAGCCTAGAAGGGAAGCGCAAGAGCATAAAACACCTCCTGAGCAAAGCCAATGCATCTGAGAGAGGGGAAGTAATTGAAAAGACTGCCATCCAAGTTGTCTATCCTTTCCCATCATGGAAGTTACTAAACCTTTCGGATAGTTGCAGTAGGAAGCAAGTATCAGGTCCTTGACTGACACAACTCACAGCTCCATAGATTATCTTAAAACACCCTCTTGCCTTAAACCAAAGTACCATACTGTGCACTGACGCATGAGTTTTGTTTTTACTGATTCCATTACACTGCTGGTAATCTCCAGCACAGCAATCTTGCAGGTACCTGATGCAAACAGCTGTAACTCAGCAAGACTTAGCAGAGGGTATCTGGAGGTCCCGTAAGTTTTGGCAGAAAACTGCTAATTTAGACAAAAGCTAAAACCCAAGGATTATTTTGCTGCCTACACACTACCACTCTCACAGGATCTTTATTACTGTAACAAACACCAGTAATTCCCTTGAATGACAAAGTCATGAATTTAGTTTCTCATCTCAGATTTGCCAAACTTCTGTTTCCATAAACAGCCACTTAACACCTAGGTATTTAACTGACTGTGATCAAGTAACTTAAATCTTTCTCTTTAGAAAACTAAACTGAGTTTTACAGCATTGCATTGTAGACAACTTTGCCAGGCCTCAGAACATTTTTGCTCTTCTGATCTGAACCACAAGTAGTATGCATATTTCTTACAGAGAGAAACTATTTCAAGTGTTAGACTAGCTGTCACTTTCCCCCCAACCCCCTTTTTCCACCCAGAGCTACCTTCAGTGACTGCAGAGACTCTGCATTTGTGTCACAGTAGAGGATAATGTTGTTAGCCATGCTGAAGCTCTCCCTGACTCCCAGGTGGTAGAACAGGGAAGGTTGACGGAAAGCGTCACTCATCTCTACAACAGCAATATCTGCAGAAAGAAATGAAAAACATTATTGTCAATGCTACACATTTCTGACAGTCAAGTACTTCTATGTCATGTTTCTTCACACAGTTTAGTCTGATAAGAAGACCTGGCTTTAAGTAGGAAATAAGAGATCTAGAGGGATTTCCCCATTTTAGCTATTATGCCTGAATTTTAAATATAGTCAGCAGGATGTGGTTTAGCTTTTTGTATTCCACTATTACTCCTCTATTTTTTTCTTTAAGTGAGACCTTAAAACAGTAAGAAGAGATAAACCACTAATCAAGAAAAGGAAAAAATTTCATTTGCTGTCCTGAGGAATAAAATCCGCTTGGTAAATCTATACATGGTGACTGATAACCTTTGGTAAAAATAAAGGAAAAAATTACATTTGATGTGTTTTTACCCTCTGTGCAAGTTGCAACAAAAATTCATGTAAACTATGTACATCACTGCAGAACATACTGTATAGATTCTGTACTAGAACTTTGGAAGAAAACAAACTGAAAGGTAATGTTGCAGTATAAATACCATTCAGATCTATTTTGATTAATATAGAAAGATGAGAGAGAGAATGAGAAAAGGACAAGGTACAGATGCAGAGAAGCAACAAGGAAGTGAATATGTAAAGCCAAAGAAATCCCCATATAAGTAAAAACTTTACTGTGCAGAGAATTCTGTTCATAATAAATTCTACCTGCAGAAATAAAATCAAGCACATGTACAAATGCTTACAGAACAAGGAATGTAGTCCACAATTTCTCTTAAACTATGTGATTCTATTGGCCAAATTCACACCAATATCAAAATATAACAAAAGGCAATTAATTATTTCTGCTCTTTGTAAGATTTCTGTTATACCAGGCAGCATATTTCCAGTGCAGAAGTCTAGTAGAATCAAGAGAGCAAAGCAAGAAAACTGACACATCTCTACCTCTTCCACAAACACCTTTCTGTCTTTTCACCCCATTAATTTTTTTCTTATCTTTCAGAAAAAACCAAAAAAACAGAAAACCAAACCCAACCCAGAGAAACATGCTTCTGTTAAGAGTAGGACAATAAAAGCAGTCTGGTTTCCAGTATACCTCTGTGCTTTTCCCTTCCTTTGGATGCTTTCATGACTGAAAATACAGATAGCAAGACAAGCTCTGCAGGGAAAAAGCTTATGTACCCTCAAGTTTCTCTACTCTAATTAATCTAATAAGAGATTCTACCTCTAACCACAACTTTCCACCTCACCTGTTTACTTAGATCATCAAAATTGAAATGAAGATATTAAATAAAAGATAACCCTTGTGGCCCTGCTCTCAAATGGGGAAGCAGTGTCTCTCCAACTTGTTGAAAACTAGTACCTTTGAGACATCTACTCTTCAGTAATGTTTTTCTGTAACTGGCCTACAGGCTTATAAATTATTTAAAAACATGAAGGAAGGATAGATACACACAGGGGAAAGAGCAAACATTTGCCTATACAAGCTTAGGCTCTTCAAGAAACAAGATTAAAAGAGAGGAGACTAATATGGTACAAAAAAGGATATTTTTTCACACTTAAAAATCTAGTATTAAATTATGTTTTCTAAAAGATTCATAATTTGTGTTCTAAGCAACCCCCTCTGTCCAATTTCACAAAAATATTTGCAGTATGGATTCCATCAAATTTGATTGAAGTAAAAAAGGCAGTGCACTGCTAAGACTACACATAAACTCACTTCCTTTAATTTTAGGAAACTGAAGCATCACAAAAGCCAAACAAGAATAACAGTACACCACTATATTTTGGGTGAGATTAGGCTTTGTTTTTCTTCCAAAAGTTGCCATAACACAAGTTATATTTTTAACTGCTCTTATTCACATAGAAGTCTAACCTTGAGCAACTCTAAATCTATGGTCTATATCTGTTAACACCAAGCAGGAGGAAAATTTGCGCAACTTGCCATGACTTAATTCTGCAATCTTGCAAGATAATGTGCTCTCACTAGAGTTGCAAAACTAAGATTAAAAGAGAAATATTACTTTAGATGGAGCCTGATCAAAGCCATATTACAAAAAACACTTGAGAAATCCTATGTTAAAATGGCAAGTTCCTAGGATCATGAAGAAGGAAAGAGGAACTCAAAAAAAATGATGTGTGTATATATACTACTGTCAAGCTGGCCAAATCCATTGAACAGAGTCTGACTCAGGGCCACACTGTAGGAAACATTCTTGGGTCCTGTACCATCCCTATCACAGAATAATAAAATAAAATAAACCCCAAACCATACAAAAACCTTGAGTTACTTATGCAGAGGAGGGAAGGACCACAGGTAAAGAAATATTTGTATGAAAAATTACACCAAGATACTGGCATAAAATCTTTTGCAATATTTCTATTTCTTATGTAACTAAAGAGGATTTCTTTCCTTAGCATGTCAAGACTTCTATGAAATCCAGGTCTACTGGATAATCTCATTTGATAGATAAAGCAGTGTCTTCCTTAGAACAAGTTCATCTTCTGTGAAGCTTTCCTGCTCACTCTAGCAGTTATGTATTTCAAGATAAAGACTCATGACACAGCCCAGATTTCTCAAGTTCGGGTTAGGCCTCAGGGCTTGTATCACAATTTCCAAGGGGAACAACCCAAACCTTACCTGCAATTCTAACAAGCCACAAAAGGTATGTGCACTTTTGGGATCAGCTGTCAATCCAAATAAAAAACATCCTAAATCAGCTCTTCTGACAGACCTGTTTCTGACTATCTTCTTTCACAACATCGGGAGAGAAACTCCTCTGACCAAAGGAGGGATCAGCATACTGAGCACTTGACAGGAGTGCAGAAGTCAAATACTGTGTAGCAAATGGAAGCTTATTTGGGATTAAAAAAAAAAAGAGAAAAAAAACCACTGCAGAGAAACAGGAGTGGTAATGATTCCTACAGAGCACCTGAAATGTACCATTGAGTACACCACAAAACAGACAAACACTATATTCAGCTACATAAAATATGATTAGAAGTTTAGCAAAGATGAGCAAGACTGATGGTTTTAAAGACAAATCTACATAAAAGTATACATACATATATCAAAATTCTCACTAGTTTGAAAGAGCCAGGGTTTAGCTAAACCCAAAAGAACTGTTTTGTCATCGATACATAAACTGCCAGAATCCTGTATATCTGCTTCTCACTCTCATTTTTCCCAGATGAAATTAATTCAAACATACTCATGCAATAGAAGATAAGTTTTCTAAGTCTCATTGGAGAACACAGTTTTGTAAGTGGCAAAATGGTATTTCAATAAAGGTGGAGTAATCAGCTCTACAGTTATACTGGAACTACCCCCTTACCAAAACATCTGTGGTTTGAGTTTCAAGGCAAGTAAAAACCTGATCAAGCACAAGAATCGGAGTAGAGCTCTCTCAACACCTCAGCCCTCAGGATGAAGCACTCTGAAGACCAGGAACTGACAATTCACTTCAAACACTCTTGCATACCTTCAGCGTTGCAGCAAAGAAAGTCCGTTCATGCTCCAGAGACTAATGAGTAGGGTGGGTATGGAAGCATACTTCATAAAACACTAAGAAAAGACCGAAAAGTGCAAGAACTGCAATTCTTGCAACCTCACAGGTTACAAGAAAGTGAAATTTAGTTCTGTGCCCAAGACCAAAGTACGGGATAAAAGTTACTCTATCTCATGAAAGTAGACCAGGTGACAGATCGCTGATACTAAAGAAAACAGGGATAGAACAGTTTTTACCTCTTCTAATCATCTTTGACATTACAGAAAGTCTTACAGTAAGTCTTGCAGCAAATTATTGTCTCTTGATAGTTTATGAGCAATAACGTTAAGTCTAATCACAACCTTCTCTCCCATCTCCTTCAACAACTGGTATGCCTAACTAGACAAGACAAATGTATCATGAACACAAGACTAGAGCTTAATTCACTCAGGCCTAGGTAGCAAAACCAGCACAAACACAGCAGGAGGCAGTTTAGTGTGCATATCCTAAATCACCCTGAGCTCTGCCTGCCTGCTGACAGCAGCCAAATTGCTTCTAATGAAGCTGCCGATGTACACATTAGCTGAGTAACCACACAGTGAGCTGCAGACACACCAACACCCACCCAGCCATCACAATCCATGTTATTAGGCTAACTAACATCCACACCAACAATAGCTTGAAACACACTGTCACACATTCAAGAGAACAAAATATCACTGCAGAGTAACTGGCTTCTTATTACCCTGGGAAACAAGATTCATGGATTGGAATTGGAGGCAATTCATTTGACCCTTTTTGCCTGAGTACTGGAAAAAGTACACATCTCTGTGAAGTTTGGCATATATTAAAACCATCTTACCAATCATTCTTACTTGAGATGTAAATCCACTTTATTCTCTTTAAGCTGTCTGTGCAAAGACTGAGAACCTTACATACAAAATCTCTAATTCACTTGTCTTAAGAAATGGTAAAAACTCAAGGGTATACACATTAACACGGCCAAAACCCAGTAAGTGTCCATTAGTGGATATAGAGCCCTTTGCTCTTGGCTATTAGCCATGCCTTTAGTCACCAAGACAGTGATAAATGAAATGCAGCGGTCAAAGTCCATCTCCTACTCATTATTTTAAATGTAACAGGGCAAAGAAGAATGTTTAAACAAGTGCTCTGAGATACCAGATACGTACGCCCTACTTTTTGATACTACCTGCTTACTACAGTGCTGCCAGGAAAAACAATGAATACAAACAGAGCAGCTATACAACAACGAATGTTTATGTTTGCTATTATCTTCTGATTAATTGGTATTAAACATGTGATCATTGCCTTGCATTCATTGTCCCACAATTAATCAGGGGGAAAGGAATGATGATAATGGCAACTTCTGAGACAGACCAGGATTTTGTGTTCTTTTCCACTTGAGGGTTAAAAGAGTAAGATACTGTTCTGACAGAGATACAGAAGAAAAGAAAGGAGGGCAAAATTTGTTTTGGTGCGAGTCTGAACACCAAACATATTTCGTATTGCAGTAGCAGCTCTGTTCAGCCTTAGAATAACAATATGATGACACTTACTATTGGGCAAACTCTCAGAAACAAGCAAGGAATATCCTTATCTACTTCAAATTCTGTATGATTCTCTGTGCTTGGCATAGATATCTTCCTGTTTATCAGGGACTGCCTGCATGAGGTGGGAAACCTGCTTTGGCGATCCCAGCACGTCAGTACAGATTGGTATTTCTGGTTCAACTGTGCAAACCACAGTGCCACTGACTTGTCAACAGCACTGGAACCAGATATTTCCTGTCAAGAGTGTCTCATACGGCTCCAAGTCCGGAAACAAATGATGGGAGGCACTGAGGTGAAAATACCTAAACACAGGTGAATGGCTGACCTCCCAGGAAACCAGTCCAGCCAAGCCAGTCTGTTGGGAGACACTAACCAAAAAAACCTCAGACTTTATAAGGGTGTCTGAGGCTTGAATATGGGGAAGGAAAAACAGGTAATGATGGTACAGGTAAGTTAAGTATGTCATATACTAGAGGAAAAGCAGGGTATTTGTAGAAGCTTGAACTGATGTTCGAAGTAGGCTTAAGGGCACCAAGACAAAAACATGTGATGGACATGAGCTAGTTCTTGTCTAGTGAAAAGCACTATGACTTAGGAATCTTACAGTAATCCTGTCTTAAGCACTCTCATTTTTATGCAATGGAAGCAGAGATCCAGCATCAATGAAGTACAGATCAGAGCCTGTCCTGCAACCTACTCAAAAGGGAATTTCTGAGCACAAATTCCCAGCAGATACAACACAAACCCAGCTGTCTGGTGGCTGGTCCCTTCCCAGATGCTGCATAACACAAAGTAGAGCTAGAAATAATCGGAACACTTAATACTTGGCCAAAAAGCATCAAGTTTCCTTTGGATACAATAGTATCCAAGTATTTTGCCTTCATGCTGGTATTAAGAGTCCACTGTTCCTTGAATAGCTAAACTGAGTTGAGCTGCTTTTGAATTTCAAAGTGAATTTCTACACCTAGACTCACAAGCAAAAAGGTATGATTTCACTTCAGATAAACTCATCAAACAGTTGTTACTGTTAGGGGTGGTTCTGACCCTCTTCCACGTTTGTATCAGATCTAGTGTGGTCAATACCCAGTGAGACAACTCGGTCTATCTGTTTGCTTGGAGGGGTGGGGTGTGTGTGCAGGATCAGTTGACTCCTGGATCAGTTAGATGATCTCACTTTCCACCCACACAATCACTAAGAAGGCACCAGACACCACAATATCTGCAGGGATGCAACTGAGTACCTACTTACCTCTGCCTGAGAGTCACATATTGTTCCAATGGGTAAGTAAATTTCAATCCTCCATATAGACATGGGTGCAACACCCACTTGTTCAGGAATCCCATATATAATACCACAGGAAGAAAAGTTCCTTGAGGAACAATACAGAAAATAAATAAAAGCACACTCACACAATCTACCTCATGACATTAGGCATCTATAGCCATACTGATAGATTGTAAATTGAGTATGTGACTCAATTTAGGTCTCTAGGAGACTGCTCAATAACAAAAACAAACTATCTAATCACATAAAAGCAATCTTTCTTCTTTTTAAATCATTATTAGTTTTTTATTTCTTTCTAGTTAGGGTAAGAAAGAGGAACTACTTAAGTAAAAGGATGACAATGTGCAAGAGCAAATATAAGCTGTGCCTGTATAAATTTAAACCAGAAATCACAAGAAAGTTCATAATCTACAAATCCAAATGTCCTGGAGCACTCCCCCCAAATGTTTAACTGATTGGTCATGATTTGTTATCACATTGCAAAACTTGCACCCTGTCCCACAATACGTCGAGGTGCTCCTTAGTAAAACTCGTGCAAATTTATTCCTGGCAACTTTTATAGCTAAATCATTCTCACAAAATCAGATGTGAGACTTCACCAGGTAGAACCATCAAAGCAAGGAGGAGAGAAAAACAAGCTACTTTTTTTTTTTACAACAACAGTATTCTAGACCAAGATCCCCCAAGTGAAACTCTGGCCTTTTTGTCTGCACTATGCTTCAAAGATGCAAAGGGGAAAGAACCTCTTGCTTCTGTAATCAAAAGCTGATGGGAGATAAGCCAAAGGCAATTACCAAAGTAAAACAGCAGAAGCTGGCAATGAACTGGTAACACAAAGAAAGTTATAACAGATGTTGGAAAAGGAATGAGACAGGAAGATGTAGATGACAAACAATAAAGGGTTGTGTAGGAATTAACACATCAAACTACACACCAAAACCTAAATCACTGTGTCAATGATCTGAAGACAATTGAAACAATATAGAAAGGCTTCCAGATGAAGAAAAAGAAAAAAGAATAAAGCTTGAGATTCAAAAAATCCACTCTTTCTTGGCCCAAAACAGGATTGTAATGTTATCACATGATTCCAACCCCCAGTAATTCAAAAAACCCACTCTCGGCTTGATGCATGTGGGAGGAACTCAGCATTAGGCAAGAATAAAAGATGACAAGCAAACAAAGAGCCATTTATTTAAAAATAACCTCAATATGTTCAGGCTCACTGCATCTGTATCAATCCTAGTGAAACAGGCTCCCTAGTACCAATAACACCAAATACTAAAGATTACCTTAACTCTGAACTTTGTATCAGAAAAAATACTCAGACCTCAACGGGATAACTACTGAAGCTCAGCTGAAGACAGCAGTACATTACAGGGCTAGTGTTAGGATCTGTACCAAACATTATTTGAGCAATCCACAGGCACAACAGCAGAAGTAGTCAATGAAAACAAGGCAAGCTGTAGCAAATCAGTACTTCTACGTTTGGAAGTTTTGTTCAAAATATCTTCATGATTGCAATTTTTTTTCAAAGAAGACCAAACGCTCCTTTGGCCTGAACAAGATCATAAGCAGGCAAAAGCCCCCCTAAACAGATAAATAAATAAATAAATAAGGGATGTGGCAGTATTTGTGTGGTTATTTTGGTTTATGTTTCCATGTTATGTGTCTTTGAGATGCAAGATGAAAGAGTGATTATTCATTCTCTGGAGAAGTGACCGGGCCTACCCAAGAAGAAAGAACTTGTAAGAACACAAGTGAGCCAACAGAAAAGTTCAGAGAAGAAAGGAGAGTCCTATGAAAACCCAACAGCCAGGTCTCAGGGGTGGTGGAAAGTTTTCCTAAAGTTTAAGTGAACGGTAGAGTTTGCTACAGCTCCAAAGCTGCAGAGATCATTAAACCAAAGTAGGAAACAACAATCCACCTCAAGGACAGGATGGGCAGGAGAAAAAGCTGATTAAAAGTTCTTTTTATTTCTGTCTTTTCTGTTCTGTTTATTTTTGACTTAGTGACCTGAAGTTTTCTCCATCTAAGAAGTCTTCCAGCTTCTTTTTTTCTAAAATCTCACTATTTTCACTTACAACACAGTTATATATTTGGTTCCTTTGTTCAGCTCACTGTGACAAAAATGTCTAGGCAGATCCACTTCCAAACTTCAAAGTCTGAGTTTCAAGTCTGAGTTTCATTGCAGCAGCTGGAGGGATCAGATCAAAACTGTTTAGCTAAGTATTTCTTCTCTGCCAGAAGCCAGCAGGCAGTGTTGCAGAGATACTAAGAATGAGCCAAGTAAAGACTGAGCTTTATTAGACAACAATCCAGACACATTTACAGAAAAATGCTGAGCTACCTAGAAAGCTGAATATCAATAACTAATTTAGTGCTCAATATTACGTGAATAATTAGAGCTGCTTTTCTTCATGTATGTTACTTTGCATTCACTATCACTGAACTTCAGCTGTCCTTTACCTGCTCATTTGCCTGCTACCATAAAACTTTCTGCATTTCTTTACTGCCTATTCTTTAAAGTTTTGACAAGCCTGCACATTAGCAAACATTATCACCACCCTTTTCACCAGAAAGAAATTTCCAGATCAGCTGTGAATAAAAGCCAATTCAAAAAAGAAAGTACAGAACAATCCTTTCAACAGCCTGTTTTTTTACTGGCAACCTTGCTTCATTGCAAAAATTACCTTCTGTTCCTTTCCTTTAAGAGTCCACTTATCTCAGGGTTCATAAGGATGTCATCTCCAGTCATTTTTTCCCTTTAAGAGTATTTAGTAAAGCATCCCATCAAAAGCTTTTTGACAACTCAATATACTGTCTTAAATGGATTACCCTTAAGTACAGGCTCATAAGAAGAGTGTGATTTCCTTCTACAAAAAAGCCACTTGAACTCCTCCTTGCTGCCAGATTTTACCCATGAATCTAAATGATGTGTTCTTTATTTATATTTTTAACCCATTTGCCCTAATGTAATACCAGTATAATCTCCCACTGCAATGCTGCCGACATCAACTAAACTCAGAAGTCACGCACCATAATTAACATCTCATCTTGTTTCAGTCAGAGCTCCTTGAGAACTTCTGAGTCATCTTTCCATACTTCCTATGGCTTGTTCATTGCCTTGATGTTCATTTTATCAGCTTATTTTAAAACATCTTCTGGAAATTTAAGTCTGAGGTAGTTCCTCAGCCTTATCTGTTTAAAGAAAGTCCTTACAATAGTATCAGGGAAGTTGCACTATTCTCAACTCTTCCTTTTCCACCGTGACTGCCTAGGATCCCTACTTTGCTCCCTGTTGATGAAGCATTCAAGAAAGACTGAAAAAAACCCAAACAAACAAAAAACAAACCAGTCTTCAGCAAGTATGACCCAACTCTTTTGGAAACTAAGTAAACTTATTAAGGCTTACATGCATTTTTACACATTTTTTAACTTGTTTCCTCATCTGAACAGGAGTTCTCCTTTCAAAGGTCATCATTCCATTCCTTCATCTTCTCAGCAACTCCACCTGCTGTGGATTACTTTAGAATTTCTGTTGATAAATAGCACAAATTTTCTGGCAGGAATTTTCCTTAGGATATCTTTATGCCATCTGAAAGCTCCTCCTCTTTACAGCTAATCCTTTCAATTTCTTGTTAAGAAGCTTGCTCATTTTTACATAGGTTCTACTAGAAATGTGGCCTGCACCAAGAGGAGCTAAATGTCTAAGACAGACTGTAGACCCTTCTCGAGAAGGCCAGAGCCATGTCCATTAAGCCACTGAAAAGACTCTGGAAGTGCTTCTAATTCAAAGATGCAGAAATATTTCTTATAACATTATTTTCAAGTCATGAGAGTTAATGTTTTCCAACCCAGTGATACCAAAAATGGTTTAAACTTAGCAGACTCATGAGCAGCAAGTACAGACTGAAAAATAAATACAAGCATTTGAAGATTATGATGAACAGCATCTGGAATGCCTGTAAAAAATGGGAACCTTCCTAAGCTTCTGAAAACTTGGAAGCAGATTTTTTTCTAAGAGATATAAACAAACACATTTGTTAAATGTCTTTACTTAGTCATGGAAATACTTCCATTCTAAAAAAATCCCTATTTTTCATAAATAATACAGCATTTGAGTATTTTAGACACCAAGTTTCATCATAATCAAAAAACATACCTACCTCTCCTGGCTCTCGCCACCCTCTCCACAAAAATCTCTACATTGTAGCATTTTCACTGCTACACCCAATGTTTTCCCGTGAACAGAAAGGCACTGAGAAAACTAATTGCCTGAAGGCTTTGGAATTCACATGCCATGTTTTCTGATAAAAAACACCATCATCTCTTAAAAACATCACAATCTTCCCAAAAAGGAAAAGGAAAGGAAGAGCAACTTCAGAGCCACATGGTACATTCTAAAGCATCTGAAAACTCAACAGCCTGAAGAGTTTCCAAGTAATTTCATGTGCACACAATACATAACAGGTCTTAGCAAACCCATCCCTCAGGAATGTTAGTCCTTATGAAGACTATTTAACTATATCCTTTTATGGAAAAATGCTTCTTTTAGCTTCTTCTAAAGCTGCTTACAGATAAGAGTTAGAAAGTCAAAAATTAAAATGAGTTATTACTCCTTAATAAATCTTTCCTTCCATTCCTGATTTTAAATTCCTTTTGTTTTTCTTCTGAAAAGGCCCTATCTAGTCAGTCTCCATCTGCATGGAAACAACTCCATGAACGATTCTGATAATCCATTTTTTCCCTTGTCTGTGTCTTCCACCAAGATACAAATGCAGTTTTTCAAATGTGATGAGCAAAGACGCATGTAGTAAAGATATGACATATCACAGATTTACACAGCAAATGACTCTTCTGGTTTTTCCTTTCTTTCTTTCCTTGTGACTCCTGACAAGTTTTATTTATTACTCCTGTGAGGTTTTCAGAAGTTTATTCACAACAGCTCTAACCTCTGTTAGAAACCACAATAGATTAAAAAATAAGCATACCCTGCAGCATTTAGTAATTTTGTGTCTCCATCTCTTCATTTGATTTTAAAATTGGTTTAGTGACTGCACTGACCAATATTTCCCAAAATAAACCTGTATAAGCACTAGTTTATCAATTGTTTTCTTGTTCACAGATTTCTAGGTAGCAATGCATGTTCTTTCCCTATGAGCACACAGCAATGAATTTATTATTGCTAGCACACAAATTTATTATCATTTATTGTCTATTTGCAATGTACTAAATATTTGTTGCTTAAATTCAAAAGATTATGTCTACTTTTCCCATACATCTGCATCTTACAAGGTCTATTTATGTCCTATTTCAAAGAAATCCTTGAAAAAACAGAAAGGCATATCAGTATCTGCTTCCGTACCTAATATACCTCATCCATCTCCAGCTCATCCTTAAAAAAAAAAAAAAAAAAAAAAGATAAAACAAAACAAAAGAAACCACCATCACTTTCTTTCAACAAAGAAAGCTGTAGAATTACAGTTAAGCTGCTTTTTCCACTTAACACTACACGAAAGCTTCACAAGTCAAACATGATTTGAAAGCAGGTAGGACACCTTCATAGTGCTTAGTCAGACTTTAGTGATCTGTAAGTCACAAGTACAACATTTACACACAGCCTTCCTTGCAATTCAGCAGGAAAAAACCCACATGCAGCACTCAACCACTCAAATCAATTTACTTCAGTCAACACAGGTGAAGTGCAGAATAAACAACAGGCACCTGATCAAACCAAATTTGAAAGATCCCCTGGGCTCCACCAAAAACACTGTAAAAAAGTATCAACTTCACACAGAAAATAAAGTCTTAAATGTAAAGACGAGACTCTAGTTTGGAGTATGCAGAAATTAAAAAAGCAACCCTCCACCGAACCAGACATATGTCACTAACATGGCACTATAATTTTCTTCTATCGCAACAATTCACAAAAGATGGAGCTGGAATCAGTGTCCTGCTTTGCAAAGCACTCTACGGTGCAGACTTACGTAATCTTGCCCTGTAACACAAAGCCTCAAATACTTATAAAAATTTAAAGCACCCTGTTAGAAGGTAACAAGGACGAGGCGTTTATACCCAGCAGAAAGAAGTAAAGTTGCAGCCTTGTATACAGTTGCAGACATACAAGTTACAAGATTACACTATGGTTGCCAAGTACAATAAAGTGTGGAATGGATGTCCTTTAGTAAACTTCATCTCTCATCAGCTCCCAAGGACAGCAATTACAAAAGCCTAGGATAAAAGTTCAGACAGAAACAGATTCGTCCACTCTGCTTTACATAGCTTAAGTTCATCTCTGTTTTGCACAGACCAAGCTTGAAATTAATTTCACAATTTGAGCTATGACTCTTTGCTTTAGCTTACTGGAGAACAGATGCACAGACCAGAGCTACCCCTCACCTTTCAAGACTGTCAGAGTAACAGTGAAAGTATCAGTAAAGGGGAGAGGAGGTGATACACAAATTATTAAGGAGGACAAAACCTCCCACACTAGTTTTCTACCAAAATAACCACATGTGTGCACATAAGTAGTTACTTGGTATTTAAGTTACTGGAATATCACACTCAAAATTCCTGAGAAGCAACTACTGAGTTGCAAATTAATACAGAAAATACTACTGCTCACACCACCACCTCTAAGGCAGCACAGACTGCCCAGCCTCACAAGTAACTGCACTATTGCATCCCACAACAGAAAACGGATATGACTCATCTGAGTTAAATTCTTTAACGCTTGACATGATTGCTGCTAATTCTTGCAAAACGAGATTAAACAGATCTGATAAGCATTTGGCTTTGTCAATGGCAACTCCAGGTGGCCTATGATAGCTATGATTCCATTCTCATTCAATTCTGTTTTACAGCAAGAACAGCCTTGGATTACTGCTGCTTCTTACTCTCTCTATTAATTCAAGATTCTCAAACTTTACTTCCAAAGGCAACCCATCTCTGCATATGATTCCAGTACCGAAAACTACTTTTATACAGCTACAGCACTAATTTAGAATTACTGCAGTACAATTTAATATCCAGCCACTGTGTAAGAGTGTTTTAAATTTCAGATTTGATGTTAACTATCATGGATATTCTTGTCTTCTTAACAGAAATGAGTCATATCTAAATCACCAGTGATCACAATAGCAGCACATCTGATCCAGCCAGCAGCTCATAAACTCAGGAACACTGAGTTCTCTCCTCACCTTTAGCTACGGTCTACTGGTGAGTCATTTACTCTCTATCCTTTTGGTTTCATTCTCCTTAAAATGATGAGATGGTTATCTGTTCCCTCCATAAAGTGCTTTAGCATCTTATAGATGAAATCCTTAAGTAAATACATTACCCACAAACGGGAATGGCCAGCATCACAGCTAGCAGAAGCAAAAAAAAAGACTTCAAGATAAAGCACTTGGAGCACTGTAAATGTTGAATTCCACTCTGAAGTATTTCTATATGGACATTCACCAAGCTAGGACAGTGCTGAACTCCATGTATAGAAAAAAAAATATTGTACCAGCAGCACTTTTGAAGCAGAACTAGCACTACAAATGAGGTTTTAAGTGACTTGCATTGCATCATATTTTTGAGTAAGAACAAGGACTCCAAAATAGAAACACAAGCAAACATTTTACTGGAGAAAATAGCCTACAAAGGAATCCATTACCTATATTTCTTAAATCACAGTAGACAGCAAAACCTCATGCTAGCCAGCTCACAACTGAACCAAGGAAATGATACTAGAAGAACCTTATGAATTCATCAATTCCAAGTGCCTAAATCAGTGGGGCAAGAGAAAGTTTGATGACTGGCATAGGCTAGTAGAGCCAAAATGGCAGGAACTACCATTTGCACATATAACAGGTGATTTCCCTAATCTTATACTCCTATTTCTTCTGTATTCTACGTACACATAAAAATGTTTTCATTCCAAGTAACTTCTGGAATACAGTTAATATTCTAAGTGTTCTAGTACCAATTAACTAAAATAACTCAGTATACATGATCTCACTGCAATATTTAACATAGGCTTCAACCACCATTCAACCTGCAGTGCTGAAATGGTAAAGGTAACAGCCATTTATGTTAAAAACAGATTTCTTTTTTTTCCTACAGCAATTATTGATGCAAACAGGAAAGCTACATGGATGTAAGTCTGAATAATTGCCATCAAAATAGATATTCAGCTTTACACAAACTAAATAACACACACAACTGGTAGGAAACCTAGCTCAGTTTGCATTTGAAACATATAAACACTTAAATTCTCATGCTTCAGGCTCTTCACCTTCTATCTATAGAAGAGAAAAATAAATATTTAGGATGAAGAAACACTTGAAACACTGGGGGGAAAAAAGTGTAGCCACCACCTACTCACACACTCATTTTTAACAGAGTAATCACTCTCCCACAGAGATTTATCCAAAAATACTTGGATATAAAGACCAGAAAATTAAAGCACAAACTCTAGGAAACAATTTTGCCAGCATAAACCAAGTCATTTACAATATCATAAGTCAAAAATTAAGCTCCTGAAATTTCATTTGTTTCTTTTGCAGTCAACCTTCTTCATTTACAACACTGAAGGCTTTTGAGTATAACTGCAGGGCAGTTACATTTAAGCAGAAACTAATAACTGAAAAATATTATATCTTTTATCAAAAAAAGGAACTGAGATGTGCTCTCTGAGTTATGCATTAGAGTTTGACTGAAAAATCAAATGATTAAATGGAAAACGAAATTTTTACATCATATTCAGTTGTAACATTTTGTACATTTCATGCAGATACAAAGAAACTGATGATCCATGCTGGAAAAGATGCACAAATGCTGTACTTGCAATCTAGTTCTATATGGTGAATCTGAGAGATTCTTTTTCAACAAACAGCACATATTAGCAGGTTATTTGCTGAATGGCTATTAAGGCCTAAGACTTGCAATAGCTACTCACTGCCCTTAATTCAATTTAAGGGCCTCAAGAAGACTGTCAACTTGGAAGCTAAGATAGCTGCTGGAATTGTGCATTCACAAATGCAGTATCTTTAACTCATCTTCCTGAACAGATACAGCACTGCAACCGCACTTCCTCAGCTCTGAACAAAAGCTTCAAAGCACACTTGTTACACCCAAACTAGGAAACCAGTAAAGCGATGCTGACTGATTAAACATGGTCCCAGGTCCCACTTCTGCCTCAGGACCAAGTGGCTTGGAATGGTTTACATCAGTCTTAAATTCTCCTAGCCTCAGGTCGCTTGCTTCAGACAGGCCACTAGGAATGCTGCTGAGGCTCTACTTATTGGCACAGACCAAAAGCATGCCAGAAGTGATAACAGCTTAACAGCATAGGCCACTGAACTCTGGTATCCATGTGTAGAAGCCTTGAAGATAAGGGGACTAATGTGTATGTCTCTGAACACCAATACCTGGATAACTGTGGAACCAGCCAAGGATTGTTGTGAGAAAGAACAGGATGTGGCTGGAGAAGGGGGCCATATAGAGATAGGGCAGCACTTTTCCAGGACAAACATCCTTGCTCTGGCTCCTGGAGAGAAGCACAACACAGTACAGTGCAAGAGCAGGAATGAGGTCAAGAAGTGGGCATGGACTATAGAGGGGGATCAAGACCACCACAGACCCCCTAAGCCCTCTGACCCATTTCCAGAAAGGTCTAAAAGAATGGACTGAGCATGATAACTCACTTGCATAGAAAGTGAGAAACTTATCTCCAGAGCAGAGAAAACTTATCTATAAAAAGGTACCCCCACAAAGTCCAAGTGTGTGTGCACCCCAGAACCTTGGTCACACCATCATCTGGATCAACACTGGAGCCAAGACTGCTGATCTCTCTTCCTTTTTCCCTCTCTCTCCCTCTTTAACCCATCTCTCTCTCTCTTCCTTTTCACTCTACCACTTTATCCAAAACCCACTACTGTTGCTTATACTGGGAGACAGTGGACTAACGTACCAATTTCCATGGCAAGTGTATAATCTAACGAAACTTTGTAAGCTTTTGCAGACCCTCTGACTTTTGTCACTCCTTTTGACCATAAGCACGTACGAATCTTGGGTGCTCCCCTTAAGGGTGGGACATCACACCACAAATACTTATTTGCTAGCAAAGATGTAGTCGAAATTTCAATTCAGGTGGCAGAATCTTTGAACTTTCAGATGATGAGAAGTCCTCAAGTTTTTGTTGTAATATAGAGCAAAACTCAGACAATGTTTTCAAACCTTCCTGTAAACTGAAAGTATCTGAAAAACATCAGACTGAGAGAACAAACAGCTGGCACAGCCAACATGAAATACATTCCTTAGCCACCCTGACCGGAAGAGGAAAGGATATGAGGCAACCCGCAAGGAGACAAGATCGAGAATAACATGAAACCACACCTTTAGGCAATCTCAACACAGGTTGCTGCAGTCCTGCTTTTGGTCTGTCCTCTGGAATGCATGCTCAGCTCACAGAACCTACTCAACAGAAGGCTAACCAGAAGGAAGTAAAGGAGTGAGTTAGCAATCAGGCCAGCTCCATGACCTACCTCATCACGTAATTCTCCGAACACTGGTGAAGCACCAGGGAGAAGTGTGTTAGTCTTGCTTCTCATCCACTTAAGCTGCCATGGGACTGCATCTCAAAGGATACAATGTTCTCAACTCTTCCAGCAGTCCTACTTAATGAAAGTAAGTGCACAGAAAAATGGATTTTATGATCTTCCTACCCTACTTAGCACTGCAGCTAGAGTGAGGCAGCAGTATACTCCTAGCAGGAGGACAATTCTCTTTTCTGATATTGATATGCACATTGCAGTAACTGTCATCTTGCTTGTATTTATTTATCGGCATAGAGGATTATTTGAAAATGTGTCATTCAGGCCTTTCAGTGTTAGAAGTCTGAGACAGTTCTACTGCAAAAGTACTTGACATTACTACGGCAGTAGTTCTAAATCATAGAATCATAGAATGGTTCAGGTTGGAAGGGACATCAAAGTTCACCTAATTCCAACCCTGCTGCCTTGGGCAGGGATGCCACTCAATAGATCAGGGTGCTCAGGGCCCATTCAAAGTGGCATTGAACACTTCCAGGGATGGGTCATCCACAACTTTTGGGCAATCTGTTCCAGTGCTTCATCACCTGCTGAGTGAAGAATTTCTTCATAACAGCAACTCTAAACCTGCCCTCTTTCCATCTGAAAACCAGTTTTAACCTTTCAGTTTAAAACCATTCCCCCTTTTCCTGTCACTATCTGTCCATATAAAAGTCTCTCTCCCTCCTTTTTATAAAGCTCCTTAAGGTACTTAAAGGCCACAATGAGGTCACCGTGAAGTCTTCTCCATGTTGAACAACCCCTGCTCTCTGTGTCTGTAAATCAGTATATTCAATTCATAACGAATAAGGAATATATAATTTCTTATGAACTGAATTAAATCTTGAAGACGGGCATCTGCCAGTTTGCCACCAGCCACAGCATAAACTGAAATCCACTAAGGTTTGGAATGTCTGCCTACCAGGAAATTTTTCAACTGAAGCTACTGTTAAAGAACTTGAACAGAGAGGATACAGAGACAAGTATCAGGTTGTCAACTCACTGATCATTCAAAGCAAAGACACTTCTGGGATGCTGCACAAAACAGACCAAAATGCAAGCAGTTAAGCAACAAAATGGACTGGAAATTTTCCAGTTCACACCCATTTGGCAGGGCTTGCTGCAAAAACTCTTGCTTTAGTTTAGTCCATTTTCCCAGTGCTTTTATTGCATTTTGGCCTTCTTGCATCAGCTGGAAAAGGGAGATCATAGTTTCCGGTAACAGAATTACCGGCAAGAATCCCCATTTTCTTGTTTCTTTTGTGGAATGCTTTTAGAACACATACATACTTTTAAGACTTTCTCCATTTACCTCAGAATTGTGAAATACACCCAAATGTGTTGAAGTATTTAAACCATGTTAAATCCACTTCGCACTTGAATGGCCTCCACAAGCTTTTGGTGCTATTAAGCCTCAATGAAATAAGTGCATTTGAGTAAATGTTCAATATAAGCTCTTTGAGTGGCTACTAAATCCAGCCTGAGACACTTCTCATCTGTAAACAGAGCATTCTGCAATACACCCCGAGACTGATCCAGCAAAAAATCTGCTAGCACAGCTGGGCTGGGCTGCACCACAGTCTCAGCTCTAGACAGTGCTGCCCATATAGGCTCCAGCCTAAAAGGCTTGTCCAGAACCAAGTATACACCACTAGTTCCCAGCTCTAGCCAAGGCCAAAGGGCTTCCTTCCTCATGCTGAGAGGTTGACAAAGTACTTTCTCTCCAGCTACAGACCTGGGCTCTGCACAGCCATGGGAAGTTCAGACTTCACCACTGGAGGTGGCCTTCTATGGCTGTAGTAAGTCAGTGTACTCCCATGCTGCCCTTGGCCTGTGGCAGCAAGCAGAAGAGGGAAAAAACCACCTCTGTTCGCTCTGAAGTAGGGGTAGGAAATAATGCCTCAAGAACAGACCAGGATTGGGCACTGCTGCAAGACCCCAGCGCTTCCTCAAAGAGAATAGCATTGGTCTCATCAGGCTGCTCTCATGGCAAAGGTAGGGTCTCTCCTCCCCTCCTTCCTTTAGAATCACATCACTAAAGAACATGCTGCTTCCCTGCTCTACAGGTACCCTTTCAAAAAAAATAATAAAACCTGCTTTGTATAGCAATAATATAGCCACAGAGGATATTTTGGAAGGGCTATTTTTTTTCTGGCTTGCCCTGCAATGTCTGCCATATGTGTCATATGTGGCACCCTCACTATACACGGAGCTGTTGCTCCTGGTCAATAAATCAGGAAAATTCCCAAAATAATAAAAACACTGAAAGACATAAAAGGAAACTAGAACAACCAAGGTTGTGAGTTACAGTCTCAAAACAAACAAACAAAAAAATCCCTCTTTGAGAATCCCTGTTTCTCTTCTAATTAACATGCAGTCATAAATATAGCTGTGAAAATTGGAGTCTTCACAGTCTTGAAAGGTAAATAATAAACAAATATTGAATGAATTAATCACGGAACTTTACCTCCACAAGTTTCATCATAATAAGCAAAAGAAAATAGTTTGTGCACAGCAACTTGCATGATTTGCAAGGTCACTGAAAACCCTTGTAAGAGATTACATATTGAAGGACTCCAAGTATCAAATGAAGTATATTTATTTTTATATGAAGTAATAGTGAAGTTCAGTTCTGCAGAAAACAAACTGAAACTGATCTCAGGGAAACAGAGAACATAAATACACAGGACTTCATCTTATTTACACAAGTAACAATCACTTCTTTTCTACTGAAAGAGATCAGGATGGTGTCACTGAGCTTTTTGCAATTGCACTTGATCTGGGAATGATGACGACATTCAGAACGGACAAAATTCCGCTCCCAAGGAGATTTGGAAGGATTCTCTGTTCTTCACACCAACTGCCTGGCAAAAACTTCTCATTTCCAACTGTGATCTGGAAGACAAGGGTACATTCAAGAGGCAAATGGCTTCTGCCCTTCTCCACAGATGCCACATGTCACTTCCATTGATGGCAAGAGCTGCAAGGAGTGAGTGAAGAGATGATGCAGCACACAATCAAAAACCTGGATTTCACCATCATGCCACATTATTGAAAGCATAACCAGTAGTCAGCATGCATACATTCAGGTTAAAGTCAATCCATTTTCACTCAAATCAGCTATAAGGTTCCTGGAGGAAGGTCAAGAAACCTTATCTGAGATACTGCATTGAAAGGCAGTAATAAACCAATAAACACAAAATTATGGCATACATCTAGTGTGCTTCCCTTCAGAGACATTCTTCTATAGAGAAAAGGCAGTACTATCATGCTTTAAAAAGTATGTGTAGCTGCAAAAAATCATACTGAAGGTGGAGCAGTGGAAGTAGGAGCATTTAATCTTATGGGTGTGCCTCTACGGTAGAGTTAAATGAAGCACTTTGCTACTGTGACAAGATAAATTTATCCCAAGCAGGAGGGGCCCAACTTCAGAACTATAAATGAATTCCTACGGAGGTACAACTGTACCTTTAATTCTGGTACATCTTTGGGTCTTCCTTGTTCATCCAGGGCTTCCTGTGGTACAGTCAGATGACTTGTGCACACTGCGGATTAGACTTCTGCCAGAAGTTTAACCTGCATCTTCACGCTTCACAGACTGCAGGTCTCGGTCTATAAGTCCCTAATAAGCCAGAAAGACTGTTCTGAAAGCAGCATTAAAACTGTATCAGACAGGTATTGTGTGAAGGGGAAGAAAACCACATAAATTCTGCAAGAACTGCAGATAACTCTTCTGTGGAGATATCACTGAAAAACTGTCTTCACCACTGAAAGCACCAGCTGCTTACTCACCCAGAGTGCACTCTCTGCAAGAGACACCCACTGACACAATCAGCAAGCAAGTCCCAGAGCAACTCATTTACTTTATTACAGTAAGGGAGAAATCCAGAGCCAAATTTTTACAAGGGTGTCTAGCTCTTAAATCAAAATACACGTTTCTTGTGGGATTTGAAAGAGCACTGATTCCCACTAGCTTCAAATGATTCAGACTGTGGGAAATCTTTAAGCCCCATACTGCATCTAAACTCATCCCAATGTTTATGAATAAAGGCAGACACGATTTAGAAGAGAATTCAACTCTGGCATGCTGTTGTTAATAGTTGATCAGCAGCTCTTCATAACTGAAATATTATACCTGCATCACTCAAGGCATAAATTTGGTCTCAGAGGAAAAAAGTAATATAAACCAAAAAAGCAGCCTGTGCTTGTATGTCAAGCTCAGCCGGAGGTTCATGTTCTCTTGGAACACAAACAATTACAAACTTCTTACAGAAATCTACCCATCAGTAATTACCGGAAAATCCCCCATTGTCAAAGCAGATTCTTCTGTCATCTGTCACACACACATGTTCTGCTGTATGAGATGACTTTGCTGACTGCTGCAGATGTTTATCTCATTCTAACAAATGCTGTACTTCTTAGTGTGTCTGTACTGCTGAGTATAAACCCCCAGAGAAGCCATACTGAAGAAGTGGTAGGAGACTACTGTGGACAGTGGATGTTTGGGGACAATCTAAAGCAGGGAGCCCACAAGGAAAGATGTGAATCCCAGCAATAACTTCCATTTTATTAACCACAGACTTGTAAAATCCCTGTCATTATAGAGCCGCTGAGGTTTTTTAATTCCTTTGTGTTTAACTTACAAATAAACTTACAGGTTTTCTATACATGCAAATACAACAACTCCAATAGAGACTGCTCCAAAGGCACTGGGGAAAAGAGGAACAAGTTTTAAATTATCAGGACCAGAGAATACACTCAAAATTCAGCTGTTCTATACCAAGACAAAAGAAAACAAACTGCCATAAAAATGAAATTTTCACTTGCTTAATTTAGTTTAATTTAAGACATAACAAAGGGTGAAATTACTGAGGACAATGGTGCTAAAGGATGCGTGTAAGGCCTTTTCCACTTTTCACTTGAAACCTTTGGGCTTTAACACAACTTGTTTCAGCTGTTGTCTCTTGCTACATTTACAGTTTTTCGTATTGTGCTTCTTTACTTTGGAAAGATACTAAAAAAAGAAGTCAAATTATTATCATGACTTCAGCAAATTCAAGAGTCATTTCTTTATGACACATCCTGTTCAGAGCTACAGAAATGTAAACTGCAGAAAAATCAAGCTTTCTTCTGCATTACTCAAAAAGCATTCATCTAGCTCCATTCAGCATTTTCTCCAGTGGGGAATATACTTAGATGATGTCTGCTAATACAGATGCCCCACAAGTTTTGCATCTTTACTGTAATTTAAGACAGCCTAATAATTTCATAACCTGCATTCCTCCCACCACTTCAAATATCATGAAGTATTTCTAAACTAGCTCTATCGCCCTGATGCACTTAAAAGAGAAAGTACCATTTCAAAAGCCTAACTTCTAGTAACTTCCAGCAGCTTCTAAATAATCCAACATAAGCCTTCATTTGGACTCTCTAGTTAGCTGTCTCACTGATAGCAGCTCAGTAAATAAACACTGTAAGAGCATACCCTTAAATGTTACTTATGCTACAGACATGGCTGGAAATTCACACCCATGGCAGACTCTGCACAAGCCTCTCAGCCTCTCAGCTGTAGGAGAGACCCCAGGAAGCTCTTTCTGCACAACAGAGCTACAAACTGCTGTGACAGGCCAGTGACAGAGTCTGAAAGAGAACCAAGGCCTCACAGCCCACATACATGGAGTGGGTGTATCTGCTGCGCTCCTCTACTTCAGACAGAAGCTGATGGAATTATCAGTTTTCCAGTCACCTATTGACAAGTAGCCTAATGAGAGTAGTGCAGTACAATACCAATATTGGAATTTGGTTACAAAAATTTACAGCTGGTCCAGCAATGGAAATATTTGTGAATATGTTGTTTCAAATCCCACAACTTTTTCATAAATTGAGAAGATCTCCACTAGCACTATGAGCACACAAACTTTGTATCAGGACTACAGATTTTTTTCCAGACTCATCATTTTTGTTGTAGATGACATTCAGATGCTTTAGAATTAAATACTCTTCTGGGTTGAAGATGTGCCATGAATTGGGTTTAGGTTTCTAATGCTGATTTCTAAGGAAGTCTGGAATCAAAAGGAGCTTTATAACCCACCCCACCTAAACATTACAATACGTGCTGTGCATTCCGACACAAAGATTCTGTACTCATAATACTTAGCATCCCTGACATGATTATAGTCATACTCTAAAGACAGACATCAGCTCTACTCTGCACACCATTATTAACCTACTCGGCACCTCTTGCTCCAACTCATCACTTGCATCATATTGCTGCTGAAATACAGAATTTTTCAA
This sequence comes from Corvus cornix cornix, assembly GCF_000738735.6. Classification (NCBI taxonomy): domain Eukaryota; kingdom Metazoa; phylum Chordata; class Aves; order Passeriformes; family Corvidae; genus Corvus; species Corvus cornix. The sequence continues at coordinate 50,062,134 of NC_047056.1, forward strand.
CATGATTTCCACTGACAGTGGGACTAAACTTCTTTTTATTTTTTTAGTAGTTGTCCTGGACTCTGAAATTGGACAAGAATAATGCATCAGGATAATTTCTCCCGCTACACTAATAAGAACTATAATTTGATTCTCCAGTCATGATGCTATAGAAACAGTAGTGGGGATACAGCAGCGCCTGGGGCATGAGGGGGGTGTCAAAAAGAAGTAAAATAAGATATGAATATAAGTGCTGCATAATCACAGGAAGTATGTGCAGTATTTCAAGTGTTTGACAAAACTCTGTCAGTGAAATTAAAAAATATTAATCAGGAGGCACAGATAAAAAGGTGGTGAAAAACACCTAATTGTTCTGACAGACAATGTGGAATAAAATAAAGCTTGTGATTATTCTCTCTGCTAGTGAATTTTTTGCTCCTACAAAGATTTAATATGGTAGGACATGTGCCGTTTTTTATCACAGTAAATATATACGCCAACTTCTAGACTCAAGAACATCAGTTTTGAATAGAATATAACCTCATTTGGGTTTAAGAGGGAAGTTTGCATTAGTGTGTCACAATCATGAACTTCAGGAAACTTATATAAAGGCATGAATCCCACTTCAAAAAAAATAGCATCATAGAACTTATCATATTTAGAGGAAGAAACCACAAGAATGCTGTTGAGCCCTGGTACTGTTTTACTGCACTTCTGTGTGCCTGTAAATGTTTCTAAATTGCACAATCCGCAAATGTCCTGTAGAATCTGCAGAAACAACTTAGGTGTAGAGCATCTTTGAAGTAAAGTTCACCTTCACACAAGTGACTGTACTAGTTCTCTGAACTTTTTGTCATTTTTGATACCAAGAGTCTTCCCAAGAACATAGCACACTACGTTTCCAAGCCCAGCAAGCCAACACTGCCAATCTCAAGCCCAAGCCTGCATGAATTCTGAGAGCAATAATGCTGAATTCCAGAAATGAAGATATTAAACCTATTTTATCATCTCTTATTTGATGAACTGTATTTTAGTTGATCATTGCTGTTCTGGAGAATTATCTCAATAGCCTGACACAACAGTGTTAGTAGAAAATGCTATCTATCCTAAGGGCCATTGACGGATGAAACTTGAGCATAAGAAGCTTATGAAATTGAAATTCCACATTATAAGATAACTTGAAAGTTAGAAGGACAGTTTTATATGAAAAGCACATCAGTCAAGCTGTTTAGCATGAGAACCAACCTAAAACAAGTGACTGCACAGATTAGAAAACCCATATCCGCCTCAGTCCCTGTGTGATCTTTATCTTCCACCAGTCCCTCTGAGACTGTATTTAAAAGTCAGAATGCCCAATACTGTGCATCTAGCAAATTACCATACAAATCCCTGCTTAATTCTAAAAACATGTGTGAAGAAATTACCTTGACTTAGGGCACCTCCCTCCCATGAAGAGCTGACTCAGATTGCTGATTCATGCGACTTTTTTTCCTTTTACCATACTTTTACCTGTTTTGTTTTTCTCAAACACTTTGTTCAGCCAGTCCTTGATGCACTTATGTAACACAAAGTGACTGTGTAAAAATCTGCTCAGAAACAAAATCATTCTAATTTCAATTGCCAAAAAAAGATAGGGAAAAAAAATAAAAAAGAGGAAGAATGCTTACCTAAGCCAAGCAAACTCTAAGTACTTTACACTCATTTATGGCTGTTTCCAAAAGAAACTGAGCAATTAAAGAAAAATAAAGAGGATATGCAGATCTGGTCATTAAAATTTAGAGAAAATTCCATTTAATTGCAAAATCAATGGTTTCAGTGACTTTTAAAATACCATGATTACCTACTGCACTGTAGAATGGTGTCTCAGATACATCTTGGCATACTAAAATATTCCTATTAAAATATTTCTGAAGTATTTCGAAATTAAGTTGAATTTAAGAGATACCTGTAATTCACCCGCACAAGCTTAAAATTACTGGAGAAAGAAAGACAGAAAGACAGAAAGAAAGAAAGAAAGACTCTCACTGTACTCTCTTTACAAAGGAAAAGAGTCCTTAAGACAGCTGATCAAATCCAGATACATCAAGTTTTGCAAGAAATTGAACTACATTTTCCTCTCCTTACCTTCCTCTTTAAGTAGAGGAAAATGTGATAAATATTGAAATCTCTATTTTTGTCAGACACTTCTACAGTTTTCAGGGCTCACTTGACACTTGCTTCTCAAGAAATAAATTTTTTTGCTGAAATCAAGTGGAGTTTAAGCCATGCAATCAGAAATGCTAGACTAGGCTCATTCTTAATATTTGGTGCATGCATGGTTCCATTATACATGGCTGGCACCTACTCACTAAATATGCACTGCTAATTATGTCTCAGCATTTAAGGGCCATAGTTGACTGCAGCTGGCAGAAGGAGGATTATTAGTAGGCTAATCTACATTTAGAGCGGATGATGAGTATTTTCATCTAAGATATTTTACTTAATACTCCTTCAGGTTCTCTTTGAAGCAGTGAAAGGCATGAAGCAAACATGCATCAGAAATCACCAAGACTTCAGATTATGTTATACATAGCAAAAATTAAGATATTTAAAAGGGAAGCCTTAACGATGTACAGCTATATTATACTGTAGGTCTATCCCTGTAAATCACAGTTAATTTACATGCATTATGAGAGGTTTTGTTTTGTTTCGTTTTGTTTCATACAAACACAGTTATAAGTTTGATTTTCCCAACCTTCATGAAATCACCTTATTCTTGTAACTTAGCTGGCCTTTACAACGAATCCAGGAAGACTTCATACCCTGAATATGACCAGTTAACTGTCACGTAATTTCACTGCTGCATTTTTATTTCATATTTAGTCATGCTGTGCTATTTTCATACACTATTCTTCCTAAATAACATAGTGTGCAGATATTCTTTATGGTATTACTAATATCACATTTGACCACTGAAAGCACACAGCAGAAGAGGACAAGAAGGATAAGAGAGAAGGAGTTTAGGTCACCTACAAATATTCTGTCCCACCACCCTGTTAAAGCAGTTAAAAAAAAAAAAAAGATCTGTGCAATAGCTACACCCTCCATGGCTGTTTTGGTTTTGTTCCCTACACTGTTCCTCATTTGTGTTTTTCTACTACACAGCTTCTACTCTTTAATGTTGTTCCTAATCTGAGAGAGATTTTTTCACTACTTTTAAGTTTCTGGAGAACAAATAACTCTTAAAAATAGAGAGAGTGTAGAAAGTGCAACAGGGATAAAGAAACAAGTATGAAAATCCACAGATCCCTCTAGACCTAAGACCAGCAGCATAACGCAGGTTTTGGGATTGCAGCTGGTTTATCACTGGTCAGCTCAGGCAGCACAGAGTATATGTGGAGCAGACACAAACTTCTACATCTAAGTGTCTTCAGTCCAGGCACTGGAGGTGATCAGCTCTCCTAGTTCTTTACAGGTTTATGGACTTTGCTACTAAAGCAGAATGACAAAGTATTTTTTCTGGTTTGTAACACTTCCACTAAATTCCAGCCAAACAGGATGAAAGAAGAAGTAATGTTTTCACATTTACAGTTTGCTGAAAAGCCATTGAAATAAGCAAATTATATTACATAAGCGTGCAGTTATGTAGCACTATATGCCAGACGCCTACTGCCAGAATTAAAAGGGGCCCACTTCAAGTCAAATCTCCCATTACAAGAAAAGCGTCCGTGAACTATCAAGACCCCGCCTACTGAACAGCTCAGAGTCTAAAAATTAACCAGTGTAAGAGGCACTGAAACATCAGGGATAATTCAGCTTTGTGAGCCTCACTACGCGACAGCTTCCACGACAGAACCAAAAGAGACCCTCAGGTTTCACCTGCCCTGGAATGAAGAGACATCAGAATGCTTGAAATCTCTGAGCTGAATGCAGAGAATGTAAGTCTCTGTTCATTATAGAATGCAAGAGTTTCATTCTATAATGAAACTCTATGGCCTTCCTATTTCCACCTGTGAGGACAGCTCCTCTGACTTCTCTGAATTGTTACTTCTAAGGACAGGGTTCTGCATGGGGCAGAAGGAATAAGCTGTGAGTACACGCTTCACAATCGCCCTCCTCACTGAACTGAAAGCAGCAGTCCATGAGGAAAAGCTTGCAAAGTTTCAAAGAGGTGACAGCATATGCATGCCTGTGCTGAAGAGTCTTTTGTGAGAACTGGTTACAATACTGCCAGGAGGTTTTTGTTTGTTTGTTTTTGTGTTCGGGGTTTTTTTTCCCTTTTTCTTCACCCCTCCCCAGGAGAGGAGGAAATTACAGTATCTGACAAAACTTGCTAAATGCTTATTTTTAGCATGTATTTCATATACACCAAAGCCACATCACACAATAAGCTTAAAATTGCAGGTCAGGTCAATTTCCTGCTTCTGATTTTTTTAAAGCAAAAAGTCATTAATTCAGTACTATAACCTTAGTTGTATGAAGTCTTTGAAAATATAGCAAGTAGGGGTATTTTTTATTCTACATTCATATATCTGTCAGTAAGATAAATAGGTGGGGGAAATTTTTAGTTATTATTTTTACAAACGAGGCCAAGTACATCATAGCACAGAACGTCAAGCCACCACACCTTCAACTGAGGGTGCTGTACTTTTATCGCCGTGCAGCTGGTAAACTGGGGTGAGAGGATGCAGCCCTGGGTACTCTCGCCAAATAAACTAGATCAGTGTGCGCAGCTCTTTGTTCCAGTGCATCCATCGTATATATTTATGCAACCAGTATCAAAAGCACAAACACATGGAGCGTCCTAGATATTGTGTCAGCACTAAGAAATTGTCCAGCCACACGTCTGGTGTCAAATCTCCTTTTCAAAGCTCCCGTGGCCTGGCAGCTCCTGCCTGTTTCAGCCTGCACTCATCGTACTAGTACCAATTTGCGTCCCTGCACTCTGTTAGGACACCGAGAGAAAATAGCCAGGGCACGTTTAACCCGCTGGTAGCACAGCTGATTCACAGCACGCTTGCTGACATAAGAGTTTCTTCTCCATTAGCGCGGGAGACAAAAGCGGGCTCTGGCGCACTTTTGCCTCCCCACGAACCCGCCGTGGCCACCCGGGGGATGTCACTGCAGCCGGGAGCCGCGGGGGCACCGGCGGCTCAGCCCCCGGAGGGGTCGGCGGCCGGAGCTGCTCTCGCCGCCCCGCGGTGAACCCGGGGCGGTGACGGCGAGCCCGGGTCGAGCGGGTCCCGCGGCGGCGATGATCAGCCCCGGCCGGGCAGCCCCTCTCACCTGCGTTGTAGAAGCGGTCCAACACCGCCGTCTCGCCGAAGTCCAGCTTGCCGAAGTGCAGGGTCTCCAGCGCGGCCCCCACCGCCTCGCACGCCTCCCGCAGGCTCTGCAGGGCGCCGCTCTCCGCCGCCAGCAGCGGCCCCTGGCTGGCCTCGTTGATCACGTAGGTGACCGCGGTCCGCCGGCCGCCACCCTTGGCCCGCGCGGCGCTGCTCGGGCAGGCGGCGGCGGCGGCGTCCTCAGCCCAGAGAGCGGCGGGCGGCGGCGCAGCCAAGTCGGGCGGGAGGCTGCGGGCGCCGGTCTCGGCCCCAGGCGCTCGCCTGCCAAGCACCTCCTCGCAGGGGGTCCCGCCGCCGGGCGGGCCGGGCACAGGCAGGCTGACGATCCCCTCGCTGCTGTCGCTCATCCCGGTGGCGAAGGAGCAGCCCCGGGCTCTGTTGCGCTGGCCGGGGTTAGGCGGATGCCATAGTGCGCCGCCCGCCCCGGAGCGGTCCCGCTGAGCTGCTGGAGGGGAGAGGCGGCCGGGCTGAAGCGAGGAACTCCCACTCGGGCTCTAGCGAAAGCTGACGGAGACAGGGAGGCGAGCACAGCCTCCCTCCGTGCCTGCCGCCGGCACCATGACGCGCCGATCCCTTCTCCCCCGCACCTGCAGGGACTACCCGGCGCGCCGACCCCCGGCAGCCCGGCCTCCTTCTCCTGCCACCCCCGACAACCCGCTCTTCCTTCGGCCGCTTCGCTCCTTGGGCGAAATTCCTCGGCCGCGCGGAGGAACCACTTGTGGGATCGCTCTCCGGAACCCCAGCTCCAGCCGAACGACAGCTGCGGAGCCACTGGCAGCGCGGGCTGGGCCGGCCCCAGCACCGGGCGCCTCCTCCGGCCCCGCCTCCGGGCAGAAAGAACCTTTTCCGCCCCCCTGCTCGGCGTTCCGGCCGTGTCCCGAGTGGGAGCTCTCGAGGAAGAGGAGTCACGTCGTGTCCTCACGGGCTTGTCAGCCTGGAAGGGTACCACTCCCCTTGGGAAGTCGCGGCCGCGGTGCCCCGGGAGGGGACGGCGGTACCGGCTGTTGGAGAGGACCGAGGGCGGCCCTTCCCTGCCGTCTCCTGCGGGGCTTTGCTTTGTAATGTCCTCCCCCCTAACACGAGCCCACGGTCGCGTTTCAAATCTGTGGGGTCAGGCTGTGCCTCTCCGCCGCTGAAACGACGGGGGCCCTGCCTCGCCCCGGAGCCTTCAGAGGTACTTGGGGCTCCCCTGAAGGAGCCTGTGTTTGCAAAAAGCCAAGTCCTGTGCTCTGAACCTAATCCTGCTAAAGGGACTTTTATCATTTACTGCTTTTCTTGTTTGTTTTTAATGTCACAGGTATTCTAACTAGCGTGTCAGGAGTAAATGCTTTGAGTGTTAGCAGTGAGTTGAGAGCAGTGTCAGGACTGAGTAATCATTTGCCTTCTACTATTATCCGCCGCCTAAACCTGCCTCGCTCTGTGTTCCCGAGCAGCTTCAAGTTCACTGAAGGGTTTATGGCTGCTTTAAACAGGATCAGCCTCATGCTTCGCAAGTGCTGCACTCGAAAACTGGAAAACTACCCCGTATGTTGATTAAATATTACGGTTTCTTGCATTCACCTACAATTTACTTGTCAAGAATAGTTGAAATCTTGATAATTACCAAAAATATTACTTCACAGAGAAGGAAACTAGTGGGATATAGCCAAAAGCTATGCTAACTTTTTATGGTATAGTACCCAGCAGAGGAAGAGATCCTTTTTGGCATTTGAAATAATACATCATATGAAGACAAGTTGCCCCAAAATTTCAGATTATTTGCAGCCCAAGAATGACTCTGTGGGGAATTCAAAATGGATTTGAAAAGAAAATCATGTTGAGACTACTGCAGTCTGGTTTTGGATATAAATACTGTGAAAGTTCATGATTTATCAAATGTTCGGGGTTTTTTTGGAGGGGGGCTTCTATTAAACAGGTAGAAGAGAGAAGGAAAAATAGCACTTACTAGCTTTGTTTATATATCAATAGGTCCCATCCTTTTAAAACTGATGTTAAGACTAATCCACTTGTTGGCACAAAGCCTCCTCCTGTATCATTGTTTTCCATTACTTCTGTAGACAGAGGATCAATTCCAGAATAATTAGAAAAATTAGTCACTGCAGTAGCTTCAGTAGCTCTGTTTGCTTTTGCATTGAGCAGTCCCCTTTTCCAACAAGATATGCCTGGCATTTGCTTCTGCTGATAAGAAATCAGTAAATGGGGTGGGAAGATGACAAGCAAACTAAAGACTAATTTGCAGGGAAAAGTTAATATTTGCTCATCTGCCAGATACAGTAGGTTATTGTTTCTTGCTATAGTCTGAATGGCAAAGTGTTTTTCTAAATTACGGTGTTTTCCACAAAAATGCAGAATTGGTGTTAATCCATTCAGCATTGCAGTTACATCACCTTATAGGAAGCAAGAACAATATGTCTCTGTTGTTCTCGAGAACAGCCCATGTTTGTCAAGTGCAGAAGGAAGTCACGGACTGAAAGGAGACGGAAGAAGCATGCTATTCCACTTAGCATTACTGACTTGTGAGGTTTGCTTCATTGTTAGCACCATGTCTATTCCAAATACAAGGTAGTTTTTCTACTGATTTGGCCGTGAGTGAGGTTGAGCGCTAAACTGGGAAAAAAATCAAAATACTGTTGAGTAACAAATACAAATTGCTGATGCTTTTATAAAGTGAAAATATATCTTTTACTCTGTTAGCTCTCTGAAGCAAACAATCAGGCATTTAGGAGCTCTTGTGTTTTCATGTTTGATTAGGAGATAATTCCAAGGATTTTTTAAAAACTGAAACAACACCCCATTTGTTATCAGAAGTACTCTTACCTTGTTCACTTGTTTCTCAAGGGCTTTGAAATTAACATCTTTAACACCAGATGGTTTGTATATAATCACGGTTCAGTACCATCCTGTTCCAGCTCTGTTTTTTTCAGAGACAAAACAGACTAAAACTTGGAACAAGCAGTTGGCTGTAGACTTGTTGAAATAATGACCCTCTCTTTTTTATTTATTTCTACAGCTATAAATCATTTGCCTCTGGTTTTAACCATAATTATAATTTTAACATCCAAGAGTTTGCCAACTTCGTTAGTTGCAAATATAAATGCAACTTTTGATGAGTTACAAACAGCATGTGACAAATGCCACAGGCTTGATTTAGCTGGTCCAACCAAAAAACACAACTCAATGTATCCTGATTTATAGAGATTAAATTTAAAACATAACTCTGTCCAATTTATATTTTTCATGTATTGTGGCCATCCATGTCCAGTAGAGGGAGAAAAATTATTTTAGACTAATACGCATTTTGAATTTTGTTTATAGTAATGTGGAGGGAATTCATAGAATAAGCTGAAATCTATCTCCACAAATGCTGGGTTTAAAATGGATGTGAAATTTCGCTCATCATTTAAGGCCCTCTTATTTAACTACAGGATAATATATAGGAGTGAGAGATTGGAGATTCACTGTAAATTCTTCACTGATAAACAGGAAAAAGAGGTCTTCAAGAGTCCAGCATGCTTCAATTATGAGTGTTTAAAAAAACTCAAAAGAATTTAAAGAAACTTGGAGATACAAAAATTTGAATGAGATATTAAAAGTTCATAGTGCGATTTTTGTAACCTTTAGGCCAGAACTGTCACAAGCAGTAGAAATAGTTAAACTGAAATAAAAACCGTTGTTTCTAAAAGCTATCCTTAAAAGTTAGACTAAGTGTATCACTCTATCACTATGAGAAGTAGCTTTAAGTTCAATAGGGAGAAGGCAGTATTTTGAGGCAGCCAGCTGCCAATCTTTGAGAAAAGATACATTTATGAACACACTGAACATTTAAAACAATATTTAAGTAGAAGGAGGGAGGTAAATAGAGACTGGTGGCCATTGTGTAGGGATGCAGCTGATCATGGAACAGTAATAACATGGGGAATCTGCTTACCAAATTACAGCAAAACCAGACTGAACAATGTGGGTACATCATCAGGGATGGGTATTTTACCAGTCAGGACCATTGTTGTAGCCCTTTTCTTGTGAGCATGGTAAAGATTTTGTGTTGTTCTTGCTTCATACTCTCTTCCCCCATAATTCTTACATTTTTTTCTAAATCTCCATGTCTAAATTTTCCTTTGCTCCAGTGTCTTTCTCTTTCTCTCCTCTTGCTTCTTTTGTTCTTTTAGACCTCCAGAAAAGCCTCCATGCTAACAACCTCTTCCTTCCAAATGCCATAACCCTCAGTTTCTCCATATGAGGGGGGCCTTTTCCCTTTGCATTCATTCCTGCAACCCCCTTGGTTACTTTTATTTGTTTATTTTCAATGTTGCCAGTTTTTCAATCTTATATGAACCCTGAGATTCTAAATGCTTTTTCTAAAGCTGCAACACATTCAGCTTTATGATGATATGGGGATTTCAGCTGGAAACATCTTTATGTTTCTTTAAGTTAATAAGCATTCACTTGTAGAAGAAAATCTTGATGGCATGGAGCCTAGTGAATGGTTTAATAGTTAAAAGACAGACAAAAATTAACTGCAGTCCTTGAATGTTTTCAGTGTTTTAAGCTACCTGCCCTTGCACATGAGGAAATAGCTCACATTCTACTTTCTCTGGTAGAAAAGATCTTTTTATAAGTTGTTCAAACACTTGGACTTGAGCCTTTCTGATTACTGTTTCTGCTGACCAGCAAGGGTTTTGGAAGGATTTATGCATACAGCAGCGATGGTTGCCAGCTCAACTCACACCTAAGCTAGCTGTCAGCTAGCAAGCTGAGGAAATGGGGGACATGTGTTTCTAATAGAGCAGAGGCCTTGGGACTGAAAGGGTGGAGATACTGCAGTAAGCATCTCAACCACTCATTCTAATGCTAACGAGGGGTATGGCTTCGAGCTGAGCGTAGAGAAGTCACAGCTGCATAAAGATAGCCTAAAACTACATACTAAGCAACTTTCCCTTTTTTTATTGAAATTAGGTTGTGTTAGGAAAACAGCAATATCAGTGTAGTTAGGGATTTTTTTCCTTCAACTGAAGGCTCTTGTTTTTTGCATGGAACGTGGCTGCCATCTACTGATTCATGTTGGATCCGTCTGTTCGGAAGAATCCGTTTGGATTCTTCTGCACTGGTGATGCCACACCTCGAGTCCTGTGCCCAGTTGTGGGCCCCTCAATTCAGGACAGACATTGAGGTGCTGGAGCAAGTCCAGAGAAAGACAACAAAGGTGGTGAAGGGTCTGGAGCACAAGTCTGAAGAGGAGTGGCTGAAGGAGCTGGGCGTGTTCAGCCTGGAGATGAGGAGGCTCAAGGGAGACCTTATCGATCTCCACAACGCCTTGGAAGGAGGGTGTAGGCAGGTATTAAAAAAAACAATTGCCCTAGAGTATATTACCGTGTCCCGCAGCCGTAAGGAGGAGGAGAGAAGATCCAGCAGGCAGGAATTGTGCAGCAAGATTGATTTATTTAATTATTTTACAAACTCTTTCATAGACTTTTTTCATCATAGTCCAATTGGACAAAGGATCAGCCACCCCTTGCGAGTGACTGGCTAAAATCCTAAAACATCCATTGTCAAAATATTTTTCTACTATACTATAAACAAGACTTTTCAAGGCCGCAGGTGTTTCATTGTTTACATAACTCTGCTACTTCTGTGAGAGAGAAAAGTCTCTAGCGGGCTTAGAAAATAGCAAGAAAATCCTTGCTAGCAGCATTTTTGTATCCACAGGCAGGTGGGGGTCGGCCTCTTCTCCCAGGCAGCTATTGACAGAATGAGAGGAAATGGCCTCAGGCTGAGCCAGGGGAGGTTTAGGTTGGACATTAGGAGGAATTTCTTCACAGAAAGGGTGATTAGACATTGGAATGGGCTGCCTGAGGAGGTGGTGGCATCACTGTCCCAGGAGGTGGTGGCATCACTGTCCCTGGAGGTTAAGGAAAGACTGGACGTGGCACTGAGTGCCATGGTTTAGTTGACATGATGGTGTTCAGTCAGAGGTTGGACTCGGTGATCTCCGAGGTCTTTTCCAACTTAATCAATTCTGTGATTCTGTGATTTGGTGTTAGCTGGAAGGAGCTGGCTGGTAGACCATCTGGTTTCAATAGCTGCATATAAAATGCTGGTATGGTTGGTGGTCCTTCATGTTTCTTGAATTTATTCAGCTGCCCAGAAGCTGAGAAGGAAATAGAGTCATGTTTAGCAACTTCATTTGTTGGGCCCTTCTCTCTTTGCCTGTAAAATAGCTTTTGTTTCTTTTGTTGTTATTCTACCTCAAAACCATCCTACTCAAATACTTTCACTGCCTGTATTATTTTGCTTTCTACTTCCATGGATCTTTAAAACCTGAGCTCTCAAGTTTGTCTGTGAAAAAAATATTTGGGAACTAGTCCTTCTCTCAGGACTTCCTTGTAACCTTTTATCCAATTCGTGATCTTTATGTCTATGAAAATTCTTTTAATCGTGTCTTTACAAAACAGCTGGGCAGCTGATAAGAACTGGTTCCTGTTTGCATAACCTCTTTGCAGAATTTCACTTGTTAAGAAAGATCAACCAGCTTGGAAAAAAATGCACTTGATGAAACCTTTCCAATTCAGTGATAAATTGTCCATAGAGTAACTGGACTTTACACCATCAAGCACCTGACTCCCTAACACCTCTCAAATGGCAGTGTCCAAACTTACTTACTGTACTACTGTGGTGGACTTTCAAGCATTGTTACTGACATCCCAGTCACAAAGGGCAGTTACTTTAAAAACACTTGCTCAGAAAACTGTCTTGTAACTTGCATTTTGAAGAGATAAATTGATGTTAAAAGATTCCACAGAAGCTAACAGTGGTTGAATTTGGCCTGGAGCAGCCAATTCTGTGAGGTATTCCTTTGCCCCGGGGTTAAAAAATCTGATCTTGTTTGATGTCAATAAATGAAGCCCATAAATTTCCAGTTATGAGGCTTTAGGAACTGCTGTGATAATCCAGAGAATACATTAAACTGAGATTCACTTGCATTGAATTTGAACTGATTTTATTCTAAAATCCTGGAGGCTATCTGATAAACACATTTGTTTTCATTTTTATTACAAGATCGAAGAATGAGTAGAACTGCCTAATTCTGCATCTGAGTGCCAGGTTAAGCAAATGGACATTTTTGTGGCTTTACAATGGATTTTGCAGTCAAGGTTTAGTTTTAAATATACAGCCAGGTAGCAGGAATACGTAACCATGGTCCAAGTCCCATGAGGTAACTGGAATTAAACAATCTAACTTGCCTTTGCTGTAACTTCTGAAAGTGTAAAATGATACTTTTGCATTTTTATCTTTTAATATATAGATGGGTCATTGTGACTAATTAGGGTGATCTGTGTCCAACTGGAATAATCTCAGTGTCTGTATTTTAAGGGACGTAGACATAGACAGATGTAGGATATAATATGGCAAAAGCTGCAGCTGCTGCTCTGCTATTAATTTTCTAAGACTGAACACCCCCTCCCCACCTCCTCCTTTCAAACGCAAAATTCTCACTGACTTAAACAGAAGTTCTCACAGGTGTAAGAAGTTTATTCATAAAAGGACTTCCATAAAGCACAACTCCATAATGAGAAGAATGATAAAATATGCTGATCTAATCAAGAAATTAGGAGAATGAAAAGCTTAGAAGGTATTTTTAAAAGGAAAAATGAGAGCTAACATACAGACTTATGATTGAAACATCTCATGTATTCAAGCTGATGCACACACACCGAGCTGATCTATGTCCTACGTGGCGCATAAAAGAGCAGATTGTCTCCGAAATTTGGAAGTGATTCCTTCTGCGCAAGGAGGCGATTTTGCGGGCTCGTGTATCCCGAGCCGCCGCTCTGGCAGCGCCCTGGGCCGCCCCCTGCCATCGCCAAAGATGGCGGTGGTGGCGCCGCGGCTCCGGCACCGCCCGGCGGGCGGGCGCTTCCGCCGGGGCCGGGGGCGCGGCGGCACCTCCGCGGCTCCTCCGCGTTTCGGCGGAGGCCCGGGCGGGGGCCATGGGCACGACGGCGGGCGCGGGGGCCCTGCGGCTGCCCGGGCTGCATGGGTACGCCGTGGAGTTCTCGCCATACTGCCCGGGGCGCGTGGCCTGCGCCGCCGCGCAGTACTACGGCATGGCAGGTGCGGGGGGCGGCGCGGCGGGGGTGACCGGGAACGTGGCTCCTCACGGGAGGAGGAGGAAGAGGCTGGAGACGTGGGTGTGCGGAAGGACAGACGGTGTCTGCCAAAGCATTTGGGGACGACTTTCCTTTCCGCTGCGGTTGTTTTGCTGTGGGACAGCGCCTGTGCCCCGCGGCCGGGCCGGGGCTGGCGCGGGAGCTGCACAGCCCTGCACAGCCCGCCGGGATCTGCCTCTCGCCGAGTACCAACCCGCTGCTGCCGTGGCGCTTCTCACGACGCCCTCGCGGAGGAGCGCTCGTTTGATAGGGTCAAGAATAAATACGGTAGTAAAGACATGCACAGAGTGAATAAAATGTCTGAAAATAACTTTCTCCGGTGACAGGACCCGAGGGAATGGCCTGAAGTTGTGTCAGGGGAGGTTTAGGTTGGATATTAGGGAAGGGTTCTTCCCCCAGAGGGTGGTTGGGCACTGGAACAGGCTCCCCAGGGAAGTGGTCACAGCACCAAACCTGACAGAGTCCAAGAAGTGTTTGGACGATGCTCTCGGACACGGGGTGTGACTCTTGGGGATGGTGCTGTGCAGGCCCGGGAGTTGGACTCGACCCTGATGGATCCTTCCCAGCTCAGCGGATTCTGTGATTCTGTGGCTTCAGCTGTTTTTGTCTCAGTCCCTGAGTGTCCAGGCAGGCCCTGGTGACCCTGTGGTCTCTTGAAAGAGCCAAGCTGAGTGTTTCTCAGTACTGGCACCTTTTTCATTTCCAGTGGGAATATTGCTCTCCAGAACAATTTTTAAAAAAACGTCTAAGTGTAGAATTACTTCAACAATATCTCAGTCAGATGAGAAAGCAGAATCCATGTGTGTTTTATCAGAACTGAATTATTTGTTTAGTTTCTGGTGAGCTGTGTTTGTATTACTATATTCAGGAAGGGGCGGGGGGGAGAGGAAGTATTCTGTCTGCTGTGTTATCAAAAAGACAAAAGGGAATCCTGTATTGGTATGTCTGTCATGTGAGGCCCATGGGGAAAATGCACTTTTATGCTTTGTAAGCAAGTCTTTTTCAACCTTACCTACAGATATACTAGAGAAAAAAAAAACAAACCAAAAAAAAAAAACCGAAAAAAAAAAAAAAACCCCAAATCAAACCAGAACCATCTGATGTAAATGAATTACTGTTTTAGAGAATATGAGACCACAAGATGTTTAATTATGCAAGTAATTGTTTGGCCTCTTAAAGTTCAGGTACCCTTTGTGTTTGCACACTGAAGCTACTAGAGAACCACCCCAGATTCCTTTGGCATCGGGGAACTAGTTGTGATGTTTTGTTTCATTTTGCTGGTTTAGGTTGTGGAACTCTGGCGATGCTGGAACAAAACGAAGCTGGGATTGTTCTGCTCAGGAGGTAATATAGGTTTGTATTTATTTTTGTAAGAGAAAAATTTACTGTGTACTTGTGAGTACAAGGCACAACTAATATTTTGGGTTATTGTTAGGGATATAAAGTATTTTTTCTATGCTGAAGTAGCTACTGATACAGGTCTTTGTATTTACATATAAATTAATGTATTTGTATTTACATACAATACAAAAGATATGTTTACATTGCATTGATTTTGTTATGGTAAGTCATCTGGCTTGCAACATTTCCATAGTGTAAACCATTTTATAGAAAGCTGACAATGTGAATTAAGAGCAGCTTCTCTGCTCTAGCTTGAAATTATAAGTTCTAGCTTTTTAGGAACAGTGACACCTAGATTTATGCCCTTATGATTGACTTATACTGAAAATAGTGCAGGAAGCTACATCAAGCTGTGGAGGTCCTTCCTAGGAGATACAGTTTTCTAACGGCTTGAGTGGAGTTTGATTTTGTTGTGGATGGAAGGAGGAGAAAGGTTAGAAAGGTGGGGGATTAATACTTGACTGTTATTAACTTAAAATGTTTTAAGGAAAGTCTTGAAACAATGATTGTTTAGATTAAGGCGGCGGACATAGAAATGGTTATAAAATAATTAATCATATTCAGAGAAGCTGGTTTTCATTCACTGTTATAAAACAAGACTCTTTGAAGATGTTCTGTTACTTTTGCTAAGTACTCTGGTTTAGTACTGTTCGTTTCTGTTTCCAGTGACTCCACTGACTTTGTGGTAGAAAGTCCTCTTAAGTTCCTGACCCACAGACTGTTGTTTTCTCTGTCAAAGTGTTCTGTGCGTGGCTTTCCCTTCAGTACTTTCCTATCATTACTGCAGAGTGCCATGAAATTTGACCTCAGCTTAGCTGAACCTTCAGTGAAAAGGGGGTAAATAAATTCATATTTGCCATCAGATAATACTACAGTCATTGATAGTTGTGGCAGAGTAACTAATATATGGCATCAAATCCCATATGGTGAATTGTTGGTGTGTTGAGAGCCTCTTCAAGGGAGCGTAGAGATCTTCAGTAAATTCATGGCTGTGTTTCTGTTGGGTTTTCATTGTGACTGAGATTTGTAATGGTGTTGTGAATTGGATAGGGCTCTCCCAACACAGTTTTCTTTCTTTCTTTACCACAGTTGTTAGAAACAAAGTGTTCTTACATCCTGGAGAAACCATAGGTCAGACTGAGGCATGTTGTACCTCTGTTTGCGTGGCAAGTTTTAGACTGAACTCAGAGTTCCTTCTCTGTGTGTGGAAGGTCCTTAGCTCATTTATGCTTTAACTTAATCTCTTTTGGCATACGGTTGTAGAAATTGATGTTCAAACAAGTAAGTTAATTGTGAAGAGATTCATTTGAAGCTCAAATATATAAAAATGCTGTTTAGAATGGTAAAAATGGTGATTTAAAGAAATACTTTGTTGCATGTAACTAGTCCAGACTTTTATGTTGTGCTTTCTCACAGATTAATATCTTCATTTTTCCAATTTAGTTTTGATTGGAATGATGGCCTGTTTGATGTGACCTGGAGTGAGAATAACGAAAACGTGTTGATCACTTGTAGTGGAGATGGATCTCTGCAAATCTGGGATATGGCTAAAACCAAAGGTCCGCTGCAAGTGTATAAAGAGCACACTCTGGAGGTAAATCCAGGAAACTTAAAAAATTTAGTGGATGATCTTATGTTTGAATAATTAAAATATTTATTTGTGGTCTTACAATCAAAAGCAGCTTTTTGTTTTCTGCTTTTTAACTTTTTTGGGTCTGTGGTTTGAATTAATAAATTGAATATAAAGTGAAAGCACATATTCTTGTGCATGTTCATATGCTGTAGTAGGTACTGCTTGATTACACAAATCTAATAAATTCAGAAGTAGCATCTGTAGTTCCTTACAGGCTAAGTAATCATGAAATTACTGCAGTCACACTGTGATTTTTAGAGAGCCTTATTAAATAGGTCTAAATCAGACAGCTGATATATCAGTCTTATTCTTGAGGTTATGGAGTGATACACATTATGCAGATCCTTAGCACTTGGGTTGCGCTCGGATCTGCTTTTCCTTTTCCCTCCTAACATCTGTGAGATCCTCCTCAAATAACAGTAGTCAAATGTTGGGACAGTGTATGTTATTTTAGCCTTGGTTTAATACTGTTGCATTTGATTTTCTTAAAATCTCAGTTTCTTTATGCAGTGTTGTATGGGTAGAGAAGAATGTTATATTCATGTTCATAAATATATTTGCATAGTTTTAAGGATATTTACACTGTAGTACGTATATCTTCCCTGAAGTGATTTTTCTTCCCTTTTTTTTAAGCTTTCCTTCTAACTCTTCATTCACTTCTATCAAGTCTTTGAACTTAAGTTTTAAACTTCAGTTTAAACTTCAGTTTTAGCCTGGATTACTGTTGCTTTATCTAAATGACATCAATCTCAATAAAATAATCTAGTAGATATGTAGTCAAAAAACGGATGGAGGAAATTCATTTTTGTTCCCAAAATCCTCAAGATTTTTTCAGATATGAAGCACAAAGCTAAAAGCTGAGTGACTGCAGTTACACAAGAGTCCATCTTCTGTGCCTTATTTTTTTTGTAGTTTTTCTACTTAGTTTTAATACGTATACTGTGTAAGCTGAGAATTTTGATAGAGGAGTTTGTAGTTGTCAGGATTTTGTGATGGTGTTCAAAGGCTGACAGTAGTTACACAAAGATGTAGGTGAAGCACAGTAGCAATTTCTTTTGTTAGTTTGTTCCTGTCATTTTCTCATTGAAATTCTGTCAGTAAGTTTATTTTAGTTCTGCTACACCTTCTGTTGTTTGTGAAATAAACATTTCTGTTCCATGTCCTAGTTGAGCATGGGAAGCTGGACATATTCAACCATGCTTAGACAGTATTAGGAAACATGGGCTGAGTGTTTATTGTGAGGTACGAGAGGTTTGTGTTGATTCTTTATAAACTTGTATTAAGAGGATAGATCTCAGAAGGAATTCACCTAGTAGTTTGTGGTAAACACTGGCAGACAGTGTTCTCACTACCTTCCTAATCCTTAATCCCTGTCTGACATTTTTAATGACAATTTTGTCACTGCATTTTTTATTATTGCTAATGCACGATTGACACGGATCTGTTTCTCTTTTTCTAAATGAGATCATTGTCCTCTCTCAAAAAGAATGTGCATTTTTAATTTTAAAGTGAATTTGTATTATCAAAGGACAAGGCGTTTTATTCCAGCACTAACCAACTGCTGAATCTCATTAATAAATTAGTCTAATTTACTGTGGTTTGGTCAAAATCTCACTGGATTGTGAGATAATAGAATAGAATGCTTGAATTAAATTTGTCTTGTAAAGTGAGCCTGAACATTTATTTTAAGCTATTTTTTATGTTTTTGCATATTTTTTCCCACATCTTTTCGTCTTGCCTGAGGCATTTCTTGCTGCTGTTTAGCCATAAGCTAGCATTCATTTATTTTAGGATTGAAGATAAAGCACTAAGAGATTAACAGCTAAGGTTTTTGCTGTGTTATTAGTCTTTCCCAGTTGCTCAACACAGCTTCCATTGAAGTGTCTGTAAATTTATGTTGGAGGATAGCATGAAGAGGAAAGAATAAAAGTGAACCTTACTTGGTTCTTTGCACTGTCTTCTTTTCATCCTCTTCCCATTGCCTAGACCTGTCACGTGCCAAATGGACAGTATCTCTTGTTTTTCCCGAGCCTGTTGTCTGTTTTGTTTGTAATTCTTGCCCGAAGGAGAGTTTGCCCAGGTCCTGCTGCCTCTGCTGCAGCTGCAGAGCGCTGAGAGTCCCAGCGCTGTGTGCCCTATGTGCCCAGGTCCGTGTCACAGCACGTGCTATGCAGATCTACGTGCTGATAGCTTGGGAGCGAGCCGGGAGTCCTGTGTGTGCTTTGCCTTATCCGTGCAGTAGATCTGATACATCCCAAGTACAATGTGTTGAACATGGGCTACGTGAATTGTGTGACACAGGTGCATGTTTCCCAAAGAGCTGTTTCTCTTCGGAAAATCTTGACTATGAATATGAGAGCCAAACACTGAGCTGTTGTGTGAAAGAGGCATACTATGTAGTGATACAATTAGGGGCATTTCCAAACAGCAGCAGCCTAGGAGTTGAACTTGGGCCATCACACAGATTCAGGGGTAAAGAGAGAGGCTAATGTTCATGAGGAGCTTGGGAGCCACTTCGGAGGACTGTCATGTCTTCCATTCTTAGAATATATTGAGAGGTACTGGTGTGTCTCCTTCGTTACTATTTTAGTAGGAAGAGTTAGTTTGGAAGGGAGCATGTTTTAATGAGTTTAACTAGTACAATTAGTTAGCTAACAAAAGTAGAAAAGTCAAGCGGTAAAGGTGTGGTTTGGCAAAAAACCCAAAAGAATTACCTCTCAGGTGGTTATATGGCTTTTGTGAAGTACTGTCCCAGTATATTTGGGCTATAAGCTCCTCAAGGAAGGGGGTTAGTAAAAAATGGTTCTAGAGCAGCATGGCTTTCAGTATATGGGAAGCAGGACTTTGTAAAATAACAAAGAAGAGTTGCAGATAAAGCACCTTGTTTTCCTCTGGGCAGTGGTTGCCTTCCATTTATGGAAAATAACCAAATAGATGAAAACCAGTTCATTTAAGCTGGATCTAGTATAGACTGAAATATTTCTTAGGAAGGAAAATGCTCAGAAATAGCTAAATATTACCTCAATTTCCTTTCTCACACAGGATGCTTTCCATAGAAGACTTTGGCAATTTCTGGATTTCTTTCCCTTTCAACTTCTCTGCTTTTTTAATCTGGTGACACAGGCCCAAGCATATCCACCTTCAAAACAGGGTTGCTGTTATTAAATGCACAATTCCATCTATCCAAGACAAACACAGCATCTAGTATGTTGACTTGCAGACCACATCCAGTGCGGTGCTAGAACTAGATTATCCCAGGTGGAGTACAAATCCTCGGTGGTTAGTGGCCCAGCTGTTCACAGCAGTGTCACCTACTACTTGTAGGTAGTGACCACATTTCTGAGAATTGTCCTGGGAGCTCTGATTGGGTCAGGAGGTGAAGTGGATGAACTGTTTTATCTATTATTTATCCGCCTTACACTGAAATGGTTCATGTCCTGCTGAAGCTTATTGAATCACTTTGGAGTGAGATAAAACCGGACAAAACAGAATGCACCTTCCATCAAGTAGATAAAGATGTGTATTTGAAGATGGAAGTTGTGCATGTGCTTGAGACTTGAGGATTTTAAATAATTTGAAGAACTGCCTTAGTGTATTTGTTTTTGTGAGGCAGCAGAGCTGAAAAATCAGCAGTGAAGGATGGAGTTAAGGTGTCCTCTGTCAAAGCAGGGACCAGCATTAGAACATGCTGTCAGGGAAGAGGGAGCTTATTTCAACTACACAGTGAAAAATAATTCCTTAATAGCTGAAACGAGTAGTTACGAGGGAAATTGAGTTTTTTATTTATTTTATTTTACTTGTTTGAGGATTTGGATGGTCAAAAAAGAGTGCCATAGAACCTGGAAAAGATGAAAACCAGGAGTACTTTATGACATATATTTTTTAGGAGAATTAGATATAATAAAAAAGCATTTATTGTTAGTCAGTTAAGATCTCAAAGTGAGCTCTGAAGAGAGATGGCGTTTACAATGAGAGATGGCTAGCAATTGGAAACCGTAGATCTTTGAATAAAATTGGATCAGCGATACGAAAACAAGTCAAAATTATGGCTTTTAAAATGGTAGACTTCTAGTGATGGTAGTTGTATGTGGATTTTGGTATAACTTTTCTTTTTCCACCTTTTTGGCTCATCTTTGCTTTTTTGGATGCTTGTCTTAGCCTGTATGTACCTTTAATGTCTGACTGAGATGCTAAATATAATTTTTGTTCAGGTAAATGGCGTTGTTGGCAGTTTTATTGTGCTTTAGCAGCATTTTTTTTCAGCTAGCTAGGATGCAATCTGCAGATCCAAGTCTATTTTGTGAAACTGTGGCTAACTACAGCCTGAAACTTGTATTCTAATGCTCTTTCTAACTGTGCTCTTATGTCATTTATAGGCATATAGTGTTGACTGGAACCAAACTAGAGGAGAGCAGCTAGTGGTGTCTGGTTCATGGGATCAAACAGCCAAGCTGGTATGTTGGTTTTCTGCTGAAGCTGAAAAGTGTGATTTCTTTTGGATCTGATAGTTCTTTGTGTTAAGAAACAACATGGATTCTCTTTTCCTGTTTATTTTTACCCTGCGGCTGAAATTCTGCTTTAACTGAGATGTTGCTTGAACTCTCAGTTGTCACCAATTTAAGTGTACAAATGCTTTTTTAAAAGAAGTTCATTTAGTCCTTTCTGGATATATGAAGGTTTTTTTTCAATGTATGAAACCCTTTCCTTTCTTACTGAATGTGTATCTCAACAGTTTCCTTTTTTCCTTTATTCAGTGGGATCCAGCTGTGGGGAAGTCATTATGCACTTTTAAAGGCCACGAAGGGGTCATTTACAGCACTATATGGTCTCCACACATCCCAGGTTGTTTCGCATCTGCCTCAGGTAAGCATGATGGTAAAGAGGCTCTTAAAACAAAAACCCGAAGGCCCCCTTCTGTGTTAGTGGATTAGTTCAGGACTTTGTCCAGCAGATGGTAGTGTGTGTCATATACACTTGGTCTGTAAAAATGGAACAAGGAAAGGTAAATGTATTGCTGCAGCTGGATTTGTAGGTTCTGTTACAATCAGTAGTTCATTCTTTTGGCCATTTAAATCAGGATCAGCAGTTTTCTAGCAGTGACCTTGTGGCAATTTTTTCTGTTATTTTATATAGCTCTCTTCCATTCATCTCACTCTTGTTACTGACCACTAAATCATGTTACATGCTTTATTTTGTGTTTTGGCCTATGTTTTTGTTCAAATTGTCTCAAGTGTCAGTAGACTATTAACTCTGTGAGAAATGTAGTCAGTTCCCATTGAGCTTTTTTAAGTACTTCTGTAAATCTCTGTGTCTTTTTCTCTGGTAAAGGTAATAACAATTTTACTTTTCTGCTTTGGCCAGTGCTATGGGTCTTGCTGGTAAATACAGTCATAGTTGAGTTGGGCGTACCCAGAGGCAAAGGTGAGGTGGCAGTGTTTTCCAAACACTGCTCCTGCTTCAGAGGCACAAGGAGAGCTCTGGAGTGATACCTGGAGCCCAGGTGATGATTAGCTGGGTGGAGGTGCTGTGAGCCACAGAGTTTGCCTGGGAAATAGAAGGGCTGTGTTAATACAAATATTGATAGATTAACTCTGGTGGCCTAAATTTCTCAGATTTCAAATCTGTTGTACTTCTGTACTGATTTAAATAGAAGTTGTTTGGCTCTTATATCAAGAGGGTATAACTATTCTTTCCTGTTACTGAAGTCAGAGAGTGTGTACACACAGATAGAAGAGAGTTAGAGAGTGTGTACACACAAGAGACACTGGTCTTCCCTATTCTCTGGGAATTCAGATGAAAAAATACGTGTGGCTTTCATAAAATTTCAATCTGGCTGTATCCATCTGATTCTGCCTGCAGAGTTTAGCTAGAATGATGACCAAGTCACATTTATTATTTGTTCTAACATAGTAGTTCTTGAAAGCCAGATGATGGAGCACAGATGTTCTCACCTTACGTGTGGATACCTGTCTAACAGGATGTGCAGAAACTTACTGGTTTGAGCCCTGTACACTGTATGAACAGTTCTACTGAAATGCAGCTATCCATATACTACAAAATACTAGCTAAGTACCGTTTGTTCAAGGTTAAGTACGTAGTGGCTTTTGCAAGCTCTAAGGAATGTTCTCTTTAAAGTCCTGCTTAGAACCCTCCTGTCCATGGTAGCCTTACTCATACAAAATCTCTGTCATTCTAGATGAACAAAAAGGCTTTGCTGATACAGCTAATTATTTCAAATTTGAGCCTCTAGGATATGAAGCCAAACTTATCTTCTAATACATTGTCACTTGAACAATTTTGGGAAACATTGATTGTTAGATGCTGTATGTCGTGGTACCTAAATTGGGTACAACAATTGATCTGTTCTTTGAGTGACTCAGTGGGTGCAGCTGTTAGAAGTTTTGACTAAAACACTACAGAGTTCCTATTCTTTTGTGAATTTTTCCTTTGACGCTTGAAAGGGACTAATATGCTACTGGAGCCTAAAGCTAATTGCAGTCAGTTTTCACTCACTGATGGAAAAACAACATGCACAAAAGACACAATATTTTTCTTCTCCAAGTACTGCTCGGATGTGAAATAAAAATCTGCTGTCAGTACACTGATAGTGTAATTCTGGGTATAAAATCATTAGGTAAGAGAAAAATAAGTATTCAAAATGATGGTGAACTTTCTTCCAGTTTCCAAAATAAAATGTCTGGTGTGTTTCTAGATGAAGTAACATGGAAATCATGACATGTTGATGTGGAAAAGGTTTCAGTGTTTACATTGTTTACATTGTTTACATTGAAATTTTCTTGTGGTTTGATTGGATTGCTTCACTACAGAAAATACATATTGGCAGTCATTTCTTTGGTCAGCAGGATTGTGGCTAATAGAAGTACTCATGACCCTCTAGCTCTGTGTATAAATGCCATTTCCTTATTGTAAAAGTATATCACACAGTTAATGTTCAAAGAGTTTATTGTTTAGTGCTTAATGACATTCTACTCTGTCAGTCAAAGCATGTGATGAAAGTAAAGTGGAACTGTTCAAGGAGGCTGGTTGTCCTCATTTAAAACTTGCTATGATCTGCATACTCTGTAAGGATGACAGAAAATCATGGGACAGAAAGCTAAATTTCACTGATGATTCATCTTCTATTGAGCTAAAGTTGGAGCTGGAGAGAAACTTGAATCTCAATGTGATAGTACTGTGTCAAATTTAGAGCTGTTCCCTTCTTTGGGATGCACTTGCTGGAAAGGTTGACCTGCAGTTTTGTGGTCTCTTATTTTGCAACTTTTTGTTGTCTTGAAAGTTAGTAACTGAAATGTGTCTGGAGGGAAACTTTTTGTACTTCCTTTCATCTCACTTGGGTTTTCTCACTTTTTAAAACAATAGCTTTTTTGGATGTTGTGATTAAAAATTATTGAAACATTCCTTTCTTGAAGGAGTCTGTACTGATTTGGGATTGTAGGATGTCTGTGTGTCTGTGTCTTTTTTTTCGCTCTTTTGCCCCACCTGACCCCTTTCTCTTGTCCCACCTCACACATACGTACACACAACCATGTACTTACTGCTGTCTTAGTAGTATAGTTGTAATGCTTGAGAAATCAACTGTTTCATGTTGCAGCATCTTCAATTCTGCATGTACCAGTAAAATAAGCTAGGTATGTTGTAAACTACAGATTGGAAAAAAATGTTGGTCTTTAAATACTTCTGGTTAAACTAAATGTAAGTAAACCGATGCACTCTTTTTTTTTTTTTCTTTTAAAGGAAGTAAGCAAGGGGAAAGAAGGTTTAAAAACATTTTGCATGCCACACCCCTGCCATTTTTCTGCCTTTGTCTGAATCCCCATAGAATCCAGCAGAAGTTTAATTTCCATGTAACTAATTAGTTTGTGAACACTGAAAACAGAAAACCAAACAGAATCGCAAACCACAGTAGAATAGCTGCTCAAAAGGATCAGCTTATGCTTGAAGCTAATATTTGATTTTGAAATATGGCTTTCTCTCAAGCTGTTATGAGACTAGGAAAAGAATACAAGTGAAGAAAATGAGAAATCTAAGATGGCAATATAAAGCAATTGAAAAAGAATTTGATACTAGGTACAGCTTTTTTGCTTCATTAAGTCTCCATTCTGAATACATACAAGAAAAACTGAGCTTGTCTGCAGTGGACAATAAAATGCAATTGAATTGCAAAAGATATATATGTCTGATGCTTTAGTTAAATTAGGTTTTATTCAGCATCTAATAAACTTCCATTTAACATTTACAGGCATGTGTGAGGTACTTTATGATGCTGTTATCTTCATGTACAATCATTTGTACTCTGAAAAAGAAAGTAAATTTTTTTAAATTGGTAGTTAATAGTAACAGAGCATACTGTTAATTCTGTATATGTAAATAAGTGCTGTTTTGATGTCAGTAACAATTTCTGAGCAGATAAGATAAGCGGGATGTTCAGGTGTACGTGCCGCACCAAACCAGAGCGCTGGTAAATGTCTGCTCTACGCTGTAAACACACTGATGTGGAAAATGTCATTAAAGGAGTGACATGAATGTTTAACAGCAGCCTCATGGCTAAAGGGGTTTAATGAGTCATTATGTCGTTTGCCTAGTAGATTTTTTTTTTATTTTTATATTTTTTAACCCAGAGAGCAAATTGGTGAGAAGCTCATAAAGAATGTTAGAAATGCACGCAACAGTAATATTTAGTCAAATGTTAATCAGTTCTACTAAGGGATTCTCCATGACTGCAGAGCAATAGACCTTGCTCAGTACTGTTGTTTATAAAGAAAAAGTATCCTTTTTAGTACCGACTAGATTTATTGTCCTTTAACAGTAGAATGTACTTAATGAATACCATTTTACCTTTATCTGCATAACTGTAGTGTTGTTTGATACAGATACAACACTGGCAAGTGACAATATGAATGTTTTGGATTCAACAAAGCCCAGATTTAGAATGATTGATTGCTATTTTCTTAAATACTGGGGCCTTAGTTTTAATGCTGCATTTCTTTTTAAATCACTCTTTAAGTTTACTGATCAGGGCAAGTATATAATTTTAATAACAACTTATGAAAAAGGGAGATAAATTTTTTTGAAATCTGCCTGACAATGTCTGTATTCATCAGTATTTAGATCAATTAATTGTATTCTTTGCTCAAAGGCTTATTTTTCAGACTGAAGGCCCAGGGCAAAAAATTTTCTTGTACCACAACAAGGTGTAATAATTTCTGATAAATTTTTATTATGTTGACACAAGTGTTGGATGACTGTAACTTTGCTGCTTTACAAATGAACTTGTAAATCCAGGTCCCACTCTTGTAAGCCCTTGCATTGAGTGCTAGACTTTAATGTTAAAACTAAAAACCATTGTTTATCTCATATTCTGTTTTACTGCCAGCCCTGAGTTAGTGAGCTGCCTTTTAAAAAGTCTCTTCTTGCTTACTGGTCTCTTGGTGATAAATGTGTGTACTAAAGGGATTGTCAAGCTGTAGTTTCATAAATCAGGCTGCTATGTAGTCTTGGTGCACCTTTCTGTGCTCGGTATTCAAATTGTAAGAAAACCTATGATTGAACAAATTATTTTGCATGAAATAATGAGCTGGGGAAGGAGTACATCTACTAAGAGAACATTTACTGACTTAGATGGAAAGAATAGCCTTGAGTGCAGCTTCTCAGTAGAGGTGTTTTTCATGTTTCTGGACCAAAGTTTGGGGTTGTCAGGTCTTTGACATCAGTTTTCTAAAGTTTCAGCTCACATTCCTGCCTCAGAAGTAGCACTGGGCAAAAGAAGGAGCTGTTGGAGAGTAGGGTTTGCGGACAAGTAATTCCAGAGATATGTTTGTTCAGGTTCCTTAAAAATGGAAGAAATAATCTGCTGTTTTCAGCTATGACAGCAGTTTCTCATGAGTTCCAAAGCACTTTTTTCTAGAGGTTTATATTCCATCCATTTGTGTGTGGCGTGGGTCCACTTTTTGCTTCTTATGACTCCTGGTTATTTTCTTGTTTAATGTGTTAGAAGAAATGCCATAGTGAACAAGGTTCAAGGCTTTGCAAGAAAGTGGTCATTTTTGGCACCCAAACCCTAAAGGGATAAAAGAATAAGATGCTTCAATTTACTGCATGGTACATTGTTGTACAAATGGAGCATCTAGAGGGCAAGCTGACTGTGGAGTTACTGTGGCTTGTTGCAGTTCAGCTGAACTGCTGTTTATACTAGAAGCTTTTGAAATACAATTTACTTGCTTAGTTTGTTATGCCAAATATATGTAATGACGTGAGGTGAGTGTTTTCATTTACAATCTGTTACTTCAGGACATACCAGCACAGTATTGAATTCATCCAAGTCTTGTGCTTTAGTGGTGGGGTTTAACCCCAGCCAGCAACCAAGCCCCATGGAGCCACATGGCCACTCTCCCACCTGTAGGATCAGGGAGAGAATAGGTAGGGTAAAAGTGAGAAAACTTGTGGATTGAAATAAAGACGGTTTAATATGGGAAGCAAAAGCTGTGCACAAAAGCAAAGTAAAACAAGGATTAATTCACTGCTTCCCATGGGCAGCCAGGTGTTCAGCCATCCCCAGGCGAGCAAGGCCCATCATGCATGACGGTGACTTGTGAAGACAAAAACCATCTCTCCAAACGTCCTCCCACTTCCTCCTTTGTTCCCCTACTTTATATACTGAGCATGATGTCGTAGGTCTGGAATATCCCCTTGATCAGTTGGGGTCACCTGTCCTGGCTGTGTCTCCTCCCAACCTCCCATGCACCCCCAGTCCCCTCACCAGCGGGGCACTATGAAAAGTAGAAAAGGCCTTGGCTCTGTGTAAGCCCTGCTCAGCAATAACAAAAACATCTCGATATTATCAGCCCTGTGCTCAGCACAAATCCAAAACAGAGCCCCAACCAGCCACTGTAAAGAAAATTAACCGTACCCAAGCCAAAACCAGCACATCAAATAAGCTTTACTAAATCATCCTCTAATGTACAAGCTGAAGTGTTTCTCAGGAAATGAGTTTATCCCTCAATTTATACTACATGCTAATCATGGTAAAGTACTGTATATAGTACATGCTATAATATAAAGCACTTTCAGGTTATAGTATTTTGTATTAGAATCTCATTATTATAAAACAGTTTAGTGTTCAGAAGAAATAAGCAGTAACAGCTTTTTACAGTAAATTAATTTTGGTTGTGTCACTTGGGTTACAGGTAGGTATCTAGCCAATATTGCCATTTGCTAAAGAATGGCTTAATCATAAGTCATAACTGTGGTCAATTTTGAAATAAAAAATTTTCCCAAGATTTATGTATAATCCTCTTGGGAAATACTGAAATAAAGATTTCACTAACTTTTTGTTTGTTTGTTTGTTTTAAAATTTAACTTATTTTTTTTATTCTTTTCAGAAAAAGAATTGGTTGGGCTCTTCCCTAAAATAACTTAAAACTGTTCTGATTTTTAGCTTGACAGCATTTTGTATCAGATTAAAATTGACCAGTTGGAAAGTATGTTTCCACTGGTAATTATGTGTACTTGCTAAGTAAGTTGTGCTCCATAGAGCATTGTGTGTATTTGGTAGCACTCTTGGATGATTTAATTAAAGCTGTTATTTGTGTCACTCTATTTCTGTCTCTGTGTGGAATCCCATGAGCTTTATTATTCCTGTTCTGAGTTTTCTTGTACCGGTTTAACCCCCTATGGACAACCCCACACAGCCACTCAGTCACTCCCCCATGGGATGGAAGAGAGATCAGAAGGGTCAAAGCTGGAAAACTCATGCGTTGTGGTAAAGACAGTTAATAGGTAAAACAAAAGCTGTGAATGCAAGAGCAAAACAAGGAATTCATTCACCACTTTCCATGGGCAGTCAAGTGTTCAGGCATTTCTTGGAATGCACAGTTCCATCATGCGCGATGGTTACTTGGGAAGACAAATGCCATCATTCCAAACATCTCTTTCTTCCTTCTTCTTCCCCCAGCTCTGTATGTTAAGCATGACACCATGTGTTACAGGGTATCCCTTTGGTCAGCTGTGGTCAGCTGTTCTGGTTGTGTCCCCTTCCAACTTCTTGTGCAACCCCAGGGCACCATGACAAGCTGGAAAGTCCTTGACTTAGTGTAAGCACTGCTCAGTGACAACCAAAACCTCAGTGTGGTGTCAACGTTATTCTCATCTTAAATCCAAAGCACAGCACTTGGAAGAAAAATATCTCTATTTCAGCCAAAATCAGGACAATTATCTGTGATAGAAACAATCAGCACAATCATTTTAACATGCATAAAAAAATTGGTTTTGAGAGTCGTGAGATTTGAGTTCTGCTTTTAATTCTCCCACAGATTTTCTGTTTGATTCAGGCTAAATAATTTAATCTGGTTTAGTATTTAAAAATACATATAAGTAAGCAAGTAATGTTAACTTGTAATCGTTCAGTGGCACTGCAGACGTGCTTTAATTGCGATGGTTTTGGCTTTTTACAAATGTGTGTAGTGATAGAACAAGGAGTAATGCTCTAAACTGAAAGAGGGTAGGTTTAGATTAGATATTATGAAGAAATTCTGTACTGTGAGGGTGACGAGGCACCAGAACGAGTTGCCCAGAGAAGCTGTGGGTGCCCCATCTGTGGAAGAGATCAAGACCACGTTGGATGGGGCTCTGAGCAACCTGGTCTAGTGGAAGTTGGTTCCTGAAAAGCATTGTACCTGTCCTAGTTAGAATCCTTTTCCCCTTCAGATAGTCTTTAAGGTTTCATGGAGTTTTATTAACCTCCCAAATACCTAACTATTTTTTGTAGTTACTGTTATACCTCTGCACTGTTTTTTATTTAAATCTTAAATAAACTTCATCTTTTCACTATCAGACATTGTCATTCACATTGGCAGTCTTTATCCTGTGTATAAGGATGATGTACTTGTAGATTAGCATCAATTGAAAAGTTTTGAATAGATGAGTGTATATTGTGTAGTTTTATTGATTCGTCCAAGATTTCACAAATATTCATTAAAAAGAAAGAAAGCAAGTACAATGTATAAACAATTCTGAAATCATAATTATCTAATGGACCAGTAAAAATCTGTTGCCATAGAGAAATTGCTTCTTACAAAAATAGAAATATTTTATGGGGGAAATGTTGGGTACTTTTGTGGTTGCTTACTTTGGGATGTCAACTGGAAGTGTCTGTTAATGAATATGATTGTACTAGGTGTGCTTTCCTTGGACTTTCTATTATTATTATCCTACTTTTGCTTTATGCTTGTCGAAGAAGTGCATCTTCGGTATTTGTAGTAGTCATGGAAGTGTGGAAATTGCAAAATTTTTGACTGCAGGTTTTGTTGAAATTAAATGTAAATATTTATATGTAATGGAAATAAGTTTGAGGTAAAAAAAGGTTTGTTAAAATGTGCACTGAGTCAGGATTGCACTGTCAGGATTGCACTTTTTATCAGGGTTTTTTTTTTTAGTCTGATTTTTCCACTTAAATGGAAAAATTTGATTTGCCTTTGGCTTTAAATCAGTCTTTTCTATTCACAGAAAGGTTCACTTGCATGTTGTGTTACTCCATTAAAAACATTTCACTGGTAGTGCCAGCCAGAATTAATAACTGCTAAGTCTAGCATTTTCAAAGAAATTTAAAAAAAAAGGAAAATAACCGGTTTTTTTTCCTTTTCTCATGCATCAGCGTTTTCTATTAAAAAAGAAATAATTGGGGCAATTGTATATTTAGTGTCAAAATTGATATTGGCCGAGTAACTTATTTTTCCAAATGTTTTTGGCCCTCACAATGCTACTGTAGCATCTCTGTAGCAGTTCATTCTAGTTCACCTGGGTTTATATATTTATTTGCTTGGGGAAAATGATCCTATCTGTAGTGAAATACGTGTTTCCCCTTCAAATCTCTGTTATCTGATAAAATTAAAATAAAAGCTTTTTAAGAAGTCCATTATAATATCTCAGAAACACTTAAAACTCGAACCGAACTGTCCTCTTCAGGCAAGGAGATTAGCAAGGCTAATGGAGAGTGGATGGGTGTACTACCTGTTTTTTTGCCAAAACCCCGCTGCTCGTGTTTCTTCCTCTCCATATGTTGCCCTGTTTTTATAAGCACCGTAGTGATGTTTGAGGCTTCAGCTGGCTGCAGGGTGCCATTGTCAGGAGTGCTATTCGTGTACTGAGCAGCAGTCTTCCTCTTGACAGTAGGAGAGGGGAGTGAAAACAGTGAGAAACTGGGTGTTGTTCCCACCTTAGAGACGGGGAATTTATCCACCAGGGGTACAGCATCTCTCACAGTCAGGAGGGCTGAGGACAAGACAGCCAACACCAGAGCAAAGCCCCCCTAGCTCTGTGCAGCTCTGCAGGCAGAAGGCTGGACTCACGACATGTAGTGAAGCAAGCTCTCTCTGCCTTATTTTTTTATTCAAACTTTTCCAATGTTTTATGGGTTTTTTTGTGAAAACTGCAGGGTGTGGTAGTTCATGCAATTAGGAATATTGCTGTGGCTCTAAGGATGGTTTTATTTGATGTGTAGCCAGTTTCTTGAAAAGCACTATGATTTTTTTGTGCCCAGCTGTATATTTTATAGCCAGTGACCAACAGGGCACTAAAACCATCAAAATTCTTGTATATAAATGGCATTAAAATAATATTTATAAGGTAATATCAATAATTTCTTCAGTAGCAAGGTAAAACAGTGTTTTTTTAATTTAGGTAGTATTGATACACACTTCCTATAGTAATCATGAGTGTTTTAATCACCTTTTAGTGATTAAATTTGTCTCTTGAATGAACATAGGCATAATCATAATTCTAATTAGTTTTTTCTCTCTGTAAGCTAGAGAGCTAGAGAATTCATTTTGCTGACACAAAGCTAAATATTCAGGGCTAATGAGAAAATCCCGATTTTAAAAATTGAAAAGCATAGTTGTCCCGTCAGCCGATGCAGCTTTCTATGTCTTTACCAGCCATTAGGAACTGAATTTGTAAGAAGGGTGTATACAAATCCTAAAGATCTTTAGAGGTAGAAGAAAATTTATGGCTGGAGGTAGAGAGAGAGACACAGGTGATTAACAGCTCTTAACAGCTCTTAAGTTAAGCTGGACTGCATTCATTGCTCTTTGTGTGTGTGTGTGCTCCAAGGTTAAAGCACATGTTGCCTTTCATATCTGTAACAGTTACAGTAGAATTACTCCATCTTCCAATATTTCAACAAATGAGAGTAATTGCAGACTTTGTACATAATAAATATAGGTGATACATCTTAAATTTTCCTTTCATTGAAGGAATTTTGAAACAACTTGTATATCAAGTACTGTTCACTTTTCTTTGTGCCAAAAGCATTTGGCTAGGTGGTACCTCTCAGATGCTTGAAAAGAAAGCTTTCTCATTATTCTGATCTTCTAAGTTCATTTTTAAATGGACCTTAAGCTCCTAGTTTAATTAAATGTTATTTAAGTCTGTTACCCTATTTCCTTGTACTCAAATCTGAGTTTAAAAAATAGTGGAAGTGTTAGTAATAAAATGAAGTTGTGGGGTTTTTTCTCTAATGAAAGAGCAGTAGTAAGTTCAAATACTTTTTCTTGCATCAATCCAACTTTATAATGTGTCTATAATCTGCTTGCTTTATTTGGCATGCAACCATTTGTATTTCATACAGCTAAGAAACACTTGTCTGCTGAGTACTAATGGATTAACTAAATCCCAAAACTGATGCAACAACATTGAATCAATTTCTCTTTGTTTCAGGTGACCAGACTTTAAGAATTTGGGATGTGAAAACCCCAGGAGTCAAGCTTGTGATACCAGCCCACCAGGCTGAGGTGTTGAGCTGTGACTGGTGCAAATATGATGAGGTATAAAACCATTCATCCCACTGTTTTGCTAATTGAACCACTCTCATTAAATAGCAAGGGGTTTTACTGCAACATTATTGCATCTTCTCTTTATGAAAATATGTATAGTTGCTTTGTTGCTCTCATTCCCTATTACATTTCCAGAAGAGCTTTGTTCTAACAGATGGTCAGCCCAAGCAGATCAGAGATTTTGCTTACTCTTTTGTGTACGGGCAGAGTAGTTAATAGAGGAAAACCAGTTTGTGTTTCTGTGTGCTCTTTAATTTGCACACTGAGGACATCACTTCATTTATGATTTATTCATCTGTATTTTTTGATTTATCTAACTTTTTTATCCAACAATTAAATTGTCATGATATGTCTGGGTTTCATCAAATCATCAGAACTTGCTGGTAACTGGTGCAGTTGACTGTAGCTTGAAAGGCTGGGATTTGAGGAACATCCGGCAACCAGTGTTCGTCTTGCTTGGTCATACCTATGCTATCAGAAGAGTAAAGGTAAGTTGTACTTTATTTCCCATTGCCCATCACTGAATTGTTACACAAATTTTCTGGAAACCAGTAATACTTTATATTATCTAATTACTAGGAAAAAACCAACAGGATTTTAGACGTCACAGTGGCTGTTCTTGAAAACTTTCAGTTTAGCACTGTAAAACATCTTGATGTTTAGTAGATTACTGGGATTTTACAGTAAATGACATTTTCAAAGTCAGTGTATTTACACGAAGAGTGTTAGAGGGCTTGAGAGAGTGTTAGAACGTGTACTTCAGCTAAGTTATATGGGAAATATGAGAAGGAGAAAACTCTTCCCCTTACTCATTTTTAAATGATGCTGTTCCTTTGTCTTTCCACACAAGGGGTCAATATTTACAGAAGACAAGGTATAGAACTCATTGTGAATACGTACTTTTTGGTATACAAAAAAAATATTAATGTGTTTAAAGAGGTTTTGAAACTTTACACATGAAAGGCTACAGGTGACTGTACTGGATCTGTGTACAACTAGAACACCCACCAATAAGAATTTGTTCTAGATGCACAATGACATTTTTTTCATGTTATATGAAAATATGTATCCAAAAATCTTTTTAGGTAAACTCAAAAACTATAACTATGTTTCAGTGTAAGATACTGAAACCAGCAAAGAATGTGAGAGTCAAATGCACCACTATCAAAATCTCCTGAAAAAGGAGATAATATCTAATCCTTTTAAAGCCTTTCAGGAACAGGTATGTTTATTAATATTTTCTGGGAAGTCTGAACTGGCAGAAAAAAGTTATCCTGGCTTGGTATTTTGCTTCACATGGCCTTGATGTGTTTCTAACGTACTTAGAAGTTATTGTGCTTAGTTGTAAATTTTCATAAAAGGGTGTGACTCAAGTAGTAGTTCTGTATCACAAATCCTGAAATCCTGTTCGTGGTCAGACAACCTGAGAAGCTCCTGCTCCTCCTTATCCCAGCTACCTCTTCGTGCTCTCCCCACTGGTGGTTGATGCTGAGTCTTTTTTTCTAATTTAACTCCTGCATGACCGTTCTCTAATTCGGTTCTGTGAAATATTTTTCATAGCCGAAGATGCATCCATGTGCAAAGGAGACGTATCTGAGAGTACATGACTTCTATTCCATCTTACCAGGCTTTCACTGCTTGTGTTTCAAGACAGACATGGTCCCTGAGAACATAAGATATGACAGTGTGGACCAGCACTTCGAGGTGATGCAGCATATCTACACTTGGGTGGTATCACTCACCAGTCACACTGAATTGAGAGAGAGATCTGGATGCTGCCTCAATAGAGGCAGCTGCCCCTACTGATATTCCTTCCCCTGCATGCCGACAGGATGATTATAAAGCTGCAGCTGATGGCTCTGACTGAAAGCCCTGTCCCTAAAAGTGACTAGTTTCTGTCTGGATCACTAAGCTGTTTCAGTTTGTTGCTCAACCACACAACTGCAAGCCTTGACACAAGGAGGGGGGCAGGAGCACACAATTTGAAGTGGAAAAGAAACTGGAAGCCACAAATTTTGGAGCAGTGCACTCTGAAATTAGCTTAAACCAACCATGAAATCACACTCTTGGGTTGCCTGTCTTTTGTATTCTGCTCACTTGTTCAGGGCTCGTGTTGACTGTCAGATCTGAGACTAGCAAGGAATTCTACCCAATACAAACAATACTGTCAGGATTCCTGCAGATTTCTTATGGTCTTTCACTGCAGTGCAGAGCATTATCAGCACATGAGGTCATCTGGAGTCCTTTTCAGGAGATTTTCATGTTGTGCATTTGATCCTCACATTCTTAGCTGGCTTCAATATCTTACACTGAAACATAGTTACGGTTTTTTAGTTTACCTGTGAAGGTATTTGGATAAATGATCTGTTGGAGGTCAGGATGGATGATATGGTGGTTATCTTCTGCCTGTATACAGCTGTTCAGGTGATAAAACTGTAGTATCTTACAGCTAAATGGAACAGAATTTTCTTTTGTAAAAGAAAGACATGCGAGTTTTTTTCAACTTGCATGTGTAGCACTCTGCTAAGTATTTTGATAGAGTTTTCTTGGATAAGTTTCTAGGATACTTAAGGTTAATGACAAAGCTTTGGCAGGATGGTTTTGCTTTATCTTAAACTATGTGGACATGCAAAGGGGGCTTATGGAAAGTGTACCATTGTTTTTTGTTGCCCATCAGACTTCTTCCCCTCTAGTATTCATTTTTCTGAGCTGCAGAACCCATTTTGTTTTGGGCTTTTTTTCCCTCAGAAAAAATTGCAGGAAATCTGAAGAGGTTCAAGTTCCAGCATGCACATCCCTCAATTCTGCTATAGTAAAGAGAACTCTGTCAGCAGATTTCAGCAGCCATCAACATACATTGCTCTCTTGGCAACTTGGGCAGTTGTGGCAATAGCCCAGACTTAACTTTTGACTTCATAGTTTCTGTGAATGATATTAGAAGTCTTGCAGGAAGACTTACCGATGAACCATGGTGTGGGGGACCTGCATTTCAAACTCAGGTTGTGTCAGTGGCTTGTTGTATTTCCTGCTGAAAAATACAGATTTTAAAATATTTGGAAACTGAGTGTTGCCAAAAAGCTAGAGCTGAGATGAACAATTTTTGCGTAACTGCATCCTTCTTGCTGCAGTTCTTAGACCAGTCTGCAAGAGTCCATGGAAGAGTCTGTCCTGTAAAATGCCCCGTAGGAGAGGGGGAAATCATGAAATGATGTTATATTGCCTTCAGTTTTTCCACTTGTCTCCAATTTTCCCATTTGTATAAATAATTTCAAAATGGTAGGATATAGAATTGATGATGGCAATATATCTTACGTTCTCTGCAGTACGGCACAGATTTTGTCTCTCTGAAAATAATTAACTGGTCACATAGCTGTTTTGAAACTTGATTTATATAATGAGATGAAACTCAGCCTGTTAGCCAAAAGCAGAATTGAATGACTGTTTATGTGACTGTTCCAGAACTTCTTAACTTTACAGCAGAGTTATTTGGCACTGCTGTAATGAAATCTAAGCAAACCAGGATCCCATAGAACATTCCTTCTGATTATTAATTCTATGATTCCTTGTAATTAGAAGCATGGGGGAGAAATATATTGATATAGTCTGTTTTATTGCGGCATGATGTGGTACCAACAAAGACCATTAAAATAGTTAAACTTTGATAACTTGCTACTTACAGTAAGTCTATATATGTTCACAAAGTTTTAACTTTGAAAGTTGTTTTGTTTTCTTGCAGTTTTCACCATTCCATGCAACCATATTGGCCTCTTGCTCCTATGATTTTACTGTAAGGTACAGTATTTTCTCTAACTGGATAAAAACAGAAAGATGATCTGTTTAATGTGGCTTGCAGTAGAAAACAGTTCCAGAGTGGACATACTGGATTTCAGTTAATGTTGCTGTCAGATGCTTCATAAGCTATGTTGAAAATGCATGGGCCCTTCACTTAAAGACCAGCTCAGTCACTCTGCTGAGCAATATCTGCTGTGTCAAATGCTTTCTGCAATCCTTTTCACATCACTCTACTGAACGTAGTTGTATCCAGCTGTGGTAATGTCTGATAAGAAGGTAATACCCTCTTAATATAGTTAGGTGAACTCATATGTTTCTGTGACACATTTTTGTTTAGACGTTTTATGAACATAGTTTTTGTCCTACCAGTGTCTGAGAAAGCTTCAGTAGTGTTTCGCAGTGTGCATGCTGAAGCTCTTTAGACAGTATTTCTGCAAGTTCCCCTGGCTGCTCAGTATATCTGATACTGCTGAGGGTCTTACAGTACAGTTGTTTTAAAGCTAATTGGAAATCCTAAAGAAGTTTGATTTGATACTGGGATTTCTCCAAGATAGAAAATGTCATAAGTCAAAGCACTGTGAAGTATTTCTGAATACCTCAATCACATTCTTTCATCTACATTTTAATTTTCTACATGGACTGAATGTAGTAGGCAGTACATCAAGAAATGAGAGAAGCCCTCTTGCCTCTATAAATGACTGCAAAGTTATCCCACTTGTCCAAATCATCTCAAGTAAATATCACTTCTGGTTGTGTCCTAATTGGTCTGACACCAGACCTAGAGAGGTTCTGTTTCCAAAGGGAAATCTTGCTAATTCTCAGTGCCTGTATGTGTTGCTAAATCATAAATCTATCCAGTCTTCTGCCATAACATCATATAAAGTTGCATTATGAAGTTAACCCAGTAAGCATTGGAGTGACTTGATTGTGTTGTCATGCTCTTCCCCTTTTTGGCACTGTCTATATATCCTTCAGGTTTGGCTCTAATGTGCTTCATGCAGTACTGAAATCTAGTGCAGTTTCAGCTCTGACATTTTTGTATGTGGAAATTGTCAGTAAAGATGGAGAGAGCTACTAGGTCACAAAGTGTTGTGTCTATAAATGCAGAGCTTGAGGACTTCTTCACAAAATTCACTCTAGGCATTATTCTTCTGTCCAAATATTTACTTGTCATGACTAGGACTAGCAGAATTGAAGAGATGAAATAAAGATTTTTGACAGTTTTCTAAAACTGTTAGGTTTGTTACGAGTGAACAAACAACAGAGAAGGCCAGGTGGAAGTCTTTGGAAAAGGTGTCACAAGCAAAATATTCTGTATAATGGAGGAAAACTGTTACCATAAGAATTTGGGAACACCTCTTAAAGAGTATGTTGTACCTCCATCACATATCCTGTACTGTCATTTTACTGGATGCACCATACACTCCACATGCACATACATGCAGACATCCTGTCATGTATGCACATGCATGTACACCACACACACGTGGATGTGTGGACATGAGTATATACACACATCCACATACATTTAAATTTAAACATAAAAGTCCTTGATAAATACATAAAAGCTGGAGGAGAAGTTGGGATTCCAGCACATGACATTAATTATGGATCTTGTTGAATCTACTCA
Source organism: Corvus cornix cornix (assembly GCF_000738735.6). Lineage (NCBI taxonomy): Eukaryota > Metazoa > Chordata > Aves > Passeriformes > Corvidae > Corvus > Corvus cornix. The sequence continues at coordinate 50,099,903 of NC_047056.1, forward strand.
AGGCCTGTGACTTTTTAGCCCCGTTTGATAGGGGGTTTTTGGTTCAGAGAATAGCATGGTATGGCAGTCCTTTAAAAACAGATTCATTGCAGTGTTATTTTAATAGCAGTTTAGTTATGATATTGTTCCTTTATATTTTTCAGTGTGTCTGTTTGAAGCTCAGAATTACCTGCAAGGATTAGTTTATAGTAGGTAACAGAACAGAGCATAGTTTTGGAGCAATTCTTTACTGTCAGCACTCTGTAATCTTAAATGTTACAGAAGCTTTATGGTTCACTGGTTTATAGTTCAACCAAACAGCTGCAAATCTTAGCTCAGATTACCAAACTGCCATGTAAGAGACAGGGGCTTTGTTTGTTTCAGGTAGTACAGCTAGTTTGGCACATAATCACAACTGGATATCTAAAAGAAAAAGTAGTAGGTTGAAAACAGAGTTAACAACACTTAGCTTCATCCTTTGCAAATAGTATAACGATTGAATGTGAGCACTGTAGTCAACCTACTGAAAAGAAACCTAGTTCACATGCCAGCTTCATACTGGGAGCTGAGAAAAAAAGGATGTTGATTCGAACTTGAGTTTTTACATACCTGGATGTAATGATTTTGATTTAATCCCTTTCCGGTAAATGCTTTGTTCAGACAAATTTTCTATACCATTTCCTTACTCTTTGGAAGAGCTCAGAAAAAATGTAGGCTAATTAAAGAGCAGATTGAACACAAATGAATCATTAAAATGGAAATACACAAAGTACTGTAACATTTCCAGAACTGCTTTAGGTCTGCATGCATATTCTTAAACGTTATCTCTGTCAGAATTCAGTTTGGAAGAACATCAGTGTCATCTTTCCTGGAATCACCATTTTGTATTTTTGGACTCTATAAAGAAGAAATCTTGGTGCATTAGTCACAGATGGTGCTCACCAAAATCTAAACAGAAGATCTGATAAATTGTAGAGCTTCATTAGGCTGGTATCAGGCCAGATCTTGAATCATATTCACAGAAGCTTGTCCCTAAGGCAAAAAGGCAATTTTTGTTAAAAGTTGTACTATACTGGACATCATCTCTGCAACACACTCTAAAATAAACCACTATCTCCAGCGCTCTATCACTAAGTTCAGTAACTTAGATCACAAAGAAATCTTACAGAATAGGGCTGATCATAAAATAAACTGGGTTTCACTTCAGTTAGTTATTCTTATTATCCTTGTATTCTTTTTCTCTTTTTTTTCTTCAAGGTGAAAAGGTGGGTGTTTGCTCATTTACTCTCTTTTTTTCTTATTTTCCCCAAATGGCCAATGCCCTTCTATACCCGAGTTGCTTCATAACATTGATACTTCACTGGAACTGTAATGAAATAATCTCTTCAGAATATTAGTGGAAACAGATGTTCCCAGTTAATGCCTGAAGTAACATCGTTGCCCTAATTGGCCTGTATCCAACTACTTGTTGTAGCCCAACACTAAGCTCTACTCTGACAGTGGTGTTCCTAGTTTGCAGGAAGAGCTTTTACAAGTCAGCACAGGAATTAGAGACTAGGAGCAGGGTGGTGAATTGTGTGATACACATGCAGTAAACTAGCACTGAGTTCTTTGTTGCTCTTGAAAGGTTCTTGCCTTTCTACATCCACATGCTACTGTGACTTTTGCCTGCTGTGGTTGTGTGTGAAAGCTAGCATTAGTCGTTGTTGAGTGGGCTTTTATGGAAAGCAGCCTCTAAACAGCTGATTCACACCCACCTAAAAACACTATGTTTGAAGGCATCTAGTAACCTAAGAGCAGTAGTAAAGTTTTCATGAATAAATATTTATCATAAATATATTTTTCTTACCCAGAAGGACACAGACTTGAGGAGTTGTTCTTCGTGCTTCCATACATGCTTTTTCACACAATTGTTTCCTGAAGTAACTTTTGAACCTATTGAAAACTTAACTAGATTTGACAGGAAACTTGTAGTCTAAATTTACTAAGCTTCTACAAATTTAAGGGAAACGCATGAGCATGCAAGAGAGGGAAACCCCAAGTACTGCCTTAAGGAAGGTAAGAGACGTAGCATGAATTCACCACCTGTCTAATCTTCTTACTGATCTGCCAGCTCCTCATCATGCAGCAACAGGCTGCTGCAGTGCATTGTACAGACACTGGAACCTGAAATGATATGCTGCCTCTTTTTTCCCAGCCAGTGGGGAAGGTGCAGGGGCATTTGGTGAGGGTACAGTGGGGGTGAGGACAAGGCAGGACATATGCAGGACAAACTGTATTTGGGTTGGTGAAAGTGTTTTGGTAGGGGAGCAGAGGTCTTCGTGACACTGCTATGGGTGGTACAAAGTACAAAATCTATAGCATAACAGGCTTTTTCTCTTCTCATAATGTCTCATTTAGAATAAGCAGTCCACTTGCAATATATGTGCAGCTTATGAATTGCATGTCAGATACATGTAAAACAAACTGTAGAGAAATGAGGGAAAAGTTATACTTTTTAACAATTCCAGTGTTAAAAAGTTTAAGAAAATGCACTCATATAGGTTTTGGGGTGTCTGTGATCAGTGCAGATGTGACTGAAGTTGTGGCTTCATACATGATATGGGTAAAAGTAGCAGTTCTGAGTGACACACCTGTGATTGTACAGGCTGTACCAACCTGTAAGGGACCATAAAAGCCCATGTGGTTGTCTGGGCCATTTTTTAGTTCATGCTGCTAATTGTGTGGATACACTTACAACTAAAGTAATGGAAGCACACCTATTTGTGCTGTGAATGCATCTTCGCTTTGCTGTATAGCCATCCTGCTGTGGTAAACAGTTTCTTAGAAAAATTGCATTGCCCTCTCAGTCTGCAGAATGTGATGGAAGTTGACTCTGAAGAAAACAGTGTTGTCACCATGGTGGTTTTGGAAGCTATGCTATAGACAGTGTTTCTCACTTTGGATTGCAAAGTTGTTATGAGAACCATCATTAATTTTTTACTTAATTAACATCATTAATTAATCATAATTAATTAATTAATTAATGGTTCTCAGTCCTGAGACTGAACATTTTTTTGAGCTTTCACTAGTACTTATTTATATATTTTAAAAAGATACCAAAGCTTCCAGTCAGTCTGTTGAACTCTAACTAAGTTGCAGTACTCTTAACCTCTAAACTGGTTCTGACTTTTTACAGCATGACTTCATGCAACCACCATATCATCCTACTGTTTTTAAAATTGGTCAGAAAGTCTTTTTAAAGTTTTTATTCATGTAGATCTAAAGTTATCTTCTTTAGTTTTCGGTTATGAGCATCTGTCTTTCAAGAACTAGTAGAGAGCTAATGTGGTATGGAAGGTTAACACTATCACTTAAAACCAGCAAAATTTGTTTCCTTACCTTCTTATAAACAAATGTAGGAGGATGAAAATGCTGAGATGGTCTTTTGCTCCTCTGTCCTGCAAAATAGGTTGTTTATTTTAGATCTCAGGTACTAGGAAAAAATTAAGAGGATTGTTGCTATGGCATAGCCATTGTGCTGATACCACTCTCCTTGTTTATGAGGGAAATAGCATCTACATATTAAACAAACTGACCCTGCTAACTCCAGTGTTTGCTATTTTACCTGAATTGGTTTGAACTTACAGTACTTCCAGTGTAGTTGGTCTGATAACGAGCTGTTCTTGTTAAGTATTGTCACTTTTCCCAATAAGAGCAAGGCAAAGAGACCTCTGTGATTGTTACAGAAGTAGTAAAGCGTATAATTGACCCCTGTGTGAAAATCTGGGCTGTAGAAAATTTGATTACACCTGACAGCCCACAAAATGTGCTGTGCTGTGCAGCCTGTGGACTTTTCTCAGCAGTATATACAACACAAGAAAGAGGAACAAACCTTTGTTTTGTGCCATCATATGGGGTGTTACCCTCTGAAGGTTCTGGGTTTGAATTGTTTTTTTCATGACTGAGGTGTCTTTTACCTATATTTTAATCCCAACTACTCTTACATCTCTCATACTTGCTGTTAATTGCATGAATGGACACTGCATCTATTGGGACAGTAGCTGGGAGAAGTAGAGGACCTCAGAATTGTTATTTTCTAAGTATTTTTTATCAATCGAGGCTCAAAACAAAAATTGCTTTAAAAATATGGACTAGTGGAATTAACTGTGTAATGTAGCTGATCTATGTAGTACAAATTTGTTACTAAATTATAATATTAAATTCTGTTTTCCAGGAACACAGTCTCAAATTTGAGAATGTGCATGACTTGAGATCTCTAAATGAATGTGTAACTTTTATTTAAATAAAGACCACATAGTTAATGATACCAAAACCAGAGAAAAATCATAAATTGTGCTAATATCTTTCAGGGATAAAATTCCCCAGCCATCAAGAAATATAGCAAGAGTATTCTAACCTACATTTTTTATCCTCTTTTAATAATGTCCCAACGACTGCTCCTTGGTGCCAACTTTGATCTCAGTTTCTGCAACAGGACACAAAGATGACTTTGCCCAGTGGGGTTTAATTTATGCAAATCAGCAGATGGCTTTGCAGGAGTATGATTTGTTATGTTTCCTAAGTGGATGAGTTTGCTTTTTTAAATACCCTGGCAGCGACAGATTTGTCAATATCTTGCATTATATTTTTGAAATGGCCTTTCAATTACTTTAACTGTGGTTTGTTTGATTTTTTTTTTTTTTCTTCTCTTTCTCTCCCTCCTTTATCTCTCTATAGATTCTGGGACTTTTCCAAGACTAATCCTTTGCTGGAAACAGTTGAGCATCATACTGAATTTACATGTGGTCTGGATTTAAGTCTCCACAACCGTGGTCAGGTAAGAGCTGGAATGAATTTACTTTTCACTTGCCTGTTACAGCTACTGTGGTCATGGCTGGGCTGCAGGACTCAGACCCTGAATAAGTCACCCTATTGCAATAAGCTTCTGGAAGTGAATCTGGCTGAATGCTTATTAAATAAACCTCATTTCAGGTCCATTTTTATTTGTAAAGCAGTTCCTTGCACTGGGTAGGACAGGAGGGCGGGACAGACAAGATTGTAAAATTAGATAACTGAAAGCCACAGTGAGCTCTGGGAAAATGAAGTCTTTTGTTTTGGAAGGAAGAGTAGTAGAGAAGAGTCTAGAATGCTAAGCTGAGATCCAGAGCTTTCTTCCATCTGCTTAAGTTGTCAAGTTAAATATTGGTAGTGTCACACATGATGCCTATACCTGGTTTGGCATACTGTTTGGAGGACTAGGGGAGGCTTAATCTGTGGCTGAAATTTAAACCCCTCAGCTATTCATGTGAATAAGTAGAACCTGTTTTATCAGTGGCACTTATTTATGTACTAGTTCTGTAAGGATTCCCCTCTCCTTCTGTTGCTACAGTTGTTTTTATTTTGTAAACAGAGGATTTTTAAATTTTTTTGTAATACGAAGTGTTTTTTTCAAACAAGAAACTCTGAAAAACTGAAGTTAATTATTTGCTTTAACATGAGAAAGCCTTTAGTTTTCACACAAAAATTACTGTAATTGTATTAACTGGTCCTAATGCACTATTTAATGTGCCAGAGATATAATTTGTATCTAGATTCTTCTCAAACTCACAATAAAATGAATTTTTTACCCCAGATAAAAATTGTAACATCTGCATTCCAATTCTGTTTGGACAAAGCAAATTAAAACCGTTGCAATTTCTGCTGGTAAAAGGACACAGGAGAAAGGTGTAAGTTTGGCAAAATACTTAGCTTACTTCATGTGGAACCATTCCAGCCAAATGATAGCTTGATGGGTTTTCTACCTGGTTGGTTTTTCCTTAAATTCTGTTGCTTCAGTGGTGCTGCAATAACTGCTCGCAAGGTCGTGCTGTGAACCACATAGGGGAATTTGTAAGGCTGAAAAAAAGCTTTCAAGGTTCAGATTGTTTTTTATCAGTGCAAGGCAAGAATACATAAAGGCCAGTTGCTGGGGTTGGAAACTTCATCCCAAGTGATTGCACAGATATGATTTTGTCTGCACTGGGTCCAGAGGGAGCAGCAAGCATAGCGTAGCATTTAGGGCTTCAGTCCCACAGCAGTGCACGTGCTGAGCCCAGCTCAGCTTTCCATGAAGCTGATAGGGGTTTTGCATTTGATCTGAATGAAGAGAGAAGATTTTTTTCTTTCATTTTGTATTGAGAATGTGATTATTTTGAGTATAAGCCCATTGCTTCATGGTAGATAATGAATTGAAAGAAAATTCATGTGCATGCTGCACATGCACTTGTATGTTGAAAAAAAGGAAAATGATGGTGTGCATACCCATCAACATTAGGACATTTGTGCATTCAGGTATCTTTTTTTCCACGCAGAAATTCTACAAGTCTGATGTTGGACTTAGTGCACGAATCTGTAAATCTAGGGTACATATCCATATTTACTGTGTGCCAATGTGCGTTCCAGACAGAAGTTTGGCATTTGCAACAGCTTTGATATTCCTCTGGTTTTTTCCATTGAGTTGATTTAATGTATTGTGAGGGTTGGATATCACAGCAATGCAAAATGTGAATGTTGTTTTTTTTAAAAGAAGTTTAAAAACCTGTGATAAAATTAAACTCTCACTAAGTTAAAGAGTGAACACAAGGGAAACATAACCCCCATTTTCAAAGGAAGACCCATGAAACACCACCTTGAGTACTTTGATCAGCTCTGAATAGGACATGGATGTGTTGGAATGAGTCCAGAGAAAGGCCATGAAGATGATCAGAGGGCTGAAGCATCTCTCATATAAAGACAGGCTGAGAGAGTTGGGGTTGTTCAGCCTGGAGAAGACAAGGCTCCAGGGAGACCTTGTAGCAGCCTTCCAGTACCTAAAGGGATCCTCCAAGAGAGCTGAAGGGGAACTTTTTACAAGAACATGTAGTGATAGGACAAGGGGTAATGGCTTCAAACTGAGAGATCATTGAGTTAGGTAGGTATAAGGAAAAAATTCTTTACTGTGAGGGTGATGAGACACTGGAACAGCTTACCCAGAGTTGTGGATGGAAGCATTCAAGGCCAGGCTGAAAGGGACTTTGGATAACCTCTTCTAGTGAAAGGTGTCTGGGTGCATGTCAGGGGGGTTAGAACTAGATAATCTTTAAGGTCCCTTCCAGCCCAAACCATTCTATGATTCTATGAACACCTGCTGAATAGTTGCTTCCAGTATGAGCCCTTGGAGTCTTTCCCTGGCTTCTGCATCCATCCGACACAGATTATTTGCTTAAATTTTATGCTGCTGTTCCCAACATGTAGGTTGCCTTTATGTCTGTTCTTTATCAATCTGATGATGAGCTCCATTATTTGTTTTCTTCATGTATTTGCATTATTTGTGATTTTCACTGTGTGCTTTATAAGGAGTTACGACTTGAGATTTGAACTGCTTCTCTCCTCGAGGGAGAAAGAGAAGGATCCAGGGAGAATGCAGGGTATTTTATTTATAATGGACAAGCTATTCATTTATACTCAAATTAAGTACCATTCTGGTCATTAACCTTTGCTTTCATTCTTAATGATATTTTTTGTTGTCTAGACAGACTATGTTTTCTTTGGCTTTGCACAATGAACTTCAGCATTTTTCAAGTATTTTTTACATGTCAAGGAAAAAATTATCTGCACTACTGAAAGTGTTCAGAATAGATACTGTGATTAAGTAGCTAGTAATGTAGGAATTACAAGACATTCCTGTGGAGCTGACTGAGCTTTGCACAGAACCCACAGGCAGAGAGTAGGTACATGCAGACAGGCTGGTTCTTGTATTAAGGGAGGCAACATGTGGAGAGAAATCTGATCATAAGGAATGTGAAGACACCCACTAGTATTTGCTAGATGAAAAAAAGCCTCCTTCGTGCTTAATTAAATATTCTAGTATCTATTTTGGATTATCTGCCTCTATGTAAAGTAGGTGTTTTTTGAAAGCTTTGAATTTTAAAAATCAGATGTTTGCTTTGAGGTTTTTTTCCCCACCATAATGTTAGTGCTAGGTTCATCGAAGTTTGAGACAACAAACAAACTTTCAGATGCATAGAAAAATGTGTATTTTTCAGTGCAAAGCATTAACAGAAATGATCATCATTATATTCAGGGTATTTCTCTGTTAAACTGCAAGTGCTGATGTGAGAGTTTGCCAGGCATGTTTTCCAGGAGAAAATACAACCAACTCCAGCTTTCAGCCAAAGTAGCCTGGGCACACATGAGAACAGTGACAAGACTGTAAGCACCAAAAATCTTTCAAATTTGTGATGATGTGTAATATTAAGAACTGACCAAATCTGTTTACCCTGTCAGCCAAATTAAGAGTATGCAGTTTTTTAAACCAGGTAGTTCTTCCCGAAGTTTAGGGATAAGAAAAACAACTAAACTTTGCTTCCTTGTATACACACTAGATAAACATAGGATGTATGTAGGGATTAAAATTGGTAATCAGCTATAAAGTATTCCTTGCTTGGGGCTCGTGATGCTAGACCACATAGTGGAGTTGTGCTCTGTAGCTCACTGGATTTCTTACTGCTCTCCTGATATTTACTGTGAATGTTCTAATGAATAAAAATGTAATACTCCTTTAAGACATCTCTTCCTGGGATTTTGCTGTGTTTACATGCATGTTTACATGCTGTAGGTAACTTCCTTTGATATTACTTCTGCAGCTTTATTTAAAAACAGCCTTTTTCTTCTGTTGTAGGTTGAATGCCATATGGGAGTCATGAATTAATTTTAAATATCGTTAGGCAATCCATTAATGACACAGATAAAAAGTACAGATCCTGCAAACATTCCCTTCTTGTCTTGATTCTGAAATTATTTCCATAAGTATATAAAGAATAGAAAATACACATATATCATGAATTTCTTTAAATCGTGGACAAAAAGATACCCAGCCCTTTCTGTTGCAGTTCTAAAACTATTTTGCCTACCACAAATGTAAAAAAATCTGATGCTCTGAATTTCGTCTGAAAATCTTTTTTAGCTACATCTCGCATCTCTTCTGAACTATGTAAAGCAGCCAGTGGAATGTATAAATTACTGTTTTGCATTGATTCAGGCTTTCTGTTGTGCTGCTGAGAGCAGGATTAAGTATCTAATGGGAACAAGAGAGAAATCTTTCAATTTCTCTTACACTTCTGTGCTATGAACAATGGCATTCCTAAACTGCAAGGGTACGTGACTTTCAATGGGACTGATGGCAAGTGGTGTAGTGGCTGAGAGCACTTGGTATGTGAAAAGCACATGTAGACACCTGTGACGTGCCGGATCAGAACAGGACTCCACAGTGGACAGTGCTGAGGTGCTCCCTTTGGAAATGTTCAGCTCCAAATGAGTATGAACCTAGTGTCAGTTCTCTAGTTTAAAATCATCTGTTATCTGAGTGCATGCTGAAGTCTAGGTTTTAGAATAACTTGTGTACAGCACAAATAGTGATCACTTAGGATTTGCTTCTATTGTGATTGTGTGTGTTTGAATCATAATTACATTACATATGGGTCTGTGTAAATTGCTATTTCTGTCAACAAGTTTGGGGAGGGTTTTTTTGTTTGGTTGGTTGGTTTGGTTTGTTTGTTTTTTTTCCTCTAATCCTCTGGCTGCACCTCCTTTTTTTCCCAATTCTCCTTCCCATCCCACCTGATGGGGTCGGGGTGAGTGAGCAGCAGCATGGTACTCAGTCGCTGGTGGGGATTAAACCATGACACACACAACACCCCATATAATGGAGACAGTGATGGTACCAGTGTGGTACCCGTGGCTCTTGTGCTCTCTGTTACACTTGGCCTTGTGATTCGGCTTTCCTGAACCTCCACTCTCTGCTTTCTAAAGCTGTGGTGTGTCACCACAGTCTTCTCCTTCCTTGTACCTTCCTTCTCCTTCCTGAACTGCAGTCTTCTCCTTCCTTGTACCTGGCCAGGGGTAGTTTGAGCTGAGAGGGGATGCCTGCATCAGCCTGTTGATCAGGTGAAACCAATGGTATCCTGCATCACTAGAATTTCAAAGGCTGTAATGTCTTACTAGTAGGAGGGAGGCCGTAGCCAAACTGTGTACACTTGAGCTTCATGCCCTGAAGGGAACTTGAAATCTAGTTCTAAATTCCTCCAGCTTTATGGAGTAATTTTTGTTCATTGTCAAGTTTTGGTGTGCAGGTTTGTTCTGCTCCTTGTTTTCTTTGTGCAGCTTTTGCAGTGTGCTCCATTAGCTGTGCCAACACACAAAGCAGAAGGGACAGGAGGGGCTGCAGAAATTGGCTTAACCAGTATAGCCAAATATAAATGCAGATGGTGTCTTTAGTAAGGCTGTTTGGCTATGTATTTTGCTGTTCATTTAAATTAATTGCGGACACTCAAGAGGCCCAGGAATGTTGATTGTTCCATATAAAAGTGGAGTTAGTTACATCTTGTGGAAATGTACAGAAAAAAAGACTTTCTCTGCTTTTTTCTTTTGATAGCTTGCTCTTCTCTGTTACACTTAATTACAAGGACCTGATAGCTTCCACCCAGCTGTTGTGGCTATCCCACTGCTATAATTATAACACTATTTGTACTTCACTTTAGTGTCTCCTTATGCTCCTTCTCTAGGATGCTACTAAAGTTACGCAGTTTCTTTGATTCTTTGAGATAAAAAGAACCTACTTACCTAATTCCAGAGTGCATTTTTTCCAGAAAATACCAGATTTCACCAGCTGCAAGTGCTAAACCAATCTGAACACCTTATTGAGTTGGAGGGGCTAAAAGAAGGTGATATTTCTTACTGGTGCTTCCAGTATGTCTTTCCCAAACTGTGAAAATTAAACTTCCACTGTGTAAGTCAAAGCTAGCCACTCATGAGTAATGGTCACTCTGCATTATCAGCAAAAGTGTCTTGGTGTTTGGAAAGGTTTCTGTCAGGCATCACAGTTCTGTAAAAGCTTCAAGTGTATGGAGAGGAAAATCAATTTTGATACTGAAGTACTGGGAAGGGTGGGAGGCAGTAGTTTCTTACTCAGTAAATGTGTTGCTTGTGCACTGTATTTGGTGCAGTGGCTTACGAATACTTGCTACTTCTGTGAGCCCTATCTTTTAGTCAGTGTAGTGGAATATGTTTCTCTCCTGCATGACCAATAAATGTTTGAGAAGTCCCAGTGAATTGCCCTAGTGAAGCTCATAGTAAGACAACAGGATTTTGCAGCTGTTACTGTTTGGCTTATGGTTGTTCGTGATTACATCCCAAAAGGAAGGAACTTCACTCTGAGCTGAAGGATGGAAGATTGGATAGGGTCACTGGAAAACACAGTTTTCACTGCTGTAAATTGACTGCATTTGGGGTCACCAAGGTCAGTATCAGCACAGAAAGGCATTTTGCAGTTCCAGTATATCTTGTACAGAACTTAAAATTGACTTACCAGTTAAGCCAGTTCTTGAAAGACCGAGGTGATGTCTTTCTCCTAATTTTTAGAGGACGGAGGAATTGGTAGAAAATCTGTGGAGATTTCAAGGACTTTTCTCTAACCTGCAACTCACATCTCTGTTTCCTTTACAACTTACAACTTATTTTACTGAAATGCACACTTGGAAGACTTGCATTTAGAAATGTGTGGCATGACTTCCAAGTCATCTTCCCATTGCCCATGTCAGAGCAACAGAACAAATGTTCAGACTGCTCTCTGCTTCTTAGGTCAGTTGTTTGTGACATATCTTTGCAATATGAAAAATAATACCCCTGAAGTCTTTTACCTTTTTTTTTCCTTAAGAAAGAAATGAATTTTTTAAGCAGTATTTGGAACATCTGTTTCTGGTAACTCTAGTTTGAACCTAGATCTTTATAAAAAGTTCTGCTCTGGGGTTTGTTTCATTATTTCCAGTGTCTTTACTGGAAATAATAATTAAATCAAGGTGGGTTTTTTTTGAAAGTAGATTTAAAATAATATTGGTGTTGCTGCAAATTGAAAATAGAAAGTTTTATTTGCAAATAAAACTTCCACTCCTGTGTAAAGGTTGCATCGTGCAGTTCACTCTGGCAACTGCTAACCAAACAGGCCACAGAAGTGGTCTACATTTTCTAGAAGAAAATAGGTATTGAATGAATTTAAACTCATGCATGATCCATTATGCACTTGACCAGTTAGTTTCAATGTTCACCTGTGAAAATAATCTGATGACTAGCAAACCTGAGAGCTTGCTTTATCTTCACTTAATCTCCATCCCACATGCTTAGAGGATGTTCAGGATCCCTCAAAAATATGTAATGATGATATAAATAGACCATTAAATTATCTTTGAGGAGACACATAAGATAAGAAGCTAAAAGAGGAAGGGACACACAACTAACGGGAGTCAAGAACTGAATATTTTTTCTGCTGTCTCTTCTACAGAAAAAAAAAGACAGGTCTCATTTGAAAATGGGATGGGGAGAAGCTGAGAAATGAGTCTCTCTCAGGCACATTTATATATTATTATGTGATTCATTATGAGCACTCTGGAAGCTCAGTGGCACCAAGATAGTTCTGGAGATATTAATCTAAAGAGGGCTGTACTTTGTTATGGTTAAACCCTTTCATAAAGGGTAATTGAACTCATAAGTTTTTAGTTGTTCTTTTGAATATATTTAATCTTGATTAGGGCTTGCAGATTTATTGTGCCTTCAAGTACCGAATAAAAAAGTTAGTAGCTAACTTGGGAGTTTTTTCTTGTTCTCTTGCTTCTTCTGAACAGTAAAGAGGCAGAATGTCATGCAGGTAATTGCACTAGACTGAATGGATTGCCCTCGGGTGCTGGAAAAGGTCTAAGTCTATTGCAAGGCAAAATGATTGTGATGAATGGGAAACAGAGGGCCTGTCAAGGGAGTAAATCAGTTAGTGAGTCAATGGAAATGGCTCTGATAAGTGAATGGATGTCAGTATTAAATCAGTTGGTGGAAAACATTGTTACACTCTGGGACTAGGATAAACATTTCAATAAAATACAGGATAGATGTTTCAGTTGAGTTGAACTATGATTTTCTAGTCAAGCAATTAGCTTTCTAGATTATTGCAGTTTTTTGTTTGTTTGCTTGCTTTTTGGCTTTACTTGAAGAGAAATACAGTGATCCCCACTTCTTGTGCTTGCTTTTGTATCTTTGCTGGCAGATAAATTGGCATGATATTTATTCTGCAGTAGTAACAGTATAGTACCTTTAGTGTGTATGCTAGTACCACAACTTTGCTACTGAAATAAAAGCATTAAAGGCAAGTAATAAATGTCATTTTGTTAGACTGCCTTTGTTCCATGTAGCTTTAGTTGCAATGAAAATTACCAGGCTTAGAATGCTTCTTCTATGTGCGTTATTTCTTGATGTAGTTTACCAGTCAGTGCGACAGAAAATATTCTTGTTTTACAGTTAGGCTCTAGTTATTCTCCTTTTCTCTGCATAGTTAATAGTTAAAAGTTGCTATGGTAAAACTGCATTATGCAGTTACAAGAGTATTCATAAATGATAACAGAAGTTGCATGACATACAAAAATATGCCATGGAAAGGAGTCAATATTATAAGGATATTGCAATTTATACAGTTCTTCGCAACTGAAATAAACTATCCTCTATTCTACTGGCATGTCAGTTAAAAAAAGAAAAAAAAAATCACGCACCCACTAAAAACTGAAATGAGTGAGATTTGTTTGAATCTCAGAGTAAAATTTGTCCCCAGTACAGCAGACAATTTTTACAGGAGGACAAACTTCCATCCCTTCATGTTCCTAATGGCAGGGACTTTTATCAGGTATGCAAATAAAGCGTGAGTCCATTTTCTGTTTTCCTTTGTCTTCATCCCACCACAGGAGGATTTTCTCCACCTGTCAGTAACATCATCTCATTAATCAAGATACAAACTTGAGGATCTTACACTTTTTTGTATGCTGTATTTATTTGCTGTGGTGTGCTGGATGAGCCCTCATCCCAACAAAATTTCTACTTCTGTTTTAATATTTAAATTAAGTAACATTTAGTTTATTTAAAAAAAGGCTAAAGAGCTTTAAAGTATGTATTACAAATGGTCATATGTCACATGAGAACTGACATTTCTAAATACTTTTAAAGCATTTATATTTAATATCCCGCATTCCCCTCTTCTGGGGGAAGGCACATAACTGTCATAAGACCACTGTATAAGACAGGTCACAAGATAAAATGCAAAGTGCAAGGAGAAGACATTTTGTAAACTGATGCAGCTGCTGCATGAACAGGTCCTTCTCTTTATCTTAGGATTCATCTTAGTCGTTTGTATTTGAGGCCGTGACAATCTCTGAGCTACTGCAAAGGGGCACGTGGCACTCTCCATCAGTGAATGCTGGCTGCTGCACTCTTAGATTACAGTTGCCCCCTTTCTCTGGCAGTCTTGGCTGTATTTTGGAGAAAGTATGGAGAAATGGAAATGCTATTTCATTTTTTAATGTTCTTCATGCTGCAGTGTCCCAGTTTCCTATAGATACCCCTTTGCTGTACTTTGCATGTGTATTTTTCATCATGGTTTCTGATATCAGTATTCCATTATAGACTTCCTGCTGCACAGGAGAACTTGATTGACTGTTACTTACTGTAGCTTTTGTTTTCCTCTTGTTGGCTGGCTATGTTTTCTCCTTTCATGTGGTATCATTAAATCAGTGAGTTGGGCATCTTATCGCAAGTGATCCTATTCAACTCTTTTAATATCCCCTGTTTATTTTTAGTGTTGCTAGATTAAATGGTTCTATAACTATATTTGTTCAGAGGCGGTTTCAGGGATGCTAATTACATTGATAACAGGTGGGAATTCCCATGGGATTTTTTCCAAATGTTATTTCTGTTTCTTGTTTCTTTACAAAAGTAGAAAGTATTGCCTATAGAACACTGATCTATAGCTGTGGAGAATAGTAAAAAACCTGAAGTTTATGTGATTGCCAGTTTCTACACAGCATTTAGTGGAAAACGCAAATTTTCTTTTTGGTATGATTTGGGAGACTGCAATGCAGCAGAACATTATGCTACAGAAAGCTCTATTATGTCGTATGAATAGACAGACATATTGTCAAGAGTTTTTTTGACACATTTAGATGTATATGGAAAGCACTTCAAATAACTAAGCAGAACCAGCTAAGGAAGCAATAAAAATGAATAATAGTGCAGTATAGTAAACACAAAATGGGCTAATTATAGTCTGAAATCAAATACTGTCATTGGATTTCCAAATTTTTAGTGTGCAGCTGTTCATTCTGGCTCTAGAAGAGAACAGGAATTGTAGTCTGCAGCAGAAGGAAGCTTGTTGTGCAGAGGATCCAATACTGTATCTTTTGTGATCCCAACTGGAAATGACATTGTAAAGATAATGCCATATAGATTCAGCCAGATTTACTGGCATTTATTTGTGGACCTCATCAGCTTTTCCTCTTTAGCTCTCCTCTTTCTTCTTCTGTTTGCCTTAGTTCTTGCCTCCCACAATACTTTGTGAATATATATGATAGGTCATCTTCTTGAGTAATTGTCAGTGTGGTTAACCCTTTCACTTTGTTACAGACTCTAAAGGGCATTTTGAATTAATTTTCAAACCTAAAGCATTCTGTAGTCTTTTTCCTTGTATTCTTGTTATTTGTTAAAATCTTTTAACACTATAGACTTAGGTTAACCTTCTGGTTTTCTGGTTTAAAGTTCAAGCCTTCATCTAGGATAGAGCTTGGGACATTGAATTCAAAAAAGTTTCAGTTATACTCGAATCAGTCTCTGTGTTTATAATATGTCTTTGCCACAAGTGGCACCACTTCTTATCGGACTAGTGGGGTCTAGGTAGTCCTTGAAGCAACGCTACAGCCCCCAGATCTCAATGCTCAGCAAATACACATCTCTCTTCTCAACAATAGACAGTGATCTTGTAGCTTATCAAGTGTGAGACTGAAATTCTGGCTTAATTCTTCAGGAAACCTCCTGTATAATTTTGTTCAACATTTATGGTTTTCCATTCCTCAGCACTAGATATTAGGAAAATGTCTATAACAAATTCCTGTACCTGCAAGTGTAAGAAAGTTGTTCAGATCTGGTCATGAAGTGTTTCGGTATTATGGTAAAAAGATCCTGAGACTCTATAAAGAGAATAAACATGACGAGGTCTGGACTTCTGTGTCCCCTTCCTTAATTTAATTTTCAGTTATATTCTTTTGCCTATTTTGAATAGGCAAAACCCAAAGGTTTCCCTGCTTCCCTCATGGGGAGTATGAAAAATAGGAGGTTGTTAATTTTCATGTTTCTCAGTAAAGTTTAAAAAAAACCAAACCAAAACCAATTTCATTATTGCATAATTTTGAAGCACTGTCAGAGTACTAACTGGTATTAAATCCACAATATGTGTTAAGTTCCCTGTGGTTTTTGTAAAAATGACACTTGTGAAGGATCTAAATAGATTCTGTTTGCTTTATAGGTGGTGGACTGTGCTTGGGACGAACTAGTCAAGATCTATACTCCATCATGTCTGGCAGTTCCTGTTTAGAAGAGAAGATGATCTGACACATCAGGAACCTTTCTCTCTTCCCCTACAACCAGACTTGTGCTAAAGTGTCAACAGTGTCACTAATCTCAGTGTCTCTTTATAAGTAAAACTGCTTGAATGGAGTGTTGTGCACTTGAACACGTGGAGCCTTTTGGGCTTGGTTTACTGTACTTGAACTAGCAAAATGTTCCACAGCTGCTCAATGGCTGAAGAGTGGCGTAGCAGATATCAGTGCTGTCTTCAGAGTTGAATCACCAACACGAGTTTGTGATCTGTCTGGCTAATAGTGAGAGCAGAGGCCTGAGTCTTCTTGTTCCTTATAAAGATTAAAAGTAACTGGCAGTGTATTTTGATGTAATGTCACTGTAGAAAAGAAAAGAAAGGAAAGGAAGAGAAAATAAAGGCTTTTTACTGTAAAGTACTGTAATGTCAACTGAAGTTTGTATCACCAGGATGCATTTATATGTTTTGCTGTGAGTCACGTTGCATTATTTTCTTTTGCAATATGATGAATACTCTTGATCGACAGTAAATGTCATAGTTAATAGCCAGCTAATATGTTTGACCTTTTTGATTGCCGCTTCACAAAGATATTAAAGATTATTTTCATATCTTTTTCCTTTAGAGCTCTTTGAGTAAAACAGTTGATGAAGTTATGTAGAAAGACACTCTGATAATAGAGAAAATGGTTATGGAAAAATGAAATATACACAAAACTAATTGGTTCACAATCCCCAAGATTTAGAGATAGGGCAACCATCTCTTCTATTAGACTTGTCTTCTATTTTCACTTAAAAAGTTTTTCCAAGAAATAGAAGAGGAATGTGGCCATATATCCAGTGTTTCTGGACCTCTGACAGCCTGGCCAAAGTGAGAACTGGTGTCCAGACCAGTTGAACATATATACATGCAGATTAATGGCATGATGTAAACGTAGCAGATCCAGCCACCATGGCCAAACTATTGCAGTTACTAGAATATGCACAACATGTTCTAGGTATGTTGAATACTTTGCATTCCCAGTTTGACCCCTCAGCCCACATGCTGGTACTTCCATCTAAGTTTTCTGGGGCAACTAGAGATGTTCACTTGTTATGTTTCTCCAGACACCTTTGAATAGTGTTTTAGGATCCAACTGTGATAGTACTGCAGCACTCATCGGTGTATGTTAGCCTTCTCTCCTGGTTTCCTGCTAGCCTTTTTTTTTTACCTTCTTAAAGCTGTCTCCCTTCTGCTGTTAACCCATCTCAACTATCATTACCATCGAAAGACTCTTTGCAGGTTGGGTCTTTGCAGATCTCTGGTCAGGTTTTCATAGTCTGCTATTAATAAATGCTCTACCCTTCTGGGTTGCAGCACTCATAGATCAACCAATAGCAGACACTGCTGGATCTGCTGGATGCTTTGAAGCAATGAAGGAAAGAATTCAGCTGAGCTAAGACCTCCAAGCTGCAAGGAAAGAATGATTGTTCTGTCTTGGAGAAAGAGCCAGGGAACTAACATGTTGCCACAGGGAGACATGCATATATTGATGTGGTGTATAGGGCAGGACAGGAAGAAACTTTCTTCTACAACATGATAATTTGGATCCCAATAGGATCTTGTATTTTTCGTGGTCAATGCAAACTGCCCACAGATTGATGTCCTTTTGAGCTGCATTAATAACAAAAAAAAGATTTTATCTTTTTTTATGACAGTGTGCTGTACCAAATCCCAAACATTTACTGCACTTTAATTCTGTGTGCTGAGGAATAATGTAGAATAAAGCTGTGCTGCATGCAGCTTTCAGCAGTACCATGGGCCATGAAATCTAATTTTAGGCATTAAAATTGATTATTTCAACTTCAATAGTTCCTCCACTCCTGTTTTATCTCCCTCTTCTGCTTCGATTACAAGTTACTTGTCTAAGTGGAACATTTTGGTGGCAGGTGTGTATTTTATATGCCCATTTCTGGGGGGACACAGGGAGTGGGATATTCCAGAATGCTGCCATAGCCTATCAGTTGGAAGGGCAAGTTTAGAAAACCTAGCGCAGGGGGAAAAATTAGGAATTCTGAACATGCACACTCAGCACATGGGTTAAATCTTCCCTCAACTGCCTTCTCTCCCCTCATGTCCTGGTTAGCTTCAGTGCTGAGGGTTGCTGTATCCGGATTTAATTCTCTTGAAAGATGAGCACATCCAGAAGATGCACATAGTAAATAAAAACTGTGGCCTTTAATCTTCCTGTGTGATCTTTAAATGATGAGAATGTGCTGTAATATTTCTGCACTGTAACAAAAGAAACAATTTGGCAATAGTTGTTGCTGATTCTTAATTCTCAGGGAATATTTGCTATAGTTGTTTTGAAGAAATACATCTTATTTTATGACCAAAATACTAGCTTCCAATCTTTTTTTTTCGTTTAGTGAAATGGTTAACAACAACAATCTAAAAGATGTAATGTGTTCTACTTTCAAACTTGCTCCTGTGAAAGATTTTGTTTTATTGAAGTCTGGATTTCTGTTTGGTTCAAGAAACATACTGATTAATCAAGTTCTAAAGGCGTGGATTGTTGTTCTGTAATGCTATTAAATTAATTGCACACGGTATCTTTGGCTATACTCTTGTGTTCACTTTCCCAGTTAAGAAATGTTGTTCAAAAAGTAAATGCAGTGAAAGATACTGCGAGTATTTTCTAAGAAGAGTATCATAATCATGGTTTATTTCATGTATGAATACTGGGTGATGGTCACATTTTTACCCTGTACCAGTAAAGACCATACTTTATGCAACTTTTCCTAGCTGTGTGTCCCACCAGATCTTCATTTTCATAAAGGAAAGCTATTTTAAATTATTCTTTGTGTCTGCTTGTGCAGAGTATGTGTCAGTGATGAAGTGATCTCTTTCTTCTAGCCAAGTACAGGGCTGGCCTCAAATTTTGCTGTGTAAGCAGAGTGTACTGTGCCTTTCAGTAGTACTGCTCAGCTGTGCTCAGGGTCATGGGATGGGGAATGGATACAACTCTGCACAATTCTTCCCTGATAAACCTCATGGTTGCATTAGACTCTAATTAAAGCAAATTTTCCATTACACTTTTTATGGAGATCTTTACCATTTTCATCCAAGAAGCCATTATAAAAAAACTATGCCCTTAGGAAGACGCCAATTTGCTGCAGATTTTTTTTCCTCTCACCCGTGTCATTGTACCTAGGTTAAATGCAGAACTAAGCATAATTTCCATCAAAGGATGAGAGTTAAGGTGTCATAATCATCTCATAAGGGTAAGGAACCACAGAGCCATTCATTGCTATGATCTGTGCCCCACTGCCAGGCCAAAACTCTTCAATAGAGTCAACATATGAACTGAGCAGCCACTGTTCCCTCTGGACACATGAACAGCCAGTGGGGGGGAAGTACCTGCACTGCAGTGTCACCTCTGATGATGGTTCCATGTCGCTTTATTCAATTCCTCCCCAGTGAAGAGCAGAACACTTTTTCTGACTGTGGAGTGCTGGAGAGACAGTGGGAGACTAGTACTGAACCTGGCCTCGGTCCATGTTGAGAAAGGGGTGGTTTGGCAAGGGACAACAGCTTCCCCTCCACCCCCCTTTCCTGTCTATAGACAAGACTAAAATTAGGAGTACCATGAGAGATCTTGCAAGAGAAGCTGCCCTTACAGCACAGGTGAGTTCCAAAAGATAGGATTTGGTACTTGAACACTTGACTTTCCAAACTGGGTATTGGTGCAGCCTCTCCTTGAGTTCTCCATTCAGTTCTGGGCTCCACAAGGTAAGAAGGCTGTGAAGGTCCTTGAATGCATCCAGAAGCATACCTCAAAGCTGGTGAAAGGGCTGGAAGGCATGTCCTGTGAGGAGAGGCTGAGGGCTTTGGGCTTGTTTAGTTTGGAACAAAGCAGACTGAGGGGCAACGTCATCCCTATCCACTTGCCCTCCTCGGGAAACAGTAGAAAGTGAAGTGCTGATCTCTTCTCCTTGGGATTCAGTGATAAGATGCATGGGAATGGTTCGAAGATGCACCAGAGGAGGTTTAGACTGGACATTAGGAAACATTTCTTTACCAAGCAGGCATTCAAACACTGGAACAGGCTTCCTGGAGAGGTTGTCAATGTCCCAAGCTCGTCAGTGTTAAAGAGGCATTTGGAGAATGCCCTTAACAAAATGATTTAATTTTTGGTCAGCCCTGAATTGGTCGGGCACTTGGACTAGGATGATCATTCTACATTCCTTACAAGTGAAAGAGTCTATTAAAATTTTTATGTTTCTGGTACATTTGTTTCTCTGTTTCAGTCAGGGAAATATTTAGCCTCCAAAGCAGTTTTGCAGCCTGATACTCTGCAATGTCAGAGATTCACTTCTCTAGTGATAATTTCACTGCTGAGGTGACAAAATTGTTTCTGCCAGAGGATACACTCAGGCATAGTCCAAATTACTACAGTATTTCCAGAAAGCACAGTTTGATTTTTTTTCCATCTGCACTTACTTGGCAGAAGGAGTTTGGGTTTTTTCTCCCATATGCAAACACTGTCAAGGTGATCCACACGTTCCTTTAAATTGTGTTGCATGTGGGCTTGGGGTGAGTCCAAATAGAGGCTGATGTAAATGTATTGGCACATTTCTTCAGTGTGTTCTGCAGCCAGACTTGGTCTCCAGTACCTATGGTTTCCTTTCCTGCATTACCAGTTTTCATCTTCAGGCACTCATATTTAATGAGTACCTCATTTCGTTTTGAAAACCTTGCCCTGTCTCCTTTACCCTGCCTGTCCTGATGAGAGAAATTGAACATGTATGATGTTAAAAGAAGACTCAAGATTATAAGGCAGCTCTGAATAAAAGAATAAAAGTTTTTCCTTCCCTTGTCTTGTCTGACACTGCAGGAGACTGGTAGAGAGGACTGGTTGCCCGAGAGAACTGCTTTTGCTTTGCCTTTTACTTAGTCGATACGGTCTATTGCCCTCTCCTGTTAAAACCTTCCTCTGGAAAGCCGAGAGAAGCGATCAGCTGATTTAAACTTTACCAGGCTTTGAAACATCAATTTTGAAAGCTGCGTGGCTACCAGTTTTTAGTGACTTCTCAAGGCAAGTTCCTCTGCTAGAACCCGGTTCTCCCTGCTTTTCTTAACAGCGGTTCCCGTCTCTCTGCCGTTGGGAGCCTGAGAAGGGGCTGCCTTGGACGAGCCGGGGGCGGCCGGGTACCCGACGCTGCGAAGCGGCGGGGCTGTGGGAGGGATGCTGCCGGAAGGCTCGATAGATGCTTCTTCCCGGGGGGCCGTAGACTTTTGGGGAGTAGGAAAAGCGGTACTCCCTGCTTGAGAACGCGCGGGCCTGCACTGATCTCCCCGCTCCGGGAGATACGGGCTTTCCCGCGGCTCTTCCACCTTATTTTCGGGCCGGTGGTACTCCGTCGCGGGCCCCGCGGCTCTCCCCCGCGTGGAAAGCACCTCGGTGGCCGCTCCCGCTGCCCGTTTTCCAGCACCCGACCGGGGTCGGGAGGGCTTGCGGACGGCGGGGGGCTTCCCATTCCCGCTGAGCCGGGCGTCCTCCGGGGACACCGCGAGGCGAACCGGGAAACACGGGGGCGGGGGATGTGGGACACCTACAGCAGCGACGCAGATACTCTGGGGATGGCGTGGGGACACACCGGGCGGGAAGGGACGCGGAGAGGAGGGGAGACACGCTGGGGGCGCGCGGGGGGGACACGTCGGGGGCGGTGGCTGCCCTGCCGGAGCGCGTCCTGCCTCCGCCCGCCCCTGCCTCCGCCCGTCCCCGTCCCCCGCGCCGCCGCCGCCACGGCGGGTGGCCGGCCGGCGCAGTGCCGCGGGCCCCGGCGGCGGGCCGTGCGCGGGCAGGATGCTCCGGTGGCGGGGCCGGGCGCGGGCGTCGCAGTGGCGGTGGCGCACGGGCTGTGCTCGGGCTCGCTGAACATCCTGCTGAAGTTCCTGCTGGCCCGCTACCACTTCGCCTTCCTGACGCTGCTGCAGTGCCTCAGCAGCGCGGCGGCGGCGCTGGGGCTGGAGGCGCTGCGGCGGCGGGGGCTGGCGGCGCTGCCGCCCTTCGGGCCCCGCCTGGCGCGCCCCTTCGCCGCCGTGGCCGCCCTGGCCACCTGCAGTCCACGCTCACCCTCTGGTCGCTGCGCGGCCTCAGTCTACCCATGTACGTCGTCTTCAAGCGCTGCCTGCCCCTCGTCACCCTGGTCACCGGCGCCCTGGTGCTCCGCGACGGCATGCCCTCGCCTGGCGTCCTCATCGCGTCCTCATCACCACCTGCGGCGCCGCGCTGGCCGGTGAGCGCGACCGCGGCCGCGACCGTACCGGGGGGACGGGACGGGATGGGATGCGGCGGGACGGGACGGGACGGGACGGGACGGGACGGGACGGACGGGCGGCTGCAGCAGTAGCCGCTCCGGCTGGGCTTGGGGCGTGGGACCGGGAGTGCAGCGCCAGCCCGGGGAGAAAGACGCGGGGATATGGGGGGCGTGCAGTCCTGGGGGCAGCTGTGCCCCACGGAGGCAGGTGCAGCCTCACGGCGGGCAGGTGCAGCCTTCCAGGGGTGGATGCAGCCCCGCTGTGACTGGTATGTTCTTGCAGGGCTCGGTACAACCTTTTGGAGATAGGTGCATCCTTATGGGGGTCGGTGTAAACCTGTGCGAGTAGGTGCAACCTCATTGCAACCCTACTAGGGAAGGTGCAATCTTACGGGGGAAGTGTAGTCTTACGGGAGGTGGGTGCATCTACAGGGGTAGATGTAATGTTCTGGGAGCAGCTGAAAGCCCATGGGGCAGCTGCAGCCCTACTGGGGCAAGTGTGATCTTGTAAGGGCAGGTGCAAGCTTAGGGGCCCTCTGCGGCCGGGAGGACCCGTGTTGCTTTCCAGCCGAGGTGTAGGTGCCGTGGGAGGCAAAGCTGGTACTCTGTTGCCCGACAGCACTCCTGGGTTGGGGACTGCCTCCGACAACAGAGCACATACAAAGTGTGTAATTTAATCTGCAAAGAGACTGACAGGCAGCTCGGGAGAGGTGCTGATGCTTCAGGGATCCCACAGAGCTCCATTGCTAGAGGGTGCAGAATGGCCAGTGGGTTGGAGGGCAGGCAGCCCGGCCAGCCAGAGCTGGCACGTGTCTGTGCTGGCAACAGGATGCTCAGAGGTGCTCTGTGTATGTGTGTGTGTGTGTGTGGTTTCAGCTACAAATCTTCCACAGTGTCATCATAAAAGGGAGAAGGCAATCTGATTTTGGCTGCGGGACTTAGAGGGGATATGAAAAATATTCAGTATGTTTGCAGCTTAAAAAAATGAGTAAGAGATCTGTTGGGAGGCAGCATTTGGGAGAAGCGTTACAAATCCTAGGAGTTATGGAAAGTGCAATGATGCCTATTTCCTAAATATCCCTCTAGTCTGAAACAGTGCTCTCTTTCTGTTTTATGTGCAACACCTATATTTTTTTTCTCTGTGACTCTTCTGACAGGAGCTGGTGACCTGACTGGGGATGCTATGGGCTATGTGACAGGCGTGCTGGCCGTGCTAATACATGCTGCCTACCTGGTGCTCATTCAGAAAACCAGTGTAGATAGTGAATATGGACCCCTGACAGCTCAGTATGCCATCGCTGTTTCGGCCACCCCTTTTCTCATCATCTGCTCCTTTGCCAGCATGGATTCCATCAACGTCTGGTCCTTCCCGGGGTGGAAGGACCCTGCCATGGTATGCATCTTTATTGCTTGTGTCCTGATTAGCTGTGCCATGAACTTTACCACCCTTCACTGCACTTACATTAACTCAGCTGTGACCACCAGCTTTGTAGGGGTGGTGAAGAGCATAGCCACCATCACAGTAGGCATGGTGGCATTCAATGATGTGGAGCCCACAAAGTTATTTATAGCTGGTGTTGTGGTCAACACCTTGGGGTCTGTCATTTACTGTGTGGCCAAGTACGTTGAGACCAGGCGGCAGAGCAACTATGAGGACCTGGAGAAAGAAGCTAGAGAAGAGGAGGGGAAAAGGCAGGCTGGAGACCAAGCTCTGTTTGCCATGGAGAAAATTTCCCAGGGGAAGGGGGCTGAGGAAGCAGCAGTGGAAGGATCATCCACAGGGGAGAGACAGAGTGGAGAGGAAGAGAAGGACGTCACTGAGAAATCAGCCAAGGCACTTGTGGTTCAGGGAAAATCCACCAACACACAAGAAGTGAACAGAAGCTCACTGAAAGAAGCCTATCTTGGAGTATGGAGATTGGTGAGGGGTGCTAATTATATAAAGAAGGATTATTTGATAGAAAACGAAGAGCTACCAAACCCTTAAAAAGCAGATTTGAAAACCTCTTGCTTGAGGACAGACACCTGGTTTTCTGTACAGGGGGAAAGGCAGAGCATACATTTCCACATCAATGCGTACACATCCAAATCATTCAGGATGATTTTACCTCATTGTCAAAAAGCAAAAGGTCATTGTTTTCTCATGCTTTGGGCTTGCTTTCAGCTGCTTTCAGTGAGTCACTTTAGACCCACCTCAGCTAAGGTGCTGACACTCTGCTGCAGACACAGAGAGAGTTGGGTAATGGGAAGTCACGGGGTGCTTGCCCAGCAGCCTGGGCTATGAGGGACATCAGTACCACAGAGTTACTCGGCAGTGCCAGTGACACAGCAGTGGCCTATACCTTAGATTGTGTCTGGAGCCTTGTGATTTTAACATGTTTGGAGGCTCTGTCAATGTGCTTCTGTATCTGTATCCATCCAATTATAGGTACTCTACATAACTAATTCCTACAATATAAACTCGTATTAGCTGTACTTTTTTTGTGCTCCTCTGTGTCAATGCAATTGCAAGAGAGCTAGAGGTTGTGCCACTTCAGTTACACTGGTATAAAATCACTCTCTTATCTGACAAATTGAGGCCCTCCAGGCCAAGCTTTGGACCTGGTTTACATTGGGTGCTTTGTGTCTTCAGTAGAAATACATCAGTGTTGTGGTGGTGTGCATGAAGGCAGAACTAGATCTGAGCTTCTGAGAAGCTTTGATGGCAAAAGAAAGGTGTGTATCTTTGAGCTTTAACTACATGTAGCATTTGGAATATTAGCTTGACTCAAATAAAAGAGTTTGGAAATGTTGGTATGTATTGATTGGAATTGGGAGGCCTATAAATAAAATAGGGAGAAAGTGTGTGCCTTTTGTTATCCCTCCTTGTACCCTAAAGTCGGATGAATTAGAGCCTGGACTGGAACCCAGGTGTCCTCTCCATCCATTTTCTCATAAGCAGAAGCTGAGAGCAGAGCTGGGGTCACCAGCTCTGGAGTTCCCAGGGGCGCCTTTGCAGGCCAGTTCTGCTACATCCTGGCCACTTGTTGGTACATGGCCTCATGTGCATCCACCCTTGCTGTCCCTGTGCTATCCAGTGGAAGGAAGTGCAGGCAGGCAGCAGGAGCTGCTGTGTGCTCCTGCAGATCCCATGGCCACTGTGATGTTCAGTGTGTTTGGCATAAGGACATCCATGTCTTTGGTAGAAGCAGCTCCCCAGTGCCCAGACTGTCTCTGTCCCCGTGGGCTGTGAGGGGCAGAGCTGCCTCTCCCCTCAGCCACTGGAGCACTCGTGTGGGAAGTGGGAAGCAGGCACTCCAGTGAGGCCTCTGCTAATATGCTAGTATTTTGTCCCACACCTGTTTAACTGGAAGGACTGTGGAAACAGATGTTTGAGTGTTTCTTCGCCTGAGGATATCCTTTTGGTAGGTGGGGGTACTTGGGTGGAACCTTTGCTCAGACTAGACGGAGAAAAGATTTGACTCCGAGTATTTCTCACCCCAAAAGGGTGCTGTGGCCATTGGGGCCACCTTGACCACAGACTGAAACAAGTTGTTACCATTTTCTGAAGAAATGAACCAAGTTTGTTGTTGTTGTTTTTAATATTGTTATTGTTGTTATTGATAATTATTTATTATTATCTATTAAGCCACTGAACTGAAAATCAATTATTCCCACAGCCCTAATTAACCAGTGCCTAGCCTAGTGCTCTCTCCAGCCGAGCAGGCAGCATCAGCCTCACAGCGCGTTCAGTCTGAAGTGAGCAATTTGCCCGGCAGGGAATATTTGCAAAACTGCTCTCTGGGGGAGCTTGAGGTTCTTGTCAATAAATGCAGGCAGAAACATCAGGTGCTGTGGTGGTGTGTTTTCTGAATGATTGCAGAAGTTGGCTGACCTGGCATCACCCATGAATTTTGAAGAGATGGCTGTAAGGACATTTATGCTAAAAGCCTGTAGCTGCTGAGCTGGGGGACAGGGCACAGAGCTCTGTATATCACATGTTATGTATAGCTCGTGTTTAAGAGATACTGGCTGTATGCCAAAATACGGTTACCTTCTGTTCAAGCTCCATATGGGATCTTCTCAATAAAAGTACTATTTATTGTTTCTAGGCTAATATAATAGGGCTTTTGTTAGTTTTTCAAATGCATCCTAGACTAAAGAAGTTTGTGCCTATGACTAATAGTTGCTGTATTACTGAACTCGTTGCAATATTGAACTGCATTGTAATCATACAGATGGCTGGAGAGAAACCCACATTTCTGATCTCTCCTCACTGTGCTCAGTGTTTTCTGTCCACAAAAAACGTGGGTCTTCTTACCACCTGGATGCCAGTCTTAGATCCCATAGTGCACAGACCGTGCTTGACACGTGCTGTAGGAAGCTCTTCCCCTGGACTCTTGTTTCAGGACTTTTTCCTGGGGAGTGTTAAATGTTTTGCCAGTTACTGTTGTTGAATTATTAGTAGAAATCTGTGGAAATTCAAACAGGTTTGACTATTAAAAAAAGCTGCTGTTACAATGTTGTACATTTGCATGTATAGTCGAAATGTGATTATATTGTATTCTGTTTTTACCTGTAAATTCCCTAAATTAAAATGGGAATTTGGCAAATGCAATCCACTTTTTCAGTAACAGACACTGTCGCACAATAAAATAAAAATACTGCCTCGTGCTGAGGTATTTTAATAGCATCAGCGGAAGACTGCAGAACGAGATGTGGGAATAAAATGCACTGCTTTCCAAAAGGCTTCTGGTTTTCTTATTGTTGCTACTCCGGGGTGCCCATTTTTGCTTCATTTATAGTTATTCTTGTGCCTTTATACCATCCAAGTTTCCTCAGCATGTGACCACACACTATAAATACTGTCATGGGCAAAGGGACTAAGGACAGACAAAGGAACATAGGATTCTGAAGTGCTGGGACCTCAGTACAGCTCAAAATTTCTGTGGTTCTCAGTGGTGATTTTTTGGTTACATGTTTAAGATGATTTAATGTCACTGGTGTAACTGTTATAACTCTAGAATAAATAAAAGTAAGATGATGCTCATTATTAACAGTTCTATTATAAAATCATTGCATTGTTAAAGGATGTAATATTAATTTCATTTTACAATGTTAAGTATTTGTATTACCATCTATGTCACATGGCAGTGCTAGGAGATGAATTAAGCATTAATTTTTCACCTGTTTTCTTTGGATGAAAGGTACATAATGCACCCATGGCTGAAACTGGGTTGTGCCAGACCAGCCTGTGGTCGGTGGTTATTGCCGAACTCATCTTAGAGCTCCACACAAATGTGCCTGCAGGTTGCTTTAGAGAAGGAAACCATCCTTGTTGTCAGATAATAAATGAACCTGATGCACAATGACTGCTTTGAGAATAAACAAGAATTTCAGTGTCAACACATCCTTGAGTAACACCTGCTTTAGCACTCCTAGACATGCACGTACACGCACGGACAACAAAAGCCAGACTGGCTATCTTTTTTGAAATATATTCTTCTCTCTAAGAAACTAAAGAGAGGACAGTTTATTTGGAGGCAGGTACAGTTACAATTTCCAAGGATAAATTAAAAATTTGCATACATCATTGACAAACTAATCTTGTATTTGCCCTCAATTCCACAGGGAAAATATGCAGCAACCTACAAAGCACCATCGGAGAGGGAAAGAAATTTTACAGTTTACTAACCAACACTCCAGACCCCTGCATATGTCCAGGGATAGTTTATTGCCAGTGTTTAACAGCCTCCCGTAATTCTGTTTGCTGCAAAAATGCCTGTTTGCTGCAAAGGCTTTAATAGGCAAAAAGGTGCAAGCCCTTCAGCTCCGGTCTCTAAATTAACATTTGAGCATTTTGCTGCTTATCATGGTGAAGGGTTAACACCTTAACCCTCTCTCTCTGTGTTCTGTGTAGTTTCACATATTGCTTTGAGGTTTCTTCTGTGTTTTTCTAACCTGGAATCTTTAAGTGCAGTGCAGACAATCAACTCTGCTCTCAATTAGCTGCTATATTCATGCTTCAGTTGCTTGTTGAAGGTCATCAGGAAGCTTTTCACTTCAACCTCGTTCCTGTTGGGAATTGATGAACATGCACATGCCCTCTTTTCTCATTCTTTGTTCCTGCTGTATCTCCTAAATCTTTTTTCCAGTGTCCATCCTGAAAACCTCTGCAAGTGTTGGAGGACTTGCCACAGAGGCTTCTGCTACTTCATTTTTTTTCTCTAGAAAGGCAGGGAAGGGATGGACCAGCAGGATCTTGTATGTCCAGATTGTTTCCTTCTACCTTTGTGCATGTTTCTGCCCACCAGCTCCCTGCATCCCAGATCCCTATATAGCTCAGCCCTGGCTGTGTCCCAGCTTCTCGTGGAGCTGTGCCCGGGCTGCGTACCAGTGTCCTGCGGAGATGGGCTGTGCACGGGACAGGCACCAGAGTGAGGGCCCTCACTCTGCCAGACAGCCAGCACTGAAATCTGGCTGTGCCTGCCCTGTGGAGATTTGTTATACACACAGAACTGGGAGATTTTTTCATAGTAACAACATCTTAAGTAATAAATCTATAAACCTGCTGTTGAGTCAGGCTCGATTTTTTTATAGGTGGACACTAAGAAAGCCACTCACACTTCAGTGACAGACATTGTATTTGAATAGAAGAGAGGCAGCCTGAGATAAAAACCCAGGTATAGAGCATGAAAACAGTGCTCAAAGAGATACATGGCATGGGATAAAGATATATGGGCAAAATACGTGAGTTACAAATTAGGATGGATGGGGAATATGCGATAGTTTGCAGAAAAGAAAAATGCTCTTGCATGGAAAAATAAAAAGTAACAGCACTGGAAACCAATGGCCAAACAGTGTGGTAAATCTGTAGCGAATGCACTTGAATTTGGGCTCCACAATAGCAGTGCACATGAAGGAGAGAGGCAGAGTGAACGAGCTGGCTGGGGGAAAGATGGCTGGATCTATTCGTTGTGGTTCTATGATCTTTTTCTTTTACTGGACAGTTGTAAGAAATTTTGCTCTGGGCACATTAATCTTGTTAATAAGTTTGTCTTTTATCAAGTAAAAGCAATGTCAGTTCTGTTCTCAAAATTACAGCACATGTTTTTATTAGGTGCTATTGATTTTGTTCCTGACGAAACAAGAAGATTCCAACAATTATTTAACAGAATTCAGGATTTCTCTGATAAAGAGCAATAAATTCTAAGGTCACAGACAGCTTCTTACCTGACATGGGGGTCAAATGAGAGAGAATAATGGGTTGGAACTGGCCATGATAGTAAACCAGTCAGGTTTACCAGCTGCTGTAAATAATGAGTATCATCAGTAGATAAAAACAGCTAAAGGCTGCTGTGTATATCACCATTAACTCCTCATGTCTTGAATTGTCTTAATTCTATTAACTGCATGTTTGTCTTCAGAGTATCTCTGCAAATTTGTCCTTATGGTTAGTCTAGTTCCAAACCAGGTACACCTGGTTAAAAGGTGGATTTTCCCTGCTGTTCATCAAACCACTAGCTAACCTGGGATCTGAAGGGCAGAGAGGTTCCCTTTGTTGATGCATCTTCTTGAGTGAGTGAACATTCAGGAGCACAGATAAAATGTCCAACAATATATGTTATTGCAAACATAAGGAAACCAACTAAATATTTCCTTAGCACAATTTTACAGGAAAAAAATTACTTTTCCTTAAGCATAGTGGCTGAGAGGCTACTGAGTCTGAATCTTCAATGAACATCAAAAGGCTGATGCACACAAAATACACCACAACTGAGTGCACAGCCACACAGTTTTGGCCCTGGGATTTACAATATTTTCTAAAAAAAAGAGAGAGTGGGGTGCATTTACCTTGCACCATGGAAGAAATTGCCAGACTTCTTAAAGCTGGGGTGCAGGTCTCTGTGAAGAGCTTCTCTTCAAAGAAGGATCATTATCAAGCCAGCAGCACATTACAAGGATTCCTGAGACAGAGCTGGACTTTCAAAATTGCTCAACACTTTTTTGTGGGTTTTTTGTTTCATTTTGAGGTTGGTTTGTTTGTTTGTTTGGGGGGGGGGGTTTGGTTTTTTGTGGTTTTTTTCGTTTTTGTTTTTGTGGGGGTTTTTGTTTTATTTTTTTGTTTCTTTGGTTGGGGGGTTTTTTGCTGTTGTTTTTTGTGTGGTTTTTTTGTTGTTGTTGGTTTTATTGGGGTTTTTGGTTGTTGTTGTTTTGTTATTTTATTTTTTATTAATTGAAGGTATGAATGAGCAGAATCATCTGTAATATCTGGTCCTGTCCTGGGGTACCTTCTGAATGCTGAACTCTTCTTGACCATTTGGATGTTGCAGTGGCTTGATCAAACCAGTACCCTTCATGCTGCATCCAGCTCTGTCATCCAACACAAGCAGCACAATTTATTTTTCTGTCTGGGAAATCTACTTAACAGTGATTAAGTATGCTTGTATACTCATAGAGGTCTTTTATAACTGCTCCAAATATTCAATGCTACAGTTCAGGAAAGATGCTAAGCAACAGCTGGCTGATGTAGAGGATGAAAATGACAGACAGAGCTGCCTTTTCAATGGAAGATTTTCCAGAAGAAGTTTGGGCTATTCGCTACCCAAGTTTTAGGCTTTCCCCATCTTTACCTACTTCAGTGCCTTTCCTCAAAATCTGAAAATTTTGGTCTTGACTGAGCTTTGGTGTTGATTTGGAGCCATTCTTTTTTAATTTTCTTTCTGAAAACTTCACCTCTGCCTGTCTCCCTGTCGCTGGTCAGGTAGGGCACAACACCCAGAGTCTTGCACCTGGCCCACACCAGCAACCAGCAGGCAAAAATCATCAGCTGCCACTCTCAGGATCAAAAATAAGGACACATTGCTCTGCACTTGAGCTTCATTACAGATTTATGCAGATTCATACTCATCATGAAAAGCACAGTGAGTGAGACCTTCACAGCCAAGAAGGCTTTGCTGTATCTCTGCATTTAAAGCATGGTGTGAAAACAGAGATTATTTCTTAGTGGGGCTCCTCTTTGTGTTTTGTATGGATCCAACGTCTGGGCACATAAACTGGCAAACTTTGAAGACTCAGGCTGCCAAGTGAGCACAGATTCCTAGGTGGCAGTATAGGGCAGTCGCCACAACCCTCCCCAGTTGCCATCAGGAATGCTCTGATTCGTTGCACTAAAACATTTATGCATTTTGTGCCTTGACCAAGGCTTCACTCAGTAGGACACGGGCCTAAATGGAAGCATTTTTCTACATTACGGGCTCAGTAGTATCTGGTGCTCCGCTTCCCCAAGCCAAGGAGAGTGTTAGAAGTGGGTTTCAGGGTTATTTTCTATCCCACTAAGCAGAGATCTAAGCTAACACTCAGAATTCCAGCAATGCGAAGCCAAAGAAACAGCCCCTCTGACCCGAATCTATTTAATGACATTGCTGTGGCAATACAGCTGATGCAGGAGAAAGGACTTTCTGCCAATTTGGTGTGTTCCATGGCACTGTGTAGCCCCATGACACCAGTGAAGGGCCACCAGCTGCCAGGCTGTGCCAGCACCCCCGAACAAGCAGACCTGTGACTGCAGAGGCTGTTGTTTAGCTCTGGACACTAAAGCTGTGGGGGTGGGGGTTCTCCTGTGGGGTCAGGGGTTTGCCCCTTTTCAAGAGCTCCTTAGAGGGACCTGGCTCATCACAACTCAGTCCCTCCCCATGCTGGGTAAAACAGGTCAGCTCAGGTGCAAAGTGGCGTCATGGCGAGGGAAAGGAACAGCAAAAATTTAACCTGTGCTGTCCAGATAGGCTATTACTGCAGCAAAATTCTTCCTTTATTACTTTTTTTTCTACCAGGCATAGCTCCCTCTATGCTTCTGAAAGGAAATTTGCAAATGCACTAATAGTTTTTTTAGAAGAAAAGATTTATTTCAGAAGAGAGTTCCTGCAGGCAATACAACACCTGCTGAGCTTGCAGAATCATTCAGTGTATGGAATGGATTAGGTTGGTGGCTGCCTTATTTTCATTGCCTTCGAAGCGGCTGGGAAAACTAAGATGTAAAGGTAAGGACTGTAACAAAGAACGAGCTCTGTAAAGCAGCTTTGCTACAGCGAACCTTCAAACCCATTTGAGAATGTCAGGGATTTGCCATTATTCTTGAAGCTGACTTGATAAACAATTCTGGCATCTTGACAGTTGAGCCTTAGAATAAAAATGTCACAAATTCGGTCTCCTGCAAGATAAGGAGTAGCCAGCTTATTCCCAGGGTGCAGGCAGGGCAGATCTGCCCCGCTATCGGTGAGCTCTGCTGCAATGGGATATCTAATTAGGTAAGTGCATTTCCAGCATTAGGGTGCATAAGGTTGATTGTGAGTGGCTGCCAGGAGAGATACACGGGATCAATTTCGCAGATTCATGCAAAAAACTGCTCTCATTTTAACTAGAATACTAAACTTGAGTAGTGATATAAAAGTATTATAAGCTACCAGTGAAGAAGGAAAGCCAAAGGAAGCAAAAAAACTAGAGTCCCACAGACACATTTTCAAAGACTTACAGTACTGTTGCTCTTCATTTTTCAGTCAGAATAATGAATAAACATTTGCGTATTAACAAGAAGGACATAGATAATTTGGGTTATTTTAAATCCAGTGCCACTATCTGACCCAAATGCAGGCACAGGGAGCCCATAAGGTTCTTCAGCAGAAGCCACCAGGATCTGAGCCATGGGCATCCCAGTACACCACAGTACTTTCAAGGCTGGAGAAGCCCTGATCCACAGCATGCAGGAATCTGGGAAGCTGGAAGTAAATACATCTGCTGCCTTGTTTTGCCTTTGTATACCCAACCTTTTCATTTGCTTCCTGTTTTCCTTCAGGGACAAATCTCTCCCCACCCATATATTTTTCGTGACAATGCCTCAACTGGCATTTATATTACAGTATTTCCAGAAAAGGAAAAAAGAAAGCCGGAAGTGTGGAATTATGTATCTATATCTATATCTATATATCTACCACAGCCTCCAGATTAATTTAGTAATCTTTTTTTTTTCTGATAACTTTCTTGAAGGTGAAGGTCTAGATGAACTACTCCATTCGCTTTTGGCCTATCTGATACATGAGAAAGATTAGACTATCCGCCAAAATTGACATTTTCGTTACACCAGTTGTGACAGGAGCTGCTGTGTCCCAGGGCTAGTGTCTATGTTTAAATAAAGTCCATTAGACTTGGACTATAGCCAGGTCTTTCGTTGCTGGGATCTTTTCAGCTGTAAACAGAATTGCACTCCCTCTGAAATTCTGCTGCCACTCACTTTTGTAAGAGGACAATGAGTATTTGGGGGTTTCATCCATTGATTTTGGACTGTGGGTTAATTCTGTAGGTTTGGTGAGATCAATGTGCTTCAAAACAAGCAAAGAGCTGGCTAGCTTCCGCTACACTGACATGGTCCCAAAATGCCAATGAAATTGATTGGCAAAAAGCTGTTTCAGGACAAATAGGTCCCTCATGAGCTATAAGCATCTCTCCCGATCAGGAAATGATGGACATAAAACTGCAAAGTTCTCTGCTGTGGCAGCAGAGAGAAGCATAAAAAAGCTCCTGTGAGGGGAGTGTGATTTTATATACCTGTCACAGGGTCTGCTGAGGTGCAGCTCAGGATTTTTGCCTTACTTGTTACAATTTCCAATGTTGTGGAACAGTTCCTTGTGGGAATTGTCTACCTGCATTTAGGGGTGTCAAAAATGGAGAGCTTTTTCTGACTGTTTTTTCTCTTGGTGCTACACAGTTTGCTGTCATTTTGTCATTAGTTAAGGTTTTCACCCCACTCCCTTTGTCCAATCACAAACACTGTGGTGGGAGATCCTTGCCTCTTGAGTTCAGATGCAGTCTGCAAGTTGTGAATCTGCTACTCGGCAAAAGTCAGGGGCAGGAATGTCCATTGCAGGAAATGGAGAATGGATGAACTCAGTGGGGGCTAAAACTTCCTCAATCAGTGGTAGATCCACTGCCCTTCCTCTGACTGCTCATTGCCAGGCTCCTCATCTCAGTCACCAGCTTCCTTGTAGCAGGATCTAAAATGATTAATCTTTATTTTAGCTAAAAAATATTATTCTTCACCATTCTGCTGCATTTCACACTGTCAGATCTTTGGCTGGTCTTGCACTGCTGGCCCTTCCAGCCATATTTACACTGCAAGTGGTGCAGAATTATCATGACTACTCAGTGCTTCTAGGGCAGACTGGCATCTTCCGTGTTTGCCCTGAGTTTTCTTTGGGACTCAGGTATAACTATCATTTTCATTACACTTTTTTTCCCCAAGTAGAATTATCTGATGTAATGGGAGGATTGTGATGTAGCTCTGGGTTCAAAGCAAATAGAAATGTCCTTGACACAGGAAGCATTAGACTTGTGTTGCTTGCTGCCGAAGGAAGCTGAAACTTTCCTTTATGTCATAGGGTCATGGAAGAGAAATCCATATACCCATGTACTCCATGTATTCCATGTACCTGAGGGTTAATAAATATAGAAAACTTCAGGATGTTCTTTGAGATTGAAATAAGTTGAGTCTGGGAGAGTATTCAGAGGATGTACCATGCACAGCCTCCTGCTCTCATCCTGAGAACCTGTTCATGGTGCTGCTGAGAATGGGATACCAAGCAAGATAGACCTTTGGTTTGAGCCAGTATGGCCATTTGTATGTTTGATTTAATGCATTCACTAGGAAGAACATCTGTAAAAGTTTATTCAAGATACACTCCATCTTCAAAGGTCTTATAAATCCTGTCCTTCAGCAATTTACTTACTCTTTCTTACTCTGCCACCAATCACTGTTTTAAAAACTGTGCTTACCTGCTGTCAATTTCTTTGTTGAACTCTCTGGCTTGGTTTTTTCCTCTTCTGTGCCAAAATAGTGACTCAGTGTGGTTAGAAAAAAGGAAAGGTCTTTACAAAGGCCTTAGAGTTCTGCTGAAAAAGTTCACCAGTATGGACTGCTTTTGAGTGTACACCCTGCCAGATTCCCTCACCTCCTCAGCTATAAAACCCCACAGTAATCACAAAGGGACATACCACATCTATCATTATTACAGGCAATGCCCACTTACACCGTGTCCCTAAGAGTGAGCAAGTGTTCCCTGTGAGTGAATCATATACCTGCTCCAGCTCTCTCAAGGAGCTACTAGACAATCCCCAGTTTACAAGCCCAACACAAAGCTGTGTCAATAGATAGTCACCAAAACCCCCATTTGACTACTGTTATCCATCAGGTCTACAAAACTTGAATGGAATTGGGCTGGTGTTTTGCTGAGCAACACTCTTAAGAGATGCTTGCAGCTATAGGAGGTCTTATATGCTTCCCCTTTGCTGTATCCACCAGTTGCTTACTGCTTCCACAACCTTTGCAAGCACTGATGCCTTCTCCCTGGTCCTAGAATCAAGAACCAGACACACTTAAGGGATAAAGGGTTTTACCTAGGTATTTAATAAGGATTCTCGTGGTGCAACAATTGGTCAAGGCAGAATACGCCAAAACGCACACCCCTGGTAGATCGCATGTGCAATTTTATAGACCTTGCCAGTTAGCATATCTAACAGAGATGTCCCAATGAGAGGCTTGAATGAATAGTGTAACATCTCCCCATCCTAAAGTATTCCCCCCAATGGGAAACTAATCTTAGTTTACAGGATCTGTTCTAGAGGAGCCTTGCTTTCTCAAGATAGCGGAAGGCTTTCTGGCCCCCAGCTGTGAGGCCTTTAGGATGTTTGGTCTTCTGGCCTAGTAGAATACCAGGAGTATGCTAAGATATCACACTTAAAGAATCACAAGTATGCATGCTAAGGGCACTGAGAATACATAAAAGGTATATAAAAAGAAAAGGCAAAAAAAAAACCCATCATGGCATCAGCACCAGCCCTTTGCATTGCAGAATGGTAGATGTGCTTCAGGGTGTGGCACAAAAAATACTCCAAAGTTGATAAAAATTATGATCTGGAGGATTGTTTAGCTGGATCTTATGTGTGGCAACAGTTTTAAAACAACAAAATTCTTTAGTAAATCCAGTCAGCCTCAGCTGATGGAAATCAGTAACTGCATCTCTGAAATAATCCCAAGAGCACAATAGTAAAGTACTTCCATTGATTGTATATATTTTAATTTCAAGACTCATGCTTGATCTGATTTGAAATTACTAGATTCAATGACAATTTGATTCACAGGGCTGGAAGATCTGTTAAAGCACTAACAGCTGAGCAGAGGTGGGGCTGAACTCTCCAAAGGCATAAAACAGTGGTACAAAGACATGTGGCCACAGATGGCAAAACCTGATTTTAGTCGTTCCTCCAGTTGTGGAGCTCTCCACCCCTACATTAAGGTGACCAGCCCTTCCCAGGAGCCAAAGAAGTATCCGTGCTGAGTCGTTGAGATGCGGATTTTCCCTGAGCTATGTGTAGCCAGCAGGGCTGTGAAAAGCAGGATGGGGGCAGTGATGTGTTACGTCTGTGGCTTGGTCTCAGGAGCTGAATCCTGCCCCCTCTGGCTACGTCAGCCTGCTCAGAGCTCAACACTTGTCTCCTGTGCCTTGAAGAGAACAGAGACATGGAAAATTTCTAACTGCTGCAGTAAGGAGACCACTGCAGTAAGAGCCCACATGAGAACAAGCCGTGCTCCTTTGGTGCAGGATTTTACGTTGTTTCAGCAGCTGAAGTACCTCTTCCTACTGTGATTCTTCATTCTGGTTCCTTTCCTGGAACCGAGGACCTCACTGGTTTATCTCTTCATCTCCCTGTGCCTGCCACTGCAGAGCTCACCTAAGAGTGAGGCGATGGGGGAACCTGGTCTGCACCCAGCTGGCAATGATTGGATGCACTGATGGAAACTGGTAGTAGGACTGGAGTGCTGTAGGTGGTTGGTGGTCTGACAACAGAAGATTCTATGACTGTGGACTTCAGAGACAGGCAGCAGCTGAGTTTTCTCAGCTCAGTATTTCTGTAAACACCTGGATATGTGTCTGTGTGTTTGTGTTTCTCCTTGGACATATAGTTTTAATTTTTCCTTGAGCTTTTGCAGTAAAAGTACAAAGATTTAACTTTGTAAAGCAATTGGCACAACACCAAGTGGATTATACCAACTTTATGGAGTGGAAGGTTTCAGGAAAAACTCAGCCTTGTGGATTTAGAATTTCCATCCTCCAGAAGTATCTGGAGGACACAGACTAAAAGAGCTCCCTAGTGCATTAGGCTCTGCTTATAAAAGAGATGGTCTCAGCCCAAAGATTTCGCAATCCAAATATGATGTTGAGCAATCCTCTGCAATTGTATGTGCTACTAGAAGATAAAACTGCATCAAGTGCATAACAAAATTGCTCACAGTTAATAAACCTGTCAGAGCAGATAGATAGCATTGCCTCATCTAATACCGGGTTCCATCTGTGGGTAAATTCTTATTAGTAGAAGACATTATGCAATATTCCTTAACAATTCATAATAACTTGCATCTGAAGAGAGGAAGATGAAGTAATGAAGAGAGCTCACAGGTGTAGAAGTGTGATAAAGAAGGTGCAGTGGTCCTCCTGTAAAGCAGCCACCAGATGCTCTTTTCCTCTGTGCAGAAAAGCCCCCCCAGCCCACAGTGTATTGTTTGCAGTGAAAGACTCAGCTGAGCTATGGCTTAGGTTGGTACTATCTGGGGTTCTGCAGCAATGAAGTGAGCATATATATTGCAGATGGAAAATGGTGCTGCTACTTCTGACAGCTCTTTTCACTCTTTGATAGAAGAAAAAAAACCTGCCTCTGACTGTGAACCAAGTAAGAGTGAGTAAAGTGTGGCAGTTTTTTAACACACTTGCTTCAGAGAAAGACTCCTGCTTGTGGAGATACTGATCACATAGACTTGAGCATGTATGAGCATCACTTACTTCAGAAGATAAGTGGAGTGTGAGCGGTAAACAGCTTTTTTTATGTGCTCCTTTTTTAGTTAATGGGAGTTTCACAGATTACTCCAATGGGACCAAACAGACCAACAATGAGTGGTTATTCGAAGAAATCTGGTGAATTCCATACTGTGATAAAAAACGTTTTAACTCATCCCACTAGTAAGTATTAGTCTATGTTGTGCTTGTGTACTGTGAATCTCCTGTGTTTTGGAGGCTGTCTAGTAACTACATTTGGAAGATAGTGTTTCTGGGGTAACTAACCACAGAAAGAGAGCTACGGGACATAGAGGACTTGGGTTAGTTCTTGTTAGCTATGCAAAAATTACCATATGGCAAACTTCAAGCTTTAGACAAATTACTATGGGCACCAAATGAACAAAAGAACTGAAATACTTTGCCAACAGCATCTTCAGATACACCGCCTTGATTAGCATTTACTATGTTAGCAGGTCCTGATGGCAGCCTGAGTCTCCAACTCCTGCACTTTGACATCCATTGCTCTCCCGAGCCACCAGCAGGCCTGCATCCCTCCTCAGGGCAGAGGGTTCCACCAGGCAACAGGGAGCCTTGAAACCAGGTACTGCCTTGCCCAAAGCCTTCTGCAGGGCTTTGAAGTTCTTGTTCCTCCTCCACAACCTGGGTTGTGACACCCCTGGGTTGGTCTGCTTTGGGGATTACTGTACGACTTACTCTCAATAGCTCCTTATTGTTTTTGGGAAGATTATCAAAGGTACAGATTGCCTTAAGTGCAGAGACATCTAAGGTAGATCTGTGTGACGGCACTGGATTACTTGGATTGATTTACATGCATGTAGCACCTGCGAACAGAGCTGCACTGCTCTCGAGCTGCCCAACTCACACACCTGGCCTCAAAAGCCCCAGCGAGGCAGCTTCCTGTGCCTCCGTAATTTTTTTTTTTTTTTTAAACCAGGCTATCTACTATTCCTGATACCAGAGAGCACACTATGAGACCTATAGAAGTAACTAGCCAGACACCTATGACAGCATACTTGCTGTCCTTGTCACAGACAACTTTTTCTACAGCAGGGAACAATGTAGCCTCCAGAAGCAAGAGAAAACAGATGCGAGAGCCATATGCTGTAGATGGAGAGTGGTGGATAGTGACTGTCACAAAGTTGCAACAAACAAATGAAGTTTGTCTTCTGCAGAGACTCTCTCTGTGGTCCTCAGTCTGGGGATGTCCATGAGAGAGGAAAAAACCCTCAGTGGAGTCAGGCTTCAGGCTTCTATTTCCCGGTCCTTAGAGTCAGAGAGTTTGGCAATTTGAAGCTTGGCGTTGGAGCCCACATGGGAGGGCTTGCATTTTGTGAGAGGCAGCAGACAGTTGTCCTCTGCCCAGGGAAGCAGCAGCATTGCTCTGTCATGGCTGAGCACAGCAAATTTGTTTCTTGCTGTTGCTGCTGTGTTCTGCTGCAAATGCAGCTCCCAGCTCTCCCCTTCCCTTCCCTTCCCAAAGCCGCAAGCATGGCAAAGGCGTGTGATATATTGAACAGCAAGTAGCTCTTCCACTTAATCTGATATGTGCTGTGATCTATTGCATTGCATCACAGTGCTATGCTCCAGCCTCAGATTTTCCTACAGCCTCTACAGCTTTCCCAGTCTCTGATCCTTCCTGAGTGTTTATGTGAAACCACTTGTAATTTCTCAAACAATGTGTCTCTGCAAAAGAAGAGGCTCCAACTAATCAAAAAAAAGTTCTACACTCTAAAAATAAAATGAAATTTTAAAAGGGCTATAAAAAACTGCATCATTGACTGGCTCCGGATGATCTCTATGAAAGAGAAAACAATATTCAATTTGTCTAAAACCCCAAGATCTTCTCAAAAGGCGTTATAAAAAATAGTTCAGAGACATAATGTAAATTAGAAACCCACAAGCACAGTTCATACTTGAATGAAATTAATTCACACAGGATACAGCAAATATGGCATAACTACAGCACCACTCTTATTTTTTTTATACCACCAAAGCCTTTATTTCCTTTGAAGATGGGTAATTGTAAGGAATAGAGTACTTTTTACTTCTCATGTAGAATTATTCTCCCCACTCTCTCTGTGTTGTACAATGTATTACCTGCAAATGATTAAAGCTGGCCTCCTGTCCCTTTGGCTGTTTTCAGAGACTGTCAGTGTCTCCAATGGGCTGAAGTAACCTAGGAGAAAACTTTGTATATGACCATAAAAGCAGATTATTTATCTTCAAAGAGAGAAAATCAAGAAGCCTTGACAGATCTCTTGATTATTTTGGTTTCCCTGTAAAAGGGTTTTCTTTTATTGAAATAATTTTTTAAAAGAAAATAACCTCAAAGCAAAATACAAATTTCTGGTATTATCCCTGCAGGATTGCTACCAGGTCCACATGGTCATTCTACCTATGGTGTTCCTACCTGCTGAAATGTTATTAATCTTGAGTAATCAATTCAAAGTAAGATCAGGTTGTTTACAGTGACCTGAAAGTATTCCAGGGAGCTTGAGCAGTACCAGCTTTATCTTTCAGAACACTTGCCCTTCCAGCAACAGAGCCCACATTTTCCAGCAGCTCTATGGGGAAAAAAAAGATGCAAGCACCATAATTCACTTTTCCTGATGCACCAGGACAGAAACTAAGAGAACCGCATTTTGGCTATGTGCCCTAGTGCAAGGAAACTTCTGTTTCAAATGCATTTTTGTGGCATTGCTTTGGCAGAAAGGGGAAGCACTCGCTGCAGAAGAGGCATCATTCTCATCACTGCATGTGAGACTTTACTGCTTCCTTGGCTTTGCAGCCTCACGGTCTGCCACTACGGGCTTCTCGCTGTAAGAGTGGCAGGACAGGACATGGAGGATTGCTGTCAGCATCCATTTTTGAGTCAGATGTAACAAAATGTTCCCACTCATTTTGAGGACTTGTGCCTCTATGTGACCATGCAGGAAATAAGGAGATGGTCCAAAATTTGCTTGAAACATATTAATTATAGACTACAGCCAAG
Source organism: Corvus cornix cornix (assembly GCF_000738735.6). Taxonomy (NCBI): domain Eukaryota; kingdom Metazoa; phylum Chordata; class Aves; order Passeriformes; family Corvidae; genus Corvus; species Corvus cornix. Next base: position 50,141,507 of record NC_047056.1, read on the forward strand.
ACTGGGAACTTCACCCATATGTAATGTGAAATCTGAAGAACTGGAAGCAAAATTTGGCTTTGTCTGCCTTATCATTTGATCTGGCTGAAAATTTTTTCTATTCTAGCAGTATTTTTGGTTCCACAGAAAGGTCATTGTGATTAGCCTCTGAGGGACTTTGTTGACTCTCTGTTCCCTGGTTTAAAAAGATGAACCTGGAACTACTAAGAATATCTAGGGTTATTTCAGTCCAGTCCTTAATCCCCTTCACCAATTTATTAAGCTCCTATAAATGGCCAGGTTTGGGCCTTTGCTGGTATTGAAAAGACTTTCAGAGCTTCAACTCTCCAATTATGAGAAACTTTATTCTCATTTCTAGTTGGTTTTTTTTTCTCTTTCTCAGTAATTAAATTCTCTGTTCCCAAATCATGGATAGCAGTTTACAGTTTAGCATATCCATGTTCCTGAGACATTATGTCCACCTGCTCATCCTGTTCTACATCATCTTCACTGGTAACAGCTGAAGCAAAGGTTTGCTACCATCCTTGGATTAGCCCTGAGTTTATGCTTGGTTTTTTTAAGTGCTTCTACTCTCTCAAACTGTAATAGTATGGAGGGGTTTTTAACATTGTTGTACAACTTTTATTGTGGAACATCTTTGTCTTCTATGCTTCCTAGTCCTTTCTTAAAAGAAAAAATAACACTTTGGTGAAAAGAGTTCTTCAATATCTGGAGGTATGGGGTGTGTGGAACTGGGTTATTTAAATGATGAAAAATATAAATTCAGATTTGGCAACATCTGAGTCTTGGCAGGAGATATACCTCAATTATGTCTCAGTCTGACTAAGACCCAGAAACAATTTTTTTCCCCTAAATCCCCCTAAGGGCTTTATCAATTTGTCTATGCTGAGAATGTCTCATATATACCAACAAGTCTGATCTCTCCACAAATTGTATGCTGGAAGCAGTGTTCTCCTACAGGACATCAAGAGGAGGTGTCATTTTCTCCACTGTAGGTAGCATTTGCATTTGTGAATAAATTAGATAACCAGGACTGAGAGCAGAGACAAGAAAAAATGGCTTCCCATTGCTAACAAGAAACGACACAATTGCTTCCTCCCATGTTCTTCAAGAGAGGTGGAATGTCTTCCTTCTTGAATTGCTATACAGCCTCAAATGCTCCTGGTGTGGGGGATATTCAAATTGACATGGATTTGGATCCCTCCTTGGGCAGAGGAAGAGGTTAATTTCTGTGACCCTCTTCTGGGATGAATGATCCAACCTTTCAAACATACTGGTGATACCATTACCACCTAGTGATCCTGCTCGAGAGAAGACTGAGCCTTTCTTGCCTTGAGTACTTGTTTTCAAAAGGTATTATTTCAGGGCTCAGGATACTGACTGTAGGAGTTTCCTATCTTTTCACTCAGCACAAGGTGCTGACACCCTAGAAAGGCCTGAGATTTCTCCCTGCACATTTCCAAAATCTTGCTGATGGGAGGACATTTGTCACAGAATCCTCTCTGTGAAAAGAATAAAGAGAAAAATACCCTCTCTAAGGCTATTTTGAACCTAGACACACTCATGCAATTAAAATATCTGCCAACAGGAGTGATGTGGTTTAACCCCAGTACACTGGGCCCACTAAGTCCCACACAGCTGCTCACTCCATCCCCCTGCCCCTCAGTGGGATGGGCAGGAAAATCAGGGGGGGAAAAAGTAAAAATCCTGGGTTAAGACAGTTTAATAATTGAAACAAAGTAAAGCATTATAATAATGATGATAATGATAATAATAGTAATAATAAGAAGACAAAGAGCTATAAATCCCAAGAAACACAATACAGTTGCTCACCACCCACCAGCCAATGACTTGCCCGTGCCCGAGCAGCAGTTGGTCCCTCCCAGCCATTTTCCCACAGTTTTTATGCTGGCCATGAAGTTCCTTGGTATGGAATGTCCCTCTGGCCAGTTTCCACCAGCTATCCCGGCCATGCTCCCCCCCAACTTCTTGTGCACTTCCTTAGCGGCAGACCATGGCAAACCGAGCAGTCCTTGCCTTAGAGTAAGCACTGCTCAGCAACAACAGTGTGTTATCAGCAGTCTCATCCTAAATCCAAAACACAGCACTGTACCAGCACAGGAAAAAAATTACCTCTATTCCAGCTGAAACCAGGACAGGGAGACTGTATTTTATTTCACCTGGAGAATGCACAGCAGAGATGTCTGATGCTGTATTTAAGAACTTTTAAAGTGAAGTGTTAAAAATTACACGACAGCACACAACTGGGAAACTGGGGGGGGGGGGGAAGGAATCACGTTTATTTGTATCTTTTCCCTTCACGTCTGCCTCGCAGAAAATCCGGGCGCGCCGCGACCGCCAGGGGACGCCAAGCCCCCCCAAAAGAAGGAAAGGGATAAATACGGAAATTCGATCGCTGCGAAGTTCGGAGGGAAAGACCGTCTCATGCTAAAGAGTTGTCAGTGGCAAATATTCTAGACAGGCACTGGATGATGTGGTTATTTATCCTTGACAAGGCATCCTAAGGAAGCTAAATATGAATTTCAGGTACATGCTAAAATAACACCATCACTTTTCATAATTTGATCGAGGATAACATTCTCCGCACCATGTACTTTAAGCAGGCAAAAATACATTGAATCCTTCTTAAAGAAAGAAATACAAAGAAACTCCACATCCTTTCCCACCCACATGTAGGAGCTGGGCAAGCACAGCACTGCAGGAGCACCAACTGGCTTGTCCGTGTGTCACAGCAGAGGTGTGGAGGGGACAAATGGGCTCCGAGAGTTTGGTGGGTTCAATGTCCTAATCTGCTGCTAAACAACTGGCACACCAAAGTACTGAAATGGAAAAAGCCATCACCCCACTTAAAAGCTTGCCAGCAGCCTCTCTTGAGAAAGTGTGGAGCCCCAGGACAGGTTGCTTGTGGGTTTAGACAGGTAAGTCCAGCTGCCGATAGCTGGTTTAAAACTTCCCTTGAATGTGCTGGTGGGGAAGGTATTTGGAAGCCTGGAGAAAGATCCCCATGGAGATAATAAAAAGGAGAAAGAAAAAAGGTTTGGAAGTTCTTGTAGTTGTGTATGCCAGGTCTCAGAGGCATTTGGGCTTCAGGTTAGGGTTATGATTAGGGCTGAAAAAACCACAAAGCCCAGAGCTCCAGGGACACTGCAACTACAAAAAGCATGCCAAGGGGAGCACAGCACTGCCACAACATTGCTCCCTCCACAACTTTCTCCTTGCCACCACCCATGTGCTGGGAACCTTAGCCTCAGGAAAAGGCTGCTTTTACTGCTGTGCTTAGGGTTAGGGTACAGGTTTACATTAGACATGTGTACTTTTGAAGTTTTCGGGCTTTACTGCAAAAGCTTAGTAATGTGGCACTGAGTCCTGAAACTTTGCAGATTCTTTGACCTGCACGTCTTCGTGTGCTTTGTCACCCTTAACAGATTTCCTCATATAAAGCCTCTTCAAGAAGTCCTCAGTGACATGATTTACTTTTACACCATGGACAGCTTTCTGACCGAGTCTTTACTAAACTCACAAGCAGAGTAGGGAAAAGTATAAAAACTCAGGTGCAGTAAAGTCCTTCTTTCAGTCCCTTGGTGTTCTGGAAGTGAGCACATAGTCCTTCTAGTTCTGAATTTATAGAGTGGTTGAGAAAAAAAATCTTTCCTTTACTTGTCCTGAAATCCAAGGCTGCCCCTGTCCTGCCTGTGGCAGTGTGACCAGAGGCCCCTGCTCAGTACTGCAGTCCCAATCAGCAAGTGCTCATCCACAAGTGCTCATTCCTCCCTCCTCAATAAAAGATGACTCTCCTCTCTGAATATGCATGTGTGTTCTTCAGACTCGAATTTCTGCTGGCCTGCTTGCAGATGGATAAACTTCTGGGTGAACAGCTGGGTACCTGTGTCCAAGCTTTCCCTTCAGTTTGTTAATGAGAGGTTTCCAGTAAAGGAAAATTCCCATGGATGTTGGACATATCATAGATGAAACTACCCAGGTAGATGAACCAGCTAATGCTATTTTGGGTGAGACACTAATTTTGGTGAATGGAAATCAGGCAAGATTATAAGCAGTCCATGAGATTGGATGCAAAATCACAAGTTAACCTTTTCAAAGAGGTCTAATTTGGAAATTAATACAAATGGATGGATGAAAGTGAGTCTGAGCAGTGTGCGTTCTCATGTGTGGTTAGTTACAGGGCCAAGACTGCTCCATGTTTATGCAGTAGCCTCAGTTATGTATCACACTCATGCTCCTTCAGAACAGCCTGTCTGGTTTAGCCTTCTAATATGATGTTTTTAATCTTATTATATTATATATTGTAATATATTCATCTGGGAGACATCCACTTGGTTTATGTTTTTAGATATTGAAATAACATGTGGATTTCACCCACTGCAAGTTTTTGCCTCCGTAGATGTGCTCATTATAGACCAGAAGGTTCATGCTGAATCTACCATTGCCATTTTTGCTCTTTTTGTATTACTGATAAGATGCAGAGGAAATAAGGTGAGTCTGAACTGTGCTCTCAAACTCTTACAACCTAGACAAATAACACTGAAATGGAGTAGCTGAGAAAAAAGGGAGTGAACAGTGGGGTTCAGCATAAGTCAGAGTAACCAAATTCTCAGTCATCTGCTCTTCTTGAAACTGCGACCGACACGTATCTGGCTCTCTACTTCCTCTTGCACTTCTGGCAACACCTTTAAAATGTTAAAAAGATGAAGCAGGTTTATTCTACCCATTTAGTCCACCCATTTTGTGATTTTAACTTCCTATTTTGTTTGTGAAGATTTTCATATTCAATGAACAACTTCCCTTGGTAGGCTTCCCTCTGCATGGGAAGACTCGAACATCCTTGGTTTCTTTAAGGCACCTTAAGGGGCCTGGACTCCAATCCTTCCCTCTGAGAAAGCAAGAGTTTTGGAATGTTAGGGACTTCTTGTCTTGGCGTGTTCATGAACCTGCAGACAGGATCTCAGGTGCTGCCCTGGCCTCACCACACAGTGGCGTGACACATTTCTGCCAGTTTTCACTGTTTAGAGAATGAATCAATGGATTTCCCCTGTAGCTCCTGGTGTTACTTATAAGAAGTTGCAATGTGTCTTGGCAGCCAAAATGCTCCCACTTCTTCAGTGAATGAAAACTGCCTGAGGCAGAAACTGAGTCCCTGCATGAATTGCACCAGGCAGACCAAAGCTGAGAGAGGTTTGGGGAGCTTTCTAAATACTAAACATGGAGTAATAGAGGCAGAAGTAGAAAACAGGAAGAAAAAAGATTGATTTGCCTGAAGTCCTAGTGAAGTGTGTTGCAAGTCTAAGGATTAAATGCTAAATCCCTGTCTGAATTTGAAATGCTAAGAGTTTTCCATCTCTAACTGAAGCTATATCTTGGTATTTCTACTGTGCTTGTTGCCATGAGATTTCTATTTTTAATAGATAATATTTACACTACCTATTTCAGGTGCTCAGTTTAACTGAATTTCAACCATGTACACTGACTTTTGATGTTTTGTTGCTACTAGGAGGACTGGAGAGTGCACTGGATCATGGAGTAATGAGACATCCTTGGTGAGACTGTTAGGACAAGGTTCTTTCCATCTAATTCAATGTGGGGTCTCATGTGCTCCCTTGCAGAAGAGACAAAAAAAGTAGTAATCAAATGAGACTGAAAGTAATCTTAGCCATCTGCCCTGTGTCATGGTGACCAGAAGTTAGAAGATAAGCAAATTTACAAATCTAGTCTCAATAAAGTTGCTTGGTTTGGTCTTTATTTGTATTTCCTGGGAACTCTGATGGACTCACTATAGCAGATAGCTTTCAGATAAATGTTAACAAAGTTATGAGGAACAGATCTGCCTTCTTACTAATGAAAAACAGAACAGTAAAAAGCTAGGGAAAACAAGCCCCAACTGGTCCATTGACTTAATGGATTTTGATTATTGCTATTTACTGGAATATTTGGCATTAGATCAGCCATGAGCAAAATGCTGATTTTTAATGGAGCCAGTAGTAACATGATCACTGCACAAACTAGAGAGGATTGGTGGGATGGTTTTGCTTTTACAGGATGGACTTCAAAACAATCATAGTTATTGCAAAGAAACCTAGTAGTGAGAGATTCTGCATTGCTGAATGCCACAGAAATGCCAGGAAATGATCAATTGTTAGAGAGTGTTCCAGGCATTCAGAACAAAATCTTCAGTTCCTATTCATTATCTGCATTACATCAAATGTAGCACTGAGCCCTCATCCCTGGGGAAAGGGGGAATTTCTATTCCAAATGCTCCAGTCCTTGGCAGGAGTGTCCAATGCTCAGCAATCATAGGATTTTGGGTGCTGACCACCCTGTTTTTCAGACTACTCAGCCCTGGCAAGAAGCCATGGATTTCTCTCTCTCTCACATTTTTCATGTGGTTTTGAGAAGAAAGCTGGCAATTTGGCACTGGCTTCTTTTAAATGCCCTACACGCTCCACATGTGGCCAGGTGGCACAACGGATCTCAAAGAAGCACTAAAATGTCAAGATTATGCTGCGATTTCCTTTGAGGTTAACTAGGAAATGAAAAGTGGTGTTAACCTCAAAAGACTTGAGGAAACAGAGCATGGCACGAGCAGCAGGGTAAAACATCTGTTGTAATAAGGTTCCATTGCCAGGAGAATGGGAAAAATAGAGCCTGTAGTATTGAGACCTAAGGCCAGCTGCAACGTAATATTGCCCAGCATTCTGCTGTAGAAGAAGGCTGTGGCTTGACTGCTCTCTGTCATTAACCTTGGTCATCTTATTTCTGTTAGTGGCATTGATGCAATCTTGGGAAAACAGGAGTGCTTTCTGATCCATGAGCATACTCTGCAACTTGAAAATGAAGAGGATTTGAGAAGCACGCTTAGATTGAACTTGTGTTGCTTATGGAAAGGTTTCTATTAAAGATAATGGTGTAAGTGGGGTAGAACTGGTCTCTCCTGAGAGACTTGTTTATAAGAAATTTATTAGTTTGCATAATGGAAGCAAGACCCTTTCTCTTTGCTACACAGATCAATTGTGTTTACTAATTGGGTAAAAGGTGTTGGCCTTGCCACACCCCAGTGTGTTGGACCAGAATGTGTTTACAGAGACGTGGGACTGTTTTGACAAGGGCTTCAAGGCTGGGTAGTTCTGACATCTGTGTTTTTGATGATCTAGAAGTACAATTGTCTTAAAAGATAAAAATTGTGATCAAATATTTGTGATGGCAATGAGAAATTATGGATGCTGCAAATACAGGAAAGACATAAATGAAAGTAAACTAATGTTTAACTACTGATATAAGGTACAAAAAGCTATTGCAAACTAGCCATCAAGAGACAAATGCAGTAGATAATTTGCAAGGCTTTTTAGGTTCATGCTCACATTCATGTATTATAAGCCATGAGATCAGTTTGCTGACAAACCTTTGCTTCCTTAGTAGTACAGGAACATACAGACCAGTTCACTGCTGATTCCAGAGGCTCAGCAGAGCAGGTGACATTGCTGCAGGTGACATTGCTTTAGGCCCTTTCTTAGCAGCTGCAATAAAGTCTCTTTGCAAGACTGAAAGAAAGGAGCAGAAGTCAGATTTCTACCACTACCCCTATTATTCCCTAGAAGCTTCTTTGCTTACAGTACTTACAGGAAGAGTTTGAGTGTCAGGTTCAGGCAAAGGCAGTAGCTGTAATTAATTTGGACCTCTCTGCCAAATGCTGTCATTACTTCATGCTGAGGATCCTGGTAGGTCTGTTCTGGGATGCAGACACTCCGATTTTCAGCAGGAAACAAATTCCCAGCAAAAGGAAGAAGGTAAAAAGCTCCTGCTGTTGCCTTGGGATATGTACAGGGCCTCTTTGCTCATCTTTAGCATCATTAAACTCCTGATTCCATAGAACAGAAGACAACTCTTAAACAGCTTTCACTGTTTTCCTTTGTTCTTTGGCAATGCACTCTGCCTTTACTGCAACCAACTGCACTGCCTGAAATTAATTTTGCTGTCTGTCCGTTGACAACTGCTGACTGTCCCTTTCTGACTGATAACTGCTGCCCTACTGCCAGACTGCTTTTTGGCTACAGATTAAAAATGTGAGCTCCAAGGAGACTTGAGTGTAGGAGGAAAGCGAGAATAGCATTGAGCAGCAGAACACACTGCTACCCATATTATCCCACAGCTAAGAAATATGGTGGGGTTTAAAATTTCTGGTGGGTCATGAAAACTCTACGGTTTCTAAACTCAAGGTTTCTAAACTTTGCATTATATCCTCATATAAGGATATAATACATATCCTGGGTAAATAATAAACATTTGTTTCCAGCAGTCTGTGAGCTATGCAAGATCAATCTTGCACGCCAGGGAGAAGTCCACACCGATTAAGATTTATCTTTAAAGCCTATTTAATTGTAAACATTAAATATTTCTTTTTGAATGCATATAATATGTAATAACTGCTTAAAGAATAAAAGGTCTCTGTGACCACATAGGAAAACTTAAGTATATTCAGTTCAGGAGAATTATTTTGCGGTGTTTGTGTAAGTCAGTTTAGAAGGAGACAAATAGAGCACACAGTGGTTTTAAGTCCAGTGGGAGAAGAGTAAATAAGTCTCTAAATTACATTACACAGGCTGAGTCCCTCTGATCTCTTTGTAGATGTGATGGTGCTTGCATTACAAGGAGCAAGGGCTAATCTTAAGAACATCGTTTTCCCAGAGACAGGGTGAGAAGTAGTTGTACAGATATATCCTAACAACTCTTAATTTTGCACAGAGAATAATTAAGCAAAGTCAGAAAACACATAAAACCATTTTCCAACAGTGTATTGGTGAAAGAAGTTTTATATCGGAGAGTTTGCAGAGCAGAGCTCGCTCAGGGGGAGCAGCGGACTAAGAGTGAAGTGGCTATTCAGAGCTTAAAAGATCAGATGCCTGGAAGGTGGCACAGATAGGGAAGGACTGAGGAACCTGAACACTGGTGGAGAGGGTCCCAGGAAAGAAGTTTGCAAGAGTGGAACCACTTCCCTCAACCCATGCTTCATCTGAGGCCAAGAGCAAAGGAGAAGTGTAGAAACAGTCTCACCAACATGCCCTGGGATTTTTCTTTGCTGTTTGGATTGATGACATTTGCTGTATAAAACAGGAGCAGTTCATTCGATTCTCACCCTGTGACCTGACAAGATTGACTGTATTTGAACCACTCCAACTGATGTTTCTTTTTTTTTTCTTTAACTCCTAAAGACTGTCCTCTCTTCCCAAATTACCTACTCCACTGACCCAGTGTCCTTCTTGGAAGAAAGACATATTACAAAATAAACTAGCAAACAAACCACATCCAGTGAAACAACTTTAGTGTTAACATTAAGGAGGCTGTGGAAGAGAATGGGAGAGCATAGGGGCAATTGGAGCTCACTCCACTCAGCATAGCACAGATTAATGCCACCTTAAGACGGCTGCCTGGCATGACTTGTTATCTTTTCTTCCTTAGAGAGTGGTTTACTTAGATCCTTTTGGCTGACTTTGCCCTGAGGGTTGGGTTTGTCAGACTTCTGCTCTTGTTGGTCTGGACTCTGCAGCTGGTTCACATACTAAACTTTCACCTTAAAATTTAACATTTTTAATTTAAACCAAACTGGAGGTGTGTCTAGCCTTGAACATCTAACAACTTGGAGTAACCTGCACTATGATGATACATTGCTGGGGAACTGTGACTTTAGCAATTACTACATTGGGGAAGGATCATCTGTGTTTTGTTGTCTCCTGCCCTGCACCCTACACTTACTGTAGGATGGGTTTCAATCCATTTTAGCCTTTCCAGGTATCAGTTGCCCGGTCTGTAAAAGTGGAAGATCAACTTCTCTTGCTTTATGTTTAATTACTAGTGCAGAAAATGCTTAAATATTTTGGTGTCTTTCCATCACACTGGAAGGGTCCAGGTATTTTTCAGTATTTCTTGCTGTTTTCAGCAGGGGGTCTTGCTGAACATTTTGCTCCGCTCACAATGACATTATCATTGAGAATTTAGAAAACCAAAACAATTTGCTGCCCTGCTGCTGGGCCACACTGCTGTCAGCTTGCTGACTTACTTTGGACATCTGGAAGATGTTGTTTCTTAATGGCAGTTTTTGGATGGCAGAGCTGATGATGCGTGTTTATAGCACAGGCTGCTGCTGCTAAAGCCAGCACCTGGGTGAGTTACTGTGAAATGAGAATGCTCTGGTACCATGGGAGTCGCTGCAGCAATTTCGGGTGCTAGCAGACAGCATTTGCTCAAACTGCTGACAGAGGGGAGCAGCAGTGCTAGATTTCTACTTGGATGAATAACTTCTCGTAACTTTGACAAGGTAACAAGGTGTGAGAGATCTAGGAGGCCACCTTGCAATAATACAGAATTAGGACAATTCCCCTTCTGCAGGTTTCTCAGCCTGTAGAGACCTTGTAGTGTTTGAAGAGCAGTGGCAAACAAGAGGCCTTCACAGCATGGACAGTGTAATTGAAAAATATTGTAATTCAAGATATTGCTTCTCCAGCCAAACAGAGGCAAAAGCAGAGAGCTGAAGCAGCACTACTGGAATGTGTGTCTTCACTCAGGAGGTGAGAGTTTTCATAGCTGTGTGATGCTAAGGACTGAGTCCTCTTCTTAAAACCTAACTTAGGCCAGAAAAACTTGTCTTAGATAAACTGATACTGGAGGTATTAGAAAACTGAAGTACTTTTTGTTCTTTTTTTTTTTTTTTTTGTACCAGAAAAAAAAAAATACAGTGAGAAACTATGGGGCCAGCTCGGTGTCACTACCAGGACAAACTAACAAAAATCTTGATGGTTGCTAAGAGGTGGCATTAAACATGAAAATTACTTCCTACACTTACTGCTATGTGCTCCTGGGCTGATCAAGCTTGAAACCTACATGCAAAACTAAGGCAGAAAAATTTTGACATGTTGCTGTGTCTTCCTTTTAAGGAGAACTTTGGTGTTTTGTATGGACAACGTGAGACGGCTGAACAGGTTTAAATCTTTGACTTCGCAAGGATGAACCACATCAGACATAAAAGCTTCAACTGTTCAAAAACATGGTGCTTGGAATAACTGTTCCTTTAACTCCACTGCAGAGATGAGCAAACATTTCTTATTTAAAGAGGAAACAAAGGGATTAATCAAATTTTAAGACTTGACAACATATGAACATCATTGTACCACTTAGCATATTCCAGGCAAGAAATGTCACCCAACTTTTAGCATTATTGTTGAAGAACAACACACTTGTTTGAAAGGCCTACAGGCATTAGGGAATTTTCACAGGCCTTGGTAAACAATCAATTGTCCATATTGTAAAATACTCAAACCATACTGCTCTTCTGTTTTAAATTTCAGGTGTTTCACATCCCAGTCATTTAGTCTGGTTAATCCTGGTTTGCAGGTTAGACCATAAGGAAGTCATGACTTATTTTTGTTTTGATATGCTTTGATAGATTTTGTCAGTCCCAAATTCAGGAATTCACTCCATTTTAGGGAAGTGCTAAAGCATTACTTAAAATTTAACTTGAAATCAGCAGAAATTGAACATGTTTCTGTGTATTTGTTAGTAATGTAATTTGAAGTATTTCCTTGCTCAGGATGTTTTCATATTGTGCAATTTCTAGACTCTGAGACTGTTTCTCAGGGCTTTTGCTGGACCTTCCCTACTATCTGTAGGAAGAGCTGTGCTAAGTAGTAGTGTTAGCTACTCTTTCCAGACCCCACCTCTGGATCCCTCTTGATCATTTCCCTGTCCTTCATGTGATCTTGCATAAAGTACTAGGGAGTTATCATGGATCCCTCACCTGGCTAACCTCATGCCCCTGGGTGGGCACTTTGCAGTCCTTATCACACCAGACATACAACTCATACTGCACATTTCCCTCATGTATTTGGACTTTTCCATCTGGTCATTCTCATTCTGCAGTAGCTTTTCCCAGGCTGCTCTACATCAGGTCAAAGGTATCTTGCACTCAGCTCTGCTTCAGTCTCTCCTTCAACACCCTAAGTTGAAGGAGACACCCTACTGTCTAAGTACTAGGCAGTAAAACCACGCTTGTAATTATAGTTACTTTTCCAAAACTGTGTGCCCACACCTAGCTATCAGTTTCATCACCATTAGATCTCATTTTGATAGCTAGGTTTCCTGTTTTTCAAGCTCTGAAGTGCATTGCTTTGGCCTTTTATAGTAGCATTTGCCTTTCATCTTCATGACTTATACTGTAAACTGGAGGCAGTTTTTCCAGTAGTAGTCACATCAGGCCTGTAAACACAGCCAAAGGTCTGGTTTTACTGCTGTTACAATCAAGAAATACACATCCTATTGTCCTCAACAAACCACTTCTTCATTCTATTCCTCTCCCATGTAATTTTCAAAATCACTGATTTCCCAGATCCAGGTAACCTGGTGTTTGAGTATATCTGTAGTCTAGCTGTATGATTCTAGATATACCACCTTGCTTTTGGCTGCATTAAGTCTACTAAATGTGGCTAAGCAAAGTTTCATAAACTGCAGTAAGAGTAGGAACATGTCAGCTCTCTTAATGCTTGGCTCTTCCCTCTACTATTTTACAAATTTACATGGCAGTATTTTTCTCCTTGCTGACTGCTTTGCTGAAGGTACCATGCCTGATCAGCTTCATTTGATTAACATAATTAGAAGATTTTAAGGAAAAACATTAGAAACTTTGAGGATATTAAAAAGGCCATCAACAGTCTACTGGCCTTATATTGATGGAAATTGGCACTATAATGTCTGCTTCATCAATTCCAGAACTTGACTAGCTAACCTGAAAAATTCTTTTGCATATAAAAGAAAGTTCTTATCTTCGTTAACATCTTTTCCACCAGTGCTTTTTTTTTTGCATAGATCATTCTGAAAACACTTTCAAAATGTATCTGATAAACATGAAGGACTGTTTGCATAATCTAGTATCAGTTCTGAATTTAATGCAAATTCTGATCAAAAGGAAGCAACACCGAAAGTGCTGCAAACTTCTATCACAAATATTTTGGTCCAAAAATTAACCACTATTCCTAAGCATAAATCTATGGTGAAAATTATTGCAAGAATCTCAGCATGTTGTACCTTAATCACAAGTACTGTTAACTAGGAAGCTGCTGCCTTTTCAAGAGGAAATAAATGCTATACAACCTAATTGTTACTGAAAAGTAAAAACACCCCAAAACCAAACCAACCAAAAACCAAAAATCCAAACCAAAACAGGACAAGATGCAGTGAAAGATTACAACCACAAAAGAACTTAAAGAAGTGAGATTCTATGGATAAGTTACCAAGTCTTCAAATTTTAATCAGCAATGACTTGATTATGGTATGTTAAATATCCTTACAAGCAGATATCCTTAACTGCTGGTGCAAGGTTTGCTCACCAAACAGAAAAAGCAGCAGCAGACACCAGCAGCTGGCAAATAAGGCCAGGGGAAATCCACACCGAAAATAAGGGATACCTTCCTCTTCAAGGAATGTTGGTTGACCTATACCAAAGTATTTACAGAGCTGAACCATCCTTATCTGTCCATATGTAAGAACTCAAGTGATTTGTCTTAGGGCAGCAGTAACTGGGTAATTTTTAATGGGCTACTGGAAAAAAAGTAAATATTGTTTCCTACCTATGAGTTAGAGGCCCCACATTGCAAAAGAAAATTACAAGATCATGGACAAAGAGGATAGTTAAGAAATCTTTAGGAAATACTGAGAAAGATTTTGGAGGACTGATTTTTTTTGGAGGAAAAACATTCACATCTCTCAACTATTTTCTTCTTTCACACTAAGCTATAATTCTCCTCTGTAATCCTCCTGATACGCAAAGGTGTTTATGTAAGCTACATGTAACACTATACCTTTATTATAAAAGCAGCTGAGGACAGTTTTTAACTTCCTGATAAGGAGTCATCAGCATATTGTAATGCTGAAATTAGAAAAATTAGAAATATTCTAATGTAATTTCTGGTTTTAAAGTCTACGACTACAATTGGAAAATTCAGAGGATGAACAGTCACAGAGAATGCCAAGGCCAAGCTCATGCAACAACAACTGCTGAGAAAAAACATTTAGGTAAAGGTCTTTCTTTAAAAAAACACCTAACCATGTACTAGTTTGGAAGGTACAAATTTAAAAACAGATTTTTTTTTCTTCTTTTGCTTATCCTCTTCAAAACCAAACAAATCATTACTGTGAGGTTTTTTTGTGTACTGGGAGGAAAAATAAAGATTCAGTAAGTGAAAAAGTGACAAGTTTTGAAAAGGAAAATGCCATCTGCCCTAGTAAGTCATTTCTAGAATGTCCTGTAATTTTGCTATCCTAAATGTCACACGACATGAAGACAAAGTGAACTTGCATCAGAAGTGCTGGTCAGGACATCAGGCAATAAAAGCAAGCCCGCAGGAAGCCTTTCTTGGTGTGCCCCAGCAGGTGTCTGAAGCAATGGTGTGTCTGGGGCAGGTGGAGTGTCTGAAGCAATGATGTGTCTGGGGCAGACCTCTCCCTCTGAGCTGGCCCTGCCACGCTGCCACTGAAGTCATCGGAGAGGAACAGACACTTGCAGGGCAGAGCCAGACAGATGCTCTGCTGCCTGCTGTCTGAGGCAGGACAAGGCATGGTCCAGCCAGTAAGATTACAGGCATTTCACCAAACCCCTTTGTCCTACAATTTTTCCAATATTTTTGGTTTGTTTGGATTTTGCCTCTAAAAATAAGTGCTTTTAAATGCTAGTAATTTGTTTTTGCAGGAATTGCAAGGTGGAAGCATCATCTGTAAAAATATTTATTTTAAAATATTTTTTTCTTTTTACTTCTTTATTTTAAAATTATTTTATTTTTAAAAAAAGAATATAGCCTCACAACAATCATATTTTACACAAGAGGTTTATGATTGATGTCAAAATCATTTATATCACATCTGGAAACCATTATGAATAACATATAAATTGTTCGACCGAGATGGTTCCAAAAATTTCAGCACATTAAGTCTGTTCCCCTGAGCCTATCACTCTCTTTAGCAAAATAAACAAGATTTTGCATTTTTGAATATTTTAGAAAATTACTTTTCAGTCTTCCATTTCTATGTGAAGTCCCCATTGTTCCTTGAACCGCAGGAGATACATTTTTTGGTCCTCAGATGATTCACCAGATACCTGTTTCTCATACAGTCTGAGCAAAATTCCTTCTTTGTCAGGATCATCACACTTGAATACTCCTCCACACACCTGATTTTCAACACTGGACAAGGTAGGAATATACAGTCTTCCACTGTGAGGATCCCAATCAACTAATGTGGTCTGCACACCTTTCTCTGTGAGGCCCTGTGTGATTTCTTTCAGCTGATGATAGGATGTCTGCCCAGATGTTTCAGTATCCAGGTCCATCAAGTTGATATGGGTCTCACCTGGCAATTCATGTGCTGCATCAACCACCTGCAAATTAAGTTCCTCTGTTTTCTGTCCCAAACAAAGGTCTGCTACCCTTATCTCCAGTTGGGGGGAATATGGCTGTCCTGTTTCCATACCAGCCAAGTCCCCCAAAGCAATCTGTGGCTCACCCTGTAGTCCCCTGGGGGCAGAACATTTCTTGTCTAGTTTCTGACCAGGAGTGAATCCTTCAGCCCTTACATCATGTTCATACTCTACTACCCCTGGATTTTTATCTTTCCAAGTATTCTGTGTTCCAGACTGGCCATGAGATGTCCAGTGTCCAGTCTGGTCCCCTTCCACTAAAGTATCTTCTTTCAGTGAAATCTCTTCATGTGAAATACCAAGCAAATATTTTGCTTTCAGCAGTTGTTTAGAAGGCAAATCCTTCCCTTCAGTGGCACTGTAAACAGCGCAATATTGGGGACTTTTCCTTTCTGATAGACGGCTGGATTCCTTACAGTCATCCCCATTAACAGTGATAAGGTTGAGAACTATTTTTTCACTTGGTATGAAAACCCGTTCCTTGCATTTGTCAGTGTACTGCCATACCTGGAAAGTAAGAAATACTTTGAGTGAAGTATAATAAAAATACCATCTTGCTGCTTCTTATACCACCTTATATTCTTAAAATATAAGGCTATGTTCGACCTTATTAGGAGGCTATTTCAATTTAGAGAAGAAGAAAGTTCACCACATAAACACTCAGGAGTGTCAACATGCTCCCTTTTTTTATTCTATCTAAAGTAAAACTATATTATGACCTGTTTTAATATCCCTTTCCTCACCTTCCCCATGTCAAAATATTGGTTAGAACCATTGTGTCAAATACGGGATTTGTTTCCACCAGCATAAACTCATGTGACTTTGGAAAAAACACCAGTTGTCTTCTCGGATCAAAGATTACCGAATATATTCCACTCCTTTTAACCAGTGAAGAGAAAATGGTCATCACAACCAGTTCCCACAAGCGGTGTCAGGTAACATGTTAATGTATGGCTGACACAGAATAAATTAGTAGCAGGTTTCCTTTCAGAGAGGAAGCTACACATCAGGCTGAAGCACCGTCTACGGAGCCTGCACTGTGCAGTCTGCCACAGGCTGCTTCTGTGACTCTCTGCAAAATCATCGAATTAAACAATAGCGATCTTCCTGAAATGACAGGAACACGTGGGCACTGGTGGAGTGAACAGGAAAAACAACCAGAAGCCGCATTTCAGTGTTTTCAAGCTTGAATGGAAGACTGAGACCATTAATTGATGTACCAAGTAGTCTGAAAGGTCCCACAGGACAGAAGTGCTGGACCAAAACAAACGGCTTATTCCACGTCCCCCCAGCCACACAGGGTGCACATGTGGAATAGTCTGTATGTTGGGAAATCCAGAGCATCATTAAAATATCAGGTCAATATTCATTCATTACCTTAACATTGACTGACTCCAGAGGTGGAGAAATAAAATCGAAGCTCCAAGATGGTCATTAAAAAGTGCAATGAACATAAAAAAAATTCCCAACATTGACATTACATCTTTACTGGAGAAAAAACTCCAGGAGTTAAGAGTTTAGTCTGCTACTGAGGGGGAATTTTTCACTAGGTAGCCCTTCATGTTCTTGGATTTTAAAGAGTTCTGTCCTGTTAGCTCCCCAAGAGACCGAGCTACCTCCCGATACCATGCCCCACATCCCAGGGATAAAGCGTAAAGAATAAGACAGAGACAGACTTTTTACAAGGGCCTGTAGTGACAAGGGACAATAGTTTTAAAATGAAAGAGGGTTCATTTAGACTGGATATAAGGAATAAATTCTTTACTGTGAGTGTGGTGAGGCACTGGAATAGGTTTCCCAAGAAGCTGTGGATGCCCCATAACTGCAAGTGCTCAAAGTCAGGTTGGATGGAGCTTTAAGTAACCTGATCTAGTGGCAGGTGTCCTTGCCCACGCCAGAGTGGCTGAACTAGACACCTTTGAAGGCCCCTACCAACCCAAACCACTCTGCGATTCCACGGTTCTGTAATAAAAGCAGTGCCTCATCAAGCGCAGATGTTTCCATGCACATCTGACTGCAGCAGCAGCTGCTCCACTCCTTCTGAGCCTTTCTGAACCCACAGTCCACCTGTGAAGACTTCTCCTGTCACTCCTGCACTGCTCTAATCTTCTTCAGCAAGATCAGCATGTTGAAACCAACTCCCTTGTATCTCCCATCCCACGGTGTCACGCAGATTGGATTAACATTGAAGTCTTTATTCATTATTATAATTGCATGCCTATGGTTGAGCAACTTGCTTAAAGATACCGGTGAGAAAGTTCTGTTGACCTCATGAGCTGGAAACCAGTAACATTTCATAGACTTTATGTGTTCTTTCTAAAAATCAACAAACTTTGCAGTGCTAAGAAATTTGAGAACATTTTTTGCAGAAAGTGTATTTGGGCTGTCTAAATAACAGCATGTGTTTTTCTATACATTTTTGGGTGCTAGGAAATGGTACAGTATTTCGAAGTATTCTTGAAATCCAGGTTAAATTATCTGTATGAAACACGCGATAAATCCGTCACAATTAAGTGGAAAAATCTGGTAACACCCAGTAATAGTCCAAGAAAACATCATGGTGTTTCCATACTGCTTAATTGTCTTCCCTTCTTGTTTCTGAATTCAACAAATTAATAACTTTTTTCCAACTGAATTTACACAGTGCTTCATCTTAGATAAATTTATGGAGTTCTGACATCCTGACAGACCTTGCCTAGTACACCCCAGACCTTGCTTAAGGCAATGACCCTTCCCAAACCAACAGCTCTGTTCTGATCATTGAAAACTTGAGTAATTACTCTGTTTATCTTGCATTTAATAACCCTCAATGTGGTTTTCTTCTCTTGATCTCAGTGGCAACTAGAGCTTTTATTTGGAGCTAGCCATGGTTTCCTCCAAGACTGCTTGGAACCCTGGAAAACACACAGCTCTGCTGTGAGTGCCAAGGCTGGCAGTGAGCTCCTGCAACAGAAGACACTTACCAGGTTTGTTGGATGTTTTTGTTTGTGGATGTGAATATACTTGTGCACACAATAGCATATCACAGAAATAAAAAGGAGAGCCAGCATGGTAGGCATAACATATCCAAATGTGATTGTTATAGTCTCGTCTTCTGTTTTATCTGTTAATAAAACAAAAGTTTTCATTGCAACGGGCAACTTTTTCATGCATGTAGACAGTAATATGTGCATTCACCACACTGTCTTTTGGATACTGAATGCAGATGTTTTAGATAAACAAGGAATTTGCAGGAAATAAAAAAAATTATATTTGAGCTACAGGACGATGTTTATTATTGTCTAAATTATGAATTAAATTGTAAAAAGAAACAACAACCCCTCCCTTAGGTTCTACTGCTGCTAACTTCAGATTGACCCAGGTCTGCCACTCCCAAATCTCATTCAAGGAAAAAAAGCATTCTCCATGCACTAAAACTCCAAGAATGCAGATACTTTTCTTCAGAGGTACTGATGTACCTTCCAGACAGTCCCAGCTATGTGTTATTAGAGGCAATGTTTTTTTCATTGGTACAAGTGCACAGAGGAGGAGGAAACCATGCCAATTATCACTCTCAAAATGGATACATAAAAAACTCACTAATTCAACCACCATTATTTTTTCTAACTTGCATCTTCTTTTTCTTAATTTGCCACCTTACACATACCTCTCAATGTAGCAATGCAATGTTCTTTGGAAAAGCTGCTGTCCAAAACTGGTGTGGTGACATGTATCTGTGCACTGACACAATAAGCTGTTCCAGGCTCTAACCAGGGCACAACCAAGGTGTTGTTGTTGATGGAGAAGAACCACTGGAAGACATTAAAAAAATATTTTTCTCCCCTTTAACTCCTCAGCTACAGAAAGGTCAGACATACACATTTTCTAGAAAGATTAATGATACTTTAAGAGCTGCCAGCTGCATCCTTTTTTCCAAATGCAATCAACATTCAACCTTGTCAAAGCTTACCCGCTTCCTTGTTTTTTTGTTGAGGACAGACACGTTGTACTGTAGGCCAGGATACACCTGAAGCAGAGATACGGATTCTTCCTCAGGACTTCTCTTCCACTTCTCAGGAGCAGTCAGAACGATTGAAATAGATTTGTCAGTAGAAGATACACTTACCATGGGTGGATCAATTTTAGCTGGAAAAATGAACATGTATAAAAAGCAGTCAGATTCAGCAGAGGCACGCTGATTTGACCAGTTTTGAAAAATTGATCATATTACATTTTTGCCATGTTTGGGGGAGTTTAAGTAGAGCTTTGAATAATTTACTTATATTGGTGAAAAATTGTTTGATCAGATAACTAAGAGGATCTCTATAGTGAGAAAGTGAACACTGACTTGCAATTTTGCCAAGGAATTCCTGGGACTTCACAGGATAAACAACCTTGAAACTCAATTTACTAAAATAGGCTGAATTAGCAATAGGTTCTTAGATTATCTGGCACACATAAGAAATATTGGGCTCTAGAGTATGCTGACTGATTGGTTTAATAAAGCCTTTTCAAAATGAGTTATTTATACTGTGAATGTGCCGCAGCTTTTATTTGCCTTGAGTAAGGCTTTACCATAACATTACAAAGTATTCAGTATATACCAGACTATAGATATATATATATATCTCCAAATTCCAATTTTATTATTTCAATTACTTCTGTCAAAAGCATAACTGTGGAACAACTGCAAAAAAGTGTAACTTCATGTTAAAATTAAAATACCATACACTATGAAGGCACACGCAGTCTGAGCACACATTACAGATCAAGGCCACTGAATGCCTGGCTGTGTGCTTAGCCCTCCTTACTGTCTGTTAGAGGGTTGAATCGTGTGGTCTCCATCCAGTCAGAGCATGTCCCATTTAGGAATGCTTTAACACTTGCATAGTATTGTTCTTCATAGTCAGAGGTCTCACTGGAGAGGTCACACCATGTTCTGTTTATATTCCTGCATTCTGGCTTTCTAATCCATTTGCCAACACCGTATCTATATTGAAAAAGAAAGAGAAAGGAGCTCTACAAAAGCTATTTCCATTATATTAGTCACCTCATAATAAAATTTTCTCTGCTTTATTACAGCTGATAAAACAGTTCCCATGTTTAGCAGAAATCTGAAATTTCAAGGAATCCCAACTTCAGCTAAGATGAAGCACAAGACTTCCACAAGTTTTTAATGCAAAATAGATTAGAGTAGGTCCTATCCAGAGGAAGCCAGATGGAGCTAAGTGGGATGTTAGTGATACCAATCTAAGTCAAGCTTTGCTTGCGCAGACCAGAGATCTCTCAACTTCAGTCTCCACAGCTTTAGTTTAAATTCTACACACACAGTAAGAGAGAAAGGATAACTATTTACATGGAAACAAAGAGTTCTGTCAGAATGGTCAGTGACTCAACTATGGACACAGATGATGCTCAGGGTCTCCAAGATGAATGACAGGAGACTACTCATTCCTGCCTGTTGCCTCATTTTCTAGTTTCAAAGAAAGCTTCAATTGGAACACAATGAACTTCAAAACCCTTCTAGTTGAAAAAAGGCCATGTATCTGCTACCAACAATGCTTGGTACTGACCAGCTCTTATACACTGGTAGAACAAACCAAGATTTCCTTGGAAAACTCCTGCTTGGATTTGCTCAGAAGCTCCTGCTCCTCAAATTCACCTTAAGAACTCCCCTTTGGCTGCTAATTAGTAAGGGCGAGTGGCCGTTTCTGCCTGACTGCCAGACAAGATCACTCAGCAGCATTTTCAAGCTGTCCCAAGGCCTTGCTCCCTGGGGTGGGTAGAGGCACGAGTGTTTTTTAATTCAGTATAGCCAGTGCTCTCTGAACATTTTACCTCCTACACAATAGTCCTGGTTTCAGTCAAGGACAGGGTGAATTTTTTGCAGTAGCCATGAGTGGATGGAGCCTGGAGCCATGCGGGCATGGCCAAAATCTTAATGTTATTCCATACCATCTTTTGTCATTGCTGAGGGCATGGGAAAGGGACTCTCTCTCCATTCCAAGAAGAAAGGTGTTCCTTTCCAGTGAAGCAAACGAGGTGGATGGAGCAGTGTGGTAACATTCGTCCAGACCAGAGGGAGCTGTTTTGGGTGCCATGGCTGCAGTCAGGTCGAGCTCTGTGCTCTCTCTTTTGTGTATTTTTATCATTAATATTGCTGCTGTCACTGCTTTTTGTCTTATCTCACTGCTGTTTCCAGTAAATTGTTCTTATCTCCATCTGTGATCTTTGCTTTTTGTGCTTCCAGCTGGAGGTGGAGAGGAAGCAAGTGGTGCCATATTTTTTTAGCAGAACTACTGAATTGGAGAACACTGTTCCCAAACATGACAACAATTATCGTTCACTCTGTAACTGCTGAGCACTCTCAAGGTACAAGAAACTTCCAGAGATCTACATTCATTTTGTTGATCTGAAAATATTCCTAGATTGAGGGAAGTGTAAATATTAGAGGTAAAGATTGGGAGCATTGCATCATCTGTCACAACAATGCTACACCTATTTAGAAGCCAAACTTCTATCACTGCCCTTCAGAATGACACAGTGCTCTCTCAGCGGGAACAAAGGAAATGCAGGCTGGTTCTCAATGCAAATTCCTTGACACCCTACTAAGGTGCAGACCTTGACAATGTAAGCGCCTGATTCCAACCACATTACTTGGTTTTGTACAATGCTTGATAACATCAGTGGATTTTCTCCTAGAAAGGCTTGCTGGATCAAAAAAAATCTGGGGGAGTGGGTCTGTCAGGAAAGAGCAGTGACACACTGGGTGTTATTAATATCGTATTAAATACTACATCTCCATTTCCATTTAAACGTCTACAGAGGACGTATGTGGACAGATACCAGTCCCCAGCACAGTCCTTCTTCATCCCTCTGTCTCATTTTAGAAGAAACGCCTCTGAAAGCTTCCATAGTATTAGAATGTTGCTTCCTACACTTCCTTCATAGGAAGAACATCTCCTTACACATTTTCTAACTTGGTGTGAAGTAAACAGTGCCAGAAGTAGAAGTTAAAAACCACACTCCTTAAGTCTAGCTCACACTTTAGTTCTTTCTTTACTTTGTATCAGCAATACCTTGCATGAAGTTGGGGTTTTTTTAAATTGTTATTCAAAATGCTAAAATAAAGTCAGTGGGAGATAAAATAAACAAGCCAACTTACACTGCATACTTCACCTTGTAGAGTACTCCATCACCTGTGCCTTCTGGTGCTGACCAGTGAAGGACATTCTTCATGTTTATAGACTCAAAATGGACATTCCTAGGGTTGGGCAAAGAACAATACAACTCTCCTGAGAAAGAAAATAAGAAAGGAACAACACGCACTAAGAATCCGCAAATACATACACTTCCAACTTAGCCAAGAGAGAGAGTTATTTTTGAAAAGGCCATAAATTCAACCTTTTTTAGCATTCAAAGTGTAATGTACTTGGCTATGGGAAATTTTTTTACAAGTGTCCCTACCTAGTGCAGTCTCAAATTCCATCTTTACAAGTGTGTTTTTTCTCTAGCAAAAATGACTTTGCCATTTATGACGGGCACTGGCATGGAAATATTCAGGGACTGGAAGCTAAAACTAGGAAAGCTTGGCCTAGAAGAGACACACTTTTTAAAAATTGTAACTGCATTCGAATTGAAGAAAAATTTAACACTGAAAATTAGAAAAATATCCTTTAATACTTCATTAGAATCATCTTGTATCTGAGTGGATTTTTAAAAGACAAACCAGGCATTTTTTAAAAATACACATAGAACCTACTGCACACACAGCTTTACAAACTGAAGTATGACTTTAATCTGGAGAATTGGACTGGATGATTCACAATAGCCCCAGTGTCATTTGACCACCCCTTTTGATTCTCCAGAAAGTCAAAAGCAAACATCTACTGGTAGGTCACACATCTAAATTGCTGTTCATTGAAATTTTGAAATAAATAAACAGGCAAATCTGGCTGTCTTAAGAGCACAGTTTCACATCTTTCTAATACCCACTACTAATCTCATAAATGTCATGAAGGTGCTCGCATTGCTAAATTGCTTGCAAAAAGAAGCCTGTGGGCCCAGGGGAAGAATCCCAAGTTCAAAGTTATGGCTCATGCCCTAGCTACTCCTGCCATGCACCGGGGGGAACAAACCCGAGACCAGCTCCGAAGCTGCCACTTCCCATTGCAGGTAGCCACAAGAGCATAATAGGGAAGAAAAAAAGTGACTCTGTGGGTTTTCGGGACTTTTCAAAACCCTGTCATTTCCTCCTCTAGGAATGCAATTCTAGTTCTTGAGATAACAAAATGAGGCAAAGAAAAGGGGAAATAAAATCTATCAACACGAACAGTGGGAACCTGTTCAAATGAATAGTCCTTGAGCTGTTACTTCCGTAAGCAGACCTTAGGTTTTTTTGTAGCATATTTCACTATTACTAGAGCAATAGTGTTCATCCTCCTGTGTATGTAACATGTAGCTGCTTTTGTAAGCAAAAGTCACCACCATTTTCCTGATTAATGTGCAGACTCCTATCTGTCTTTGAGCCAAACAGTAAAAGTTTTTTTCTCTTCAGCACATTTATTAAAACAATCTCCTTGCAATTCCATAGAGACCTATTACTTTAAACTGTCTCAGTGCAAACTCTGGGTCTTCCAAGCCTCTAGCTGCTCATTAATGCTGTAGTGGTATATGTGTGTATCTGTATCTTCAGATCACAGCACTGTTTATGGAAGGTATTTCTAATGTTGCTCTCTTTTATCTCTAGCTCTTAGTGTTCAGTAGCTTGCATTTTCTAGTCAGAGAACAAGTTTTGTCAGGTATAGTCCTTAGGGCAAGCTTATCTATTTACAAAAAGTAGAAAGTCCCATTTCCTTGACTCTTGGATGCAGAAATATCCCATGACAGTCAGCTTGTAAGAAAGACTTGGTTGTAACAACTATAGACTTGGTTGTAACAACATAAAAAAAAGTCCCAGGGTGCCAGGGGATGTAAAAACAGCAAAACAGATTCTCCAGGAATTTGCCTTACTCTAACACTTGCTTCCAAGTGGGAGATACAGAATCTAGAAAATCAAAGGTTTTCATTTCCCCAAAATAAATGTCCTCTGCAATTGCTTTAAGTGAAACCAAATGTAAAGATGAAGCTGCCCAGGAAAGCTGAGAAAACAGTTTGATTTTCTGAAGAGTTGTTTGCCTGTACCTTTCCACATTTGTCCACCCTTATTTTAAAACATTTGTATTCCTCAAGTACATTTTAAAGTAGCAAGAGTAATGCGTTTGGCTGTTACATTAAAATATTTTTAAACTATTAATGTGTAAAACTGGCTCTTTGACTTTTTAAGTTTTTTTTTTTTTTAATTTTAATTTCCCTCCTCCCAGTGTGGTTTCTGCTGTGGTAAATGAAGTTTCAAAACAGAAACACTGACTGCAGCAGAGGAGCCAATCTCAGTATGCAGAAGCCGCAGACTGTATCTTTACAAGATCTAAAGCATTACAACACTGCTGGTTGTGCTCCCAGCTACCCCCAGCTCAGTGAGATTTGGAAGACAGAGGGAACGAGACCATTAACTTTCCATGAGAAGCAAAAGCCGAGATTTGGTTTTTACTCCTGGTTTTGCCCCTTTACTAAAGGGCTCCTGCCCTTACAATAAATCATGCAAGTTAGTTCTACCTCAATTCTGCACGTGTAAAACAAGAATAAAACTACCATACTCCCCTACGTCTCCAGGAAGAGTTAAGAATAAATTCCTTCCTGGCTATTTGGTGATCAGCAGTATCAGGAGGCACGTGTAGAAAACAGATTATACACAGAGCTTGAATGTTCCATGGTTATCAGTCAGGAAAGGGCTCAAGAATATGCAACAGCTGCTTGTTTCAATCCTTTAACTTGTCTTCAGTCTTTCAGTTTCTTGTCTTTAAACACAGTACATCCAGTTATATTCTGATTTTATTTCCATTTTTCAGGATTAATGGCATGGGTGTCACATAGAGCATTTTCAGTTTGTACTGGCCTAGGAGCAGAAACCAGTCACACATGTTGCTTTGCTAGGTTAGGTCTGCGTCATTGATTGCTAGCAATGGCTGTCATTCAGTTCCCAGTACAACTAAGTCACTTTATTTATTTATTGCATGGAAAAAAATGGAACTTGTATTACTGTCTTTGGAAAGGCTGTAAATCAAACCTTGAGTAATATCATGGTTTACACCTTCATGATTGACATCTGGACTGGAATTAAAGTAATAATATGGACTTGCAAACTTCACCACCACAAGGAACAGCCAAGTCCTGATCTTAGAATAAGCTATAGCGAGACTCTACAAAACAGACATGACTTAGCCCGAAAACACCTTTGCATGTGAGTGAAAAACCCCACTGACATCAGTGAGATTATTCACATGAGTAAAAGTCTGCACGGCAGGTGCTCCATCTTCTCTTTATGAAATCACCTGCTATGTTTAAAAACCTGGTCAGTTTGAATCACATAGAGCTGCCTGCCAAGTACCTGCCTTGCTGAAGTCAGTACAGTTCACAGCTCAGTTTTGGTTATAGCCCTGTCTATCTATCTACATGCACACACAGACACATACATACAGACACAAGGATAAACACACATGTTTTCCATGTTACAACCATTACCCATTCAGTGCATCTGTCTTTTACCTGCTAGGAGGTCCCCCTGCCTGCCTCTGTGACAAACAGCTGTGTTTAATGGCAGTGCTGCAGAACAAATACAGCTGCAGCTACCCATGTCCTCTGGCTCTAAACAGATTTTTTAGCTTTGCACTTCAGTTGGGTAACCCAGCAGCTGCAAAGCATAAAAATATATAAATATAGAAAAGTTTAGATTATTTTTTCTGTGCAGTGGCAAAATTTCTGGGGTGGGGAGAAGGCAGAGGACTCACTGAGAGCTGACCTATTGGTATCCAAGTGCCTCCTTGTGTGATCACTGTTGGTTACTGTAGCCCTCTCAAGTAGAGTGATCATCTGCTATATTTTACTGTGGCATGGCACAAAGGTGCAAACACCAAATTATCCAATCAAATACAGCAAGAAGTATCACAGAACCCTCTAGACAACTGTAAGATAAAATTTAAGACAGTGAGTGATGTGGAAAGCATTAAGACAGAAAGATGAGCCCTACTGCAACAGTCTTCCTAGCCACAGCAGCAAAACCCAAGAACTCTCCCCCACAGTCCTCTCAGAATTCAACAGAGGAACTGCTTCTCTGACAATGGCGCAGACTTTGGCTTCAATTGCGGTCGTATTTTCTTATAAAGAAGTGGCCCTTGGTAGCACCTCTGATGGAAGCGAAACCTTTGTGCTGGGTACCGAATTTGTGGGCATCACTGCAGCTGTGCCTTGGCATTTGCAGCTGCCACTTCAAGGCCATGCATTGAACTCCCACTTACACACCTCAGAGAGGGGACAGCCTTTCAAACAGGCAGAGTCCCTGATTTACCTTATCCCACTGGTAGCTTAGAGCCACCAGTGAAGCACCAAGCAATTAAGGATCAATCTAGGATACACTGCATCTGAAAATGAACACTCTAAACCACTGCCCTTTCTTTAGTCTTACAGTTCAGCTTTGGATGACTTCAACCATATTCCTCTGAAATCTCATTTGCTCCTTCTATGCTGTTGCTCTTATTTTTTGAGGAATTTTTTTCTCTCTTCTCTTCCTCCAGCTCATCTGTTTTGATTATGTTGTTCTCAGTGAAAAAGTCTCTCAAACACATGCCTAAGCATAACATAAAAATAAAACTTGTCATACTCAGAGTAAATGTCCATTTAGCATCATGTCTGGTGTCCCTCACAAGCAGAGGGTTGGGGTTTTTCTGGCACATCTCCAGCTTCAGGCAAGTCGGCACTGGCCATGCAGGAATGTGAGGGACTGCACCAAGTGGTAAACAGGGGGACTGAGCCAAAATTGTAGATCATAAGATAGACAGAGGAAGGGAAACCCAGCAAAACCAAGAATATACTTTAGCAAACTTATGACTTACTCATTGTCTTAGCAACAATTTAAGTAAATGAGTAAACTTCTTAACAATTAAGTGATCCTGAAAGCTTTTCTCTGTGCAGATTCTTTTTGACTCAAACTCAGCAGACTGAATAATGAGGAAGAGAAAAAAGAGCGGGAGGAGGAGGAGGAGGAGGAGAGGTACGTAGAAG